>NC_134721.1:6304545-6619772 GCF_049634645.1 Pelodiscus sinensis | reverse complement strand
ATGAAGAAAGGGTTGGGGGAGGCAAGCCCCCAACCCTGCCCTAATCCTTGCCCTTTCTGTCCCAGGTCCTGCCCCCATAGAAGCCAAGCCTCTCCACCCCACCTGTAGCACCACCGAGAGGAGGGGCAGCATGTGGCCCTAACCTCCCCAGCTCCAGAGCACAGGGAGGACTGCAGTGGATGGCCCCAGCCTCCCTGCCCTGGAGCACAGAGAAGGTGGGTGGCACACAACCCCAACCTCCCTGGCCCTGGAGCAAGGGGAGAGTGAGCGGAATGTGGCCCCAGCCATGGAACATGGGAAGAGCAGGTGCTCAGGGGCAGCAACACTCCACCCCCAATACACCTACAGTAGGTGTTCTGGGGGGCGGGGGCGGAGTGTTGGTGGGGCCAGGCTGGCGGTTTGGGAAGGCAATGCCTTCCCCCACCTCCTATACCAGCCGTCCCTGCCTGAAGTCCTCAGATCCAATAATGGGCCTAACTTACTTCTGAAACATTCTGAACATTTGTACAAAACTTTGATTTTGAACAGACTCCACCTTACCTCCAAATTCATGGGGAGGCAGTGCAGGCTTTTTACACTTCTACAAAAATCTGAGAACCCACATAAAGAATTCCTGGGAAACTGGTCAACTTGCCTCTGGACTATTTCCAGAAGAACATCTGATGAGAAGATGACCTGAGGGCAACTTTATCTGCTGCACTAACAAAACTTCAACTGGTGTGTCCTAACCTGAAGTTTTTCTAAAAGTGGATACTGAAATTAAAATTTGGCAGCAACTGAACTTCTATGTTCAATGCAGAACAAAAGCACTCTCTGAACTGAGACCAGGGAATCAAGTGCTCCCTGACTTTTGGGACTGTTCAGAACTTGGCAGACACACCCAGAGACTCTAAAAGGACATCTCTAGAGAATCAAGTTCATCCTGAATACTTCCCAACAAAACCAAGAGGACCTCAAACCAACAGGTACTGTGTCAGGAAGTGAGCCCCTACATGGAAACCCAACAGACATAAGATCATGATCTAGAAAACGGATCAGATCCCTCTCAAGAATGGTCTTTAGAATACTACTCCAGACTACATATAAATAAGGGGATGTAGTAGTGACAATAGTTTTAGGGCATTTTAATTTTATTTTGAGACTATGGATTGGCTCATAAAAAAAAGCTTAAAACTTAAACTATAAAGAAAGGAAGATGTGGAGCAGGCATACAGTTTCCAGTTCTCCACGGTTACCAGACAGGACCAGAATATATTTCAGGAGGGTTCTTAATAAACATGGGAACTTCCTGATTAGGGAGTTCTCTAGTTGCTGCTTAAAATATGGTACTTGGTGCTTATTTCTTCATGCTGCGGGAAATCCTTAGCCTAATCTGATTTGGTTCTTTCCAGAGAAAGGTGGCTGGTTCTTCTATCTCTATTTAGAACTAATATTTGGAGTCAGGCATGGGAAAAGGGAAAAAAGGATAGCTGGATGGAAATATTGAAGCTCCTACAGTTATCCAAAGTTTGGTCTTACATTTTAGTCTTGTCCCTACTGTATTTTAATCACATTTCAAACCATGCTGCAACCTGGAAAAGTTCAAGGGCCTTGATAGATTCTGCTCTTTTCCCCAACAGCTCCCATCACTTCCATGTTACTATCCACTTAGGCTACATCTACACCTCAGTGCTATTTCGGGATACCGCATTCCGCATCTTTTGAGTGCTCCCGTTATTTTGACTCCCCGTAAACCTCATTCCATGAGAAGTAAGGGACATTTTGGTATAGCGATTTAGACAGCACTAAATTTCAAAATAAGCTATTTCGAAATGGACTCGAAATAAGCTATGCAATTTGTGTAGCTCAGATTGCGTAGTTTATTTCAAGCTATAGGTGCAGTGTAGATGCACCTGTACAGACAAAGATTGTCGGCCTACCAGGTCATTCAGTGTCTGTACTGAATGGACCACTTGCTTCATTGGTGGACCATCATTCTCCACCCTGCATGGTGAGGAGAAAAGACATTAAGTGTTGTCCGTGCAATGGGGAACAGCAAACAGCCATGCCTCAAAGGCTGACACTGACTGGCTCAGAGAAATGACACAGGCGCAGAAACTGTCTCTAAGAAAGTAATATATAAAGGCTTCTGCTAACTCTCCTTACCACGTGGACTAACCTCAGCCAATTGGGGGGGCCAGTCTCAACCATATGTGACCATTCAAAAACCAGTGAAAGGTCTTTAATTTCAAAATTATCGTTTTCCAATTGAGACTTTTTTTAAAATAACTGAAAAAATTTGGATAAAATGGCTATTAAATATATTCCCATTTTTCTATCAGGTATTGGCAAGGGCAAGTTCCTCTCTCCCCCAAAAATTCTCTTGCTCCACTCCCAATATTGAATTTGAAAACATTTACAAGAAAAAAAATCTCCCCACAACCATCTCTACAACCAACTAAACTCTCAGCTGAAAAACCGAATTTGAAAATTTCTCACATTTCCACTTTGTAGAAAAAAAATCAAATAAGTCATTTCACAAAATGAACCTGAATAACAGGCAGTGTCTTCACACATATACACACCATTCATTTGCTATAAATAGTTTGCACAATTATAATTTTAATCAATTCCTAAAATCCAGTTATAACACCAACTAGTGGAACCGAACCTAGGACCTCTGGAGCTTGAGCTAAAAACCAGCTGAAACTTAATGAAGGCCATAAAGCAAACTCATTCTCTCTCTCTAGATAGGGATGCAAATGCAGCTGAGTGAAATTGCAAATAAAGCGCGGATTTGAATTTCCCACGCTTCATTTTCATAATCACGGACCGCCGCTATTTCAAAATCCCCTATTTCAAAATAACAAATGCTGTGTAGACAGTTATTTCAGGAGAAAACCTTTCTTCCGAAATAACCCTTATTCCTCATACAATAAGGTTTACCGGTTATTTTGGAAGAAGGGTTTTCTCCCGAAATAGCCGTGTCTATGCAACATTTTCATCCCTCTAACAAAAGAGGGTGCAAGTGTAGACATACCCTAAGTGGTTTAAGCACCACTATATGGGACAGTACACCACACCCAGAAGGTGTGCAGGTTACACAATGGCTGGGGAAAGGGCTTGTATAACTATCTGTAGTACATAATCCATTGCTTAAACCAGATGCTGTACCAGCTAACTAATGTAATACCAACTTTTTTAATGGCTCTAGAGGTGATCCTGGCAATTATGGCCAGTAAGTCTTGCTTCAGTACCAGGCAAATAGGTTGAAATTATAGTAAAGACCCCAATTATAGTCACATATATGAACATGATATGTTGGGGAAGAGTCAACACAACTTTACAAAAGGAAATATCAGGCCTCGCCAATCTCTAAGAATTCCTTTAGGTTGTCATGATAGTTCTCTGAAAACATGTGCTCATTGTTCAGTGGAAGTCAAAAAAGCTAGAAGATTGTTAGGAAACATTAGGAAAGGAATAGATGATAGTACAGAAAATAACAATGCCACTATATAAATCCATGATATACCTACATCTCGAGTACCATATGCAGTTCTGTCAGTCCATCTCAAAAAAGACATATTAGTATTGGAAAAAGTCTAGAGAAGGGCAACAAATATGATTGGGGAATAGCTCCTGTATAAGGAGAGATTAAAAACCCTGCACTGTTCAATTTAGAAAAGTGGGGATGGTGGTGCAGAGAAAGCAAACAGGGAAGTATTTTTTAGTTTTTCACAAAACACAAGAACCAGGGGTCACCCAACAAAATTAATAGATTTGAAACAAATACAAGGAAATACGTCTTTGCTCAACAGTCAAGCTCATTGTCAGGATGTGTTGTGAAGGCCAAAAGTATAACAGGATCTAAAGGAATTAGCTAAGCTGGTCAGGGAGGCAAACCCCATGCCCTGGATGTCCCTAAAGCTCTGTCAGACAGAAGCTGGGACTAGACAACGGGGAATGAATTGCTCGCTAATTTAGTTTCCTGTCCAAGTGCTCGGATGTGTCAGCACAGGCTGCTATAGGAAGACAAGATACTGAGTTAGATGGACCTTTGAACTGATTAATTGTGATCTGGCTTGTGTTCTTGTCCGAGGTGCCTAGAAGTGAAAAGAAAATGTATTGACTGTGAAGTCTAAAACATGAAGGGCTTGTTTACACTACGTGGAAGATCAACACGTTGACCTTCCAGAGTTCAAATTAGTGGGCCTAGTGAAGATCCGCCAATTTGAACTGAGAGGGCACTCCCGTTGGCGCTGGTGGATGTGCTCCTCATGAGGAGTAAAGGAAGCCAACAGGCGCTTTTGCCCCAACTTCCTGCTGCGCGAACAACACGAAAACATAATTTAAGAGAAGTCGACTTTCTAGCTACGTAATTAACATTGCAGATCTTAAGTCGGCTTTCCCCTTCAGTGTAGGCCAGGCCTAAATGAAGGGATAAATCCAGCCAGTTTTAGTCACATAGCACTCCTGAGAGAGCTGGGACAAGGCGAGCAAGATCTGGCCTCCCATGTTCAGAATATTGTCATCATTTTCTTTTACCTAAAGAAGTCGGGTCCATGCCACAGAACTCATTTTTAACACATCCCCAATGTTCTGTCCAAGCAAGCCCTGTGATTATTCTTCAGCTCAGATCATCTTGCTGCGGTGTGAGCTGCATTCCACTTTCTAACATGGAAAGCGTTTCCAATAGCTGGCAGATGTCTTTCCTCTCCTTGCGCCACCCGCTACCCCTTTCTAAGCAAGCACTGCAGGAAATACCTTACTAATTGGAAAGATTAAGGAAGCCTCCAACTGCAGTTTGAAGAGAAAGTGGATTCAGAAAAGAAAACTTTCCCTTTTTAAAAAGAAATTAAAGCAGTAGTTTTATTTTAGTATTACAAATAATATATTTTATAGCTAGGGCACCAAAAATTATGTAAAAGTGATAGAAGTGCGGTGACAGTTGGCACAGGAAACTTTTCTCTCCCATGAAAAGTTGTCATACTACAGACTTTTTTTTTTTTTTCCAAAAAGGCCAATGTTATACCACTCATACAGACAGGACTTCCCTTTGATTTCAATGGAAGTTTTGCCTGAGTGTATAAATAATTCTTCTGTTGCAACCTTGCTTATGTGTGCACTTAGAGGCCACATTTGACATCTAAATGGTCATTGGAAATATGACTTGCTCATGAAATTGCATATGCAAATTTAGGTATGCTGTTATGCTCATCAGATTTTACAGACAGATCTCCAATCTGGCCATTCAACAAGAGCTGAAGAGAGATGCCCGTTACTCCCACTAGTTCTTAGAATGGAACGAACTCTCGCTGTTCAAAGGAATTGATAGAAATTGGGAGTGATGCAAATCTCTAGTCTCTGTAGTGATCTAACTAAGATATAATGGAGATGGAGTTTGATACATGCACTTTTTCCAGTGGTGTTGAAAACATTAAATAAAAGCACTAGCCACAGAGTTCTGAAAAATTTGAGCTTCCTTTGCTCCAAATTCAAACTTTTGTCTCAGCCCACTGTGGAGACAAGACTATCAATAAGTTTGAATCCAAACTATTGCAAAATTTGAGGATGTTTAGATCCAGAGTCTAGGCTTGGGCTGTTCTCCAATGCAAAGGTAAAATTGAGGCCCATGCGTGTCAATCAATTCCAGCAAATTATCTTCCCCAAGGGAAAGAAGACTCCAACATCTCCTGATATTTTTCTCTGATCCCTGCCCTGCAGGCTTCCAACTTGTGGCCAGCCACTGAATTATAACAACAGGAACAGTCTTCTAATGAGTTTGTGCCACACCCGGCCTGATTTAGCCCCAATCCTGACATAAACCTCTCGGCACTTCAGAAATAAAATTACCACCACTTGGGTTTCTCATGGGCTCGTAATTTAAGTTTTATTTAGCATCCACTTCTTGCACCAGGTAATCAGAACAGAACAATAAATTATTCTAAGTTTTGTGCCTTCTTCTAATGGTTTCTCTACTTGAGCGAAGAGCAACTATCTCTTTCTTCAAATAGATTTTAGCTTTGATAAAAATCAAAGGCGCTAACCGTACACCCATTTTAAGTTAGCTTAAAAACTCCTAGCCCAGCAAAAGTACAAGGGTCAGTTATGTGACATTTAGTACAAAAAGCATGCATGTGTGCACGCATTTCCCATGCACTCTGTCTGGCATAGGTAATAATTTTAAGACAAAGGTTTTTTTTCCTCAAGACTGGACTTAGGGGCATAGGAAATAGACTTGTTCAAGATGGATGTCACTGACAGTAATGGCTGTGCTCTACAACATCCAGCCAGGAAACCCCATAATTAAAGCTGGTATCCCTGAGCTACACCACAAGGGCAGAGATAATTTAGGCTAATTTTCAAGCTCAGTATTATTTACGTCGCACTAGCCAGCATTTATCCTGCGGGTCAAAACGCTGCCCTCATTTAAACTGAATTTCAAAGCCATTACCTGCAAGAGCATCTGGAAACGCTTAGACATACGAATCTGGTTGCTGTTTGTGCCACTAAACTGCTACCATATTATGTGATGGAAAGTTACTTCACTGTTTTTATTGCAATTGTTATCCCACAAAAGGTGCAACACCTGTCCACAAAGGAAAGGTCACAAGATATGAAATAATCCCTGGCAGCAACATTTGCCATTTAGGGTTTTTTCGTTAACTGGGAGCTTTTCAAACTTTTTTTTCTCGTGACCCAGCTGAAGAAAATTGTCGACGCCACAATCCAACATAATTTGACTAGAGTGTAGGCTCTGGGGTGGGGCTGAGGAGGAGCGCTTTGGAGTGAAGGAGGGGGATCAGCTTGGGAGGGAGGAGTCAGGTCTGGGGCAGGAGGGGCTTACCTCAAGTGGCTCCCCATCAGCGGTGCAGTGGGGGTGCTAAGGCAGCATCCTGCCTTTCCTGGGCCCACAGACCATGCTGCGCCCCAGAAGCAGCCAGCAGCAGGCTCCCAGCCAATGGGAGTGCAGAACTAGTGCATGGAGCAGGGGCAGTGTGCAGAGCCCTGTGCGCGCTCTCTCCACACGCTCACCTAGGAGTCGGTTTTGTTGCCGGCCGGGTCTGTTGCCTTAGCAACCCCACTGGTCCCCCTGCGGCAACGAGTCCCAGGGCCTGACATTCCACCACCCAGTCCTGGGCTGCAGCCCATCTTTTGAAAACCCCTGTGTTCACTGATCACTCGCTATGTAGACCCCCATGACCAGACACGTCACGGGCTGCATGCCCACCCCAGTGTAGCTGTTCTAAGCAGGCCTGCTGATGAGGGGGGGAAAGGAGACAGTTGCCCCAGGGCCCAGTGATTCAAAAGGTCCCAGGGTTAATTCAGGAGCAGCGGCAGCCAGAGCCGCAGTCTCTTTAAATTGCTGGTGGAGCACTGCATGGCGCGGCCTGGGCCGGGCTGAGGGCTGGCGGGCCCTTGTCCCACCCCTTCTGCCCGAAGCCCTGCCCCTTCCTGGAGTACAGATTTGTCCTCCCACCTTGCCCCAGGGCCTGGCAAGTCTGTCGTCCCCGCTGGTTTTAAGACTGGCGCTGTAAGGGAACGAGAGCCCAGGTGGGCAGGGGAAAGGGCCATAAAAGTGCAAGGAGATGGCAGTGGCTCTCTCCAAGATCAGGGAGGAGACAATTTTTCATAGTTGCCAGGCCGAGGGCTAGGGAAAGAACCCAGGACCCAGCTAAGATGCTGACAGAGACCCAGGAGAAGGAATCTCCGCTGGACAGAGACCCAGGAGAAGGCCTGGAAGGATGAAAGCCTGATCATGGGGAGAGAACTGTTGAGGATGCTTGGTAAGGATTGGTAAGTCTAGGCAAGGATACTGAGCCCAGAGCAGGAGGCTGGGAAACTCTAGCTTTGAGTGAGGCTGTTATTAATGCTAATAAACCCAGGTAATCATTCCCCTGGCATGGCAGGGGCCTCAAGCACCCCTGCACCTCAGTCCCTGCCCTTCTCTACCGGTGACGCACAGTAGTTTAGTTTCCTGTCAGATGCTAAATCCTAAGAACCCAAATTAGACCAGAGTGTGGGTGGTGTTGGGAGCCACTGATACACGAGAGGTCAAGCTACATGATTTCAGGCCAAAGGGCAAATTTCAGAGTCAAAGGCATCTCAGACAATAACCCAATTTTTTATACTGATAAGCTCCATTTTGAGCACCTCTACTGTCCACAGTATGGCAGAGAGAGAGAGAGAGAGAGAGAGAGAGAGCGAGCGCATGCTGGTCTCCAAAGGAAGGGGCACCCATTCCATTTAAATCTTTATAGGCCGAAGCCAAACACTTCAAATTCTACCTGCATCTAACAGGTGGGCAGGGCACATTAGAGAGCACAAGTGTCCTGTGCTCATTCAATAGTAATTAATAATAATGAATAAATACCGAGCTCGTATATTGTCTCCTTTGAAAAGCGCTGTAAGTACCACATCCCGCACTAGCTTCAGCTTGTGAATGGATTCAAGGTGCAGCCTGTTGTACAGACCATTGCCACAGTCTGATCTAAAGGTGACAAAGAAAACAGAATCAGGACCCAGCTCCAACAGGCCAGAACCTCATGACTAGGCTGTTCTGCTCTCTGCTGTAGCACAAGGGTCCAAAGCAACCGTCAGCTCAATGCCACCTTACATACACCTGAGAACTGAAGTAACCAAATCAAGTTCAAACATCCTCAGAGGAGCTGATATATCTGCCGCCATCTCTGGTTGCCCTCCTCACTCCCCCTCCCCTTGTGTGGATTGAATTTTAGCCACAACCTCTATCAGACATTGGTCACTGAGTTCAGTTGTCTCATCCCACTCTGACAGAGGCAAATCACAGTGAAACTATCTCTACACGCACTCTTTGGAATCCTACTGACCTAGTGAGACACCTTTCTTTGGCCGTTTGATATGTTCCTCATGGAGATAATGAAAGCCAAGCAATGCCATTTGTTGTAGCGTTTGTATGCTTCTACTTTAGGTGAAAAATGTATAATAAACTCAGAAACACAGTGAATGTGGTCTCAAAGCTAGCAAGGTTTCCTTGGGCTTCAAAACCAAGATATGTTTGAGCAGTCATAGTAGTTCAAGCAACATTGAGATCTATAGTATTATTTTCACTCAGAAAGACGTCCTACCACTTACTATGCTGTGCATGTCTTTACCCTTCTTCGAGCCCTTGGATTGCTCTGCTATATGAAAACACATTGGTAATATTAGCTATTATTTTCATCTTTCAAAAGAGAGAAACAGTTCCTACCCTTATTCCGTTCAAATACGTGACCTGACATTAAATAAATTCAGTCATAAGCCTTTAGCAATTAAACAATTGCAATGGCTATAAAATGGTTTTAAATACTCCGGAGTGGCCTGGAGTACAAGGATAACTTACACTGCAATTCAAAATAGTTTACTCCATTTTTATTCAAACCAGTTTTTCCAGGGTACAGATCTCTGTCCATAATGTTTTATACAATTGGCTATTTGGAAACACACACACACACACACACACACACACACACACACACACACACACACACACAAAACATGCTGCCTTCCTACAGTGATTTACTAATGGCACAATCTGGCTCCGATGGTAGTCAATGGGAAAATTCCTGTTGACTTCTATGAGAACTGGATCAAACCCCAAATGTCTCGCACTGATGTTTTCTACTCTGTAGTTTGTCCAGATGAAAAGAACAAAACTCAAAGAATAATCCAATGGTCACTGTGACAAGAGCTCTATTCTTTAAGCAAGACAAGAGCCCGGTAAGGGTCATTGACTGTGTGAAGGGAGGAGAGAGAAGACTGCTACATGGCACAGAAGAATATGAAAGAAAATCTTTTAACTTTCCATTCTGAGAGCTCCCCCCACCCTCTTTCAGTTTCCCACCATCTATCATTTTTGAATTTCATTCATTGAGAATACCCCTTCCACACCACTGCTCTTTCATCCCTATTGAAAGGCCAGTATTCAAGCTTTCTTTTCCTAAACACTAGTGCTGAAGCGATAAGCCTTTAGGCCATAGGAACCTGCCTTATTTAGGAACGAGAATGAATGCTTCTTTTGCAGATGCAAAACTCCAGCTTCTTTTGCTTTCTCGGCTGCGGCAGTGTCTTCCTCTTGTTTTGATCGAGTCTTTTCTAACCACTTTGATTGAATTAAGCAGTCAACCATGTTATCCTTAACACCAACAGGGAAAAGACCACAGTTTGCATAGCACATAAGAGTGTTTATCATGTCAATTACCATTTCTGAAAAACCCAGCTTCTAGCTGTCAGCTTTTATCATCACATGGGGTCATCTTCTGTTCAGAATTCTGGCTTTTTTCTTCTTCATTAAAAAGGCAACTTGCTTTTGCTAGCAATTAAATTATCCAATCATCCCAAAGCCATTTAAAATTGATCAAAATGAAGAGTGGAGAGGATTTGAATACTGTTGATTTGATTCTGGGGGTTCTGATCAGATTAATTGGAGAATGACATTAATCACTGGCTGAATTAAATAGAAAGCATTGCGGATTGATTTTTCTAGCATATTGTTCCTACGGGGAACAGAAATCAGAAGACATCCAAAAGATGAGCACTCCTGACAAGATTTAAAAAAAAAAAAAAAAAAAAAAAAAAAGAAAGACAGAAGACTTTCCCATTCAAAGGCTGAATGGCTGCCAACCTCTAACCCAAAGTAAGACAATGGGAGGATAGGCTTGAGAAAACCTGACATGAGTTTCAGAGGGCTCAGCAGTCTGATGCTAGCATAACTAAATGGGTTCGCATTACTAATCAGGGAGTCCTTTTTGAGACAATAAAAGCACAGATACCATATGGTACTGTTTATTTTTAAAAAAACACAAAATTAGCAATTGTCCAAATGAGAAACCGATTGACCAGTGGGAAACAGATTAGAGATGTGGCTAAACAATGGCACTACCTATAAGCAGAGTTGATTGGAAAATAGAAGGCAGGGCCAAGAAATATTGGGGGGGGGGGGGGGAGGGGAGAAATCCACCAATAGCAACGTTGCATTTCACATATTTTCTGAACAACATTTCTTGGGGTGAAATACACCACTGAGCCAGAGCCCACCATAAAGACCTCTGCACTTGTAACCCACACTGGGTATGATTCCCTTCTCATATAGTAGTGCTGAGACCACTTACGGACAGACAGACAGAAGGAAAGAAAGAGTCTGCTCTACAGCCTTAGCTGAGAGCCAGCTGGCTTTTAGCTCACGCTGTATCTGCTCATGTACACAGCTCCAGAAGTCCCAGGTTTGGTTCTATTTACTTATTGCCACAATATAAAAACTAAAAGTCACCAAATGAAATTAATAGGCAGCATGTTTAAAACAAACAAAAAGGAAGTTTTTCTCCATTCAGCACACAACCTGTGGAACTCCTTGCCAGAGGATGCAGTGAAGGCTAGAATTTTAACAGGGTTCAAAAAAGAGCTAAATAGATTCATGGAGGTTAGGTCCACCAATGGCTATTAGCCAGGATGGGTAGGAATGGTATCCCTAGCCTCTTTCTCTGGAAGTGGGTGACAGGGGAGGGATCACTTGAGGATTAACTGTTGTAATCCCTCCCCCTGGGGCATCTGATATTGGCCACTGTTGGAAGACAGGATACTGGGCTAGATGCACTTTTGGTCTGACCCAGTATGGCTGTTCTTATGCCTGTTGGTGTTTAAGTGACCTAACCTGATTATTATAAAACAACAATGTTATAGTATTCTAAATAGTTATGTTTGAAAAGTGGCACCATAAGGATAAAAATCTCATCATCCCTAAACCACAAAGCCCATCTGATCCAAAAAGTCCAATCAGCTAGTCTCATTTACAATTAATTCTTATGTCCTACAAAGGTTTTACTGAAACTTTTATCTAAGGATCAAATCCCAACAATTGTTGCATGCAACATTTCAGTTCAGCAAAGTATGATAGGGTGAGTCAAATGCTGTGTGGATCGGCATATTCTATTCCCTCAAAACACCCAGTCTTTTAGGCAGTATGCACATCTTGTATTATAATCAATTTAATGTGTGGTTCATGTGGAGTATTAGATGAAAGAGTTATCTAGCCCTAGTATGCTTAGCGCCTGTACTTGTCTTTTTTAATTTTAAAACATCTCCCCAAAAGAAAGGCAAAATTGCTAGTAACTATTTGCATACATGACACAGGATTTGACATTGGCATTTCAGCACTGCGCCTCATCTCATTCCAAGACAAAAATAAGCAGGCGGGTTTTATTTTTCCACTTTAGCAATCCAGCCTTGTAAAACACAATTAACCTTGTTATTAAACAATATCTCCTGAAGAGAAAACCTTGCTATATTTAAAGTGGGACTGTTTTATGTTAACTGTGTGTTTCAAACCTTAAACAAAATATTTGTGCTGACATAAATACTTGGAAAAGGTAAAACTGTCATAACAGTCAGTTTGATTATTACATTTTGAGCTTGCCTTAGGCTTACACCAAAATTTAAAACAAAGATAGTATCATGCATGCTTGGTTTATTCAAAATTTCACTGTTTAAAAGTCCAAGACAATTCCAAGATATAAACAGATTGCACAATAGGGTGCAAAGGCGCATAGTCTTGTTTTAGTTCAAACAGTATTGCTTAGCCTTAGTGTGAGATTATGCATAATGAAAAATATTGTGAGACTTACAGCCTTGCTGAATAGAGGTCTATCTGTCAAGCCCTCTAGGTAAAGTCTGAAGCATCCATGAACGCTCTAAGAGAAGGGATAAAATATTAACATTTTAAAGTAAACCAGCCTGCCTGTAGCTAACTAAGTATTAGATGCAGTTCTGCAGGTAGCAAAATTTCTAGATCTGAATCAATGGGGAGTCCTGTGGTGCCTTAAAGACAACAGACTTATTTGGGTGTAAGCTTTCCTGGGTAAAAACATATGACAAAGTAGAATTTTAACAATGAAAGATGATTCCCCAAAAACCTGTTAGTCTTCAAGGTGCCATAGGACTCCTCGTTGTTTTTGCAGATACAGACTAACACAGCCACCCCTCTGAAACTAGGTCTGAATCGTATGGCTGGCCTCTATCTATCAATCCAAAGGTTCTGAATCTAAGGATATGTCTACACTGCAACCCTATTCCAAAATAACTTAGTCCGCGTCTACACAGCAGGCAGTTATTTCGAAATAGTGTCAAAATACTGTCAAGCTGGAGGACTTCTTACTCTGATTCCTGTAATCCTCATTGTACAAGGGAAGTCAAAGGAAGAGCACTCTATTTCAAAATAAGTGCTGTGTAGATGCTCCCTGTTTCAAAATAAGTTATTTCGAAATAAGATTCGCAACTGATATAGCTCAATTTGCATAGCTTATTTCGAGTTAAACAAGCTCATTTGTTTGCGGCCTGCTGTGCGGTTTGGATTTACACGGGGCTTGACACGTGGCCTGCAGGTGGGAGCCAAAACAAAAAAGTAGTTCATATAATGGTCTTCTGTTGATATGAATTTTAGTAGTTAAATTCTGGACTGTCATTGCTCCTTAAAAGTGCTGTCCTATGGGTGGAAAGAGGGTAAATATTGCATTTTATTAATATCAGCAGAATTGACTTAAAATGGGGCCTGTGTGTTGTGTAGTCTTGCTTTAATCTTTGTATTCATGCCCGTCAGTGTGAAAGAAGCTATTTGCATATATATTTCAATGTATATGCAACTACACTTAAGTTGCAGCCCTTGGCATGTGCTGTGAGTATCATTGTGGCCTCTGGAGCTTCCAAAGTTGAGTAGCCCTGGTGTAGACACACCCTAACTGAAGAACTTCATGGGCTTCAGAAACAGACCTAAACCTTAATGCTTCTTCAGAGGACAAAGTAGCTTTCCAAATTCTGCTACTTTCAAAATGAAATGAGCACAGACTATACAAGCAACGGGCTTAATTACCAATTGTTGTCTTCATCCAAGCATCCTTGCTCATCCTTGGAGGGTGTTGGTGCAGTTCAGAGGAGAAATGCTCAGATTCTGGGGAGGGGGCAGAGGAAAGGACTAGTCATTTGGGTGCTAGTCTAACTCCGACTGAGGAAAGACTTGTTTGTCTGTACAAGGTTACTCCTGGAAAAAGCCAACAATGGGGGAATCGTAAGAGGCCACGCCAGGACCTAGAGGAAAGTGCCTCTTTAGACCCAAAAGGTGGTGCTAAATGATTTTGTGATAATGGAGAAATTTAGGCTTGTGGGAATCAGCAAGGACTTGGCTTTTCCAAGGGCAACTGGAATTTAAATTAATCTGCTACCAGGGCAAAAACAGCAAAGATACAGACAGGAGCTTTATTTGCAACTCTCCCACAACACTAGAAAGCTCCCCTTTCACTGTCTCTGATCCCTGTGTGTGCATCTGCTGAGCAATTTATGTCATTAACCCGAATATGCACTTTGGACCTTCATACTGTAACTTTCTAGCTCTCTAGCTCGCCTTTGTTGCATACCAGGAGCCACAGTAACACGCTGAAGGAAAGAAAGGCTGCTCATTATTGAGTGAGCACTCTGGGCCCACCTCTTCAAGCCGGACAGTGAGGGTGGTAGGTCTCTGGCACTCCACTTTTTACATTCCCTTGAGGGGAAAACACTCCCCACACCCCCCACCACCAGGTCCAACAATGCGGGGGTGGGGGACAAACGGGGATTCAAAGGTGCCCAGGACTCCCGTCCGCCACCCCCTCCACTTCAGCAGTGGCAGTGACCAAAGCCCCAGGCCCTTTAAATAGTGTGGTGTTTTAGATGCAGCTTGTAATTATTAGAACTGGGAGCACTGTCTGTTGGGAATCTGGAAGCACAGGAAACAGGAAGGAGAGGGGAGGAGATGGGCCAGGCCTGAGTGAGAGCTAGAGGGGAGCAGCAGCAGCTGTGTAAAGAGGTTTCACCTTTGGTAAATCAAGGCCTGTTGAAGTTTGTTACTACCTTGCTTGCATGATACAACAAATAGCCACTGGAGCACCACACCACAAGCTGTGTGTGGCTCTCAGGGCTGGGACCCGTCTGCCTGAGACCCTGCCTCTTCTGACAATACAGTATCAGGCTCCTTCCACCTTGCCCAGGGGCCTGCAGAGGCTAGTGGCTCCCCGCCCACCACAATGGCCTCAGACACTGGATTCGCAGGATTCCACAGCACAGAAGCGGGGGGCACATTTGGGGGCCTCTTTGTAGAGCTTCCGACACCCTCCAACAAAGTTGAGGGACAGGAGTCAGGCAGCAAAGACTCTGGTGCGTTGTGCCATCCGCCAGGTCCCACAATTCCAGCAATGGGTTCAGAGCGTCCCCACGGAAACAGCAGCTGAGACCTGGGTCCCCTGCCATTCTGTGGCACGAGGGACTGATTCCTGCCTCTCACTGACTCAGTGAGCTCCTTGCACTAAACCCAGCCGCTCCAGGCTTGGCATGAAGTGGAACAGAATTTAGCCCTAGCCACCTACACAACAAATCGGGATGACAAACCCAGTCCAACTGGCATTTGATGATTTTTCACTACTTGGCTCCGAGAACTGTTCAGCTCAGAACTCATGAGCCTTGGGATAGAACGGGGAATTTAAATAAAAATCTCTCCACCTGGACAAGAAAGCATAAAAATGTGTGTCAGTGAAACGAAATCCGACAACGGGAGAGCAATAGGTACCAGCTCCCTTGCCACCCAGGCGGAGTCCTGGCAGCCATGGAAAGTAATTTCCATTCCCCACTAAACCCAGCAAGGTAAAAGAGGGCCGAGGAATCTGTCTTGAGTTCTGTGTTTCACTGCTATATTTCCACAGCTGCGAGCAGTCAAGGAGGAGGATTAGAGGTCAACATAAACCAGCAGGAGTCCTAGGGACAGCTGCAGAAATAAATAGTTACTCTTCAAATTAAATAAGCATCACTATAGTAGCTAGCTGCTTATTTACAAACGAAGACCCGAATCTTGCAACCAGATCTGCTAGCACAGACCCCTGCATCTGTACCAAGTTTGGGGCTACAAAATGTGTAGGACACGGGGCTTCTCTCAGGCTGGGAGCGAGAAGACAGATGGTGGGATCAAAGACAGAACTGCTTCCAGTATGTAACTACCAGGCCACTCCAAGATGTTGGTGACTATCTCTAAGCCTTAACTAGCCCAAAGCCCATTTATCGGAGAAGCAGTTCACTCTATGCACATCATGGCTAAGAAGCTGGGGCTTTCTGACCTGCAAACGCTCACCCTTGGGCCTAGAGTTTATTACCTCTGTGACTAGTCCCTACTCCCTCTAAAAGGAGCGTTTGTGGGTACCACAGGCTCTATGCCTAGTCGTTGGGGCACTGAGCCCTCGGTTTGAGCACCGCATAATTAGCAGCAAAGGTTCCTAAATTGAAGTATCCTTTTTCCATTGCCAGTTTGTCTGGGGCTGGGTCTGCAGAGCTCCAGGGCAAGAAGTCAGGTGTTTATCTGATCGGCACCTGATCAGCGTTTCTTCTTTTGCTCTTGGCTTGATTAATAACTTTAACCTTTTCAAGTGACTTTCATGCAATCCTGGAAGCTACTCAAATGCACAGACAATTTTCTGCCTCTTTCTCCAGATATTATTGGCCCCGATTTTTCAAACACAGGTGACTTATCTTAGGCTCCCAAACCTGTACTTAGGCACATTGCTAAATGGCCTGATTTTCCAAAGCGCTGGCCATTCACAGCAGTTTGCCCTAAAGTCAGCAGCACTACAATGTTTTACAGCAGCTGAGGATGTGTTTCAATGGATGTGTCTACACAGCAAAGTTATTTCAGAATAATGGCAGTGTAGATGTAGCCAATGGGGGCACCGAGCAACACTGCGCAAAGTTACTCCAAGCATGGAATAAGAGAGTCCACAATGGGGATTATTCCAGAAGAGCTACTGTGCTTTAAATTCTCACCCCCTAGTAAGTTTATTCTGCACTAATATCCCTTGTAGACAATCCCTAAAGTGTAACACCTGCACTGATTCCTTATTTTTCTTTTAAAGGCTGCTAATCCTCATTGGCACATATTTGTCCACCTGTTACTGGAAAGGATGTTTTCACGCATCAGCCTGCTTCAAGACACAAATGCAGTACCCAAATACTGACTCATATTCCCGTTATGGAAAAATCCCAGATATTGGAATTCCCCATGTCTTCCTCCTTTGGAAACTGTGGATTTATGAGGAGAGATTAATAAAACTGGAACTTTTCAGCCTGGAAAAGACAACTAATGAGGGATATGGCTAAGATATATTAAGTTATTACTGGGATGGATAAAGTAAATAAGGAAAAGTTATTTACTTGTTCCCATAACACAAGAAGTAGGTGTCACCAAAAGAAATTAATAGGTAGCAGGATTAAAACAAACTAAAGGAAGTTTTTCTTCACATAGTGCACAGTCAACCTGTGGAACTTCTTGCCAGAAGTTGTTGTGAAAGCAAAGACTATAACAGGGTTCAAAAAAGAACTAGATACATTCATGGAGGATAGGTCCACTGATGGCTATTGAGCCAAGATGGCAGGAATGGTGTCCCTAACCTATGTTTGTCCAAAGCTGGGAATGGGTGACAGGGAAGGCATCACTTGATGATTCCCTGTTCTGTTCACTCCCTCTGAGGCACCTGGCACTGGCCACTGTTAGCAGACAGGACACTGGGCTAGATGGACCTTTGGTCTGAGCCAGTCTGGCCGTTCTTATGTTCTTATGGATTTGGATAACTAGAAAAGTGTGTCTAAATGCCTACACCCGTGCTACACTAATAGGGAAGGTTGGATCCAGTTCAAAGTGCAGCCTATGTAATTATTTGTATGTATCTATAGTCAATGCTCCTCTCTCAGCAAGGAACCCGGCACCAGGACACCATACCTCCCCAGTGCTGAGTGGGGAAGGGAGATCACCAGCACCAGGATCATCACTGAGGGCTGGCCTCCAGCACCAGGCTGCTAAGGCAGTTTGGGAAAGAGGACAGTCGTAGGGCAGGCAGGATGTGTGGGAGACTCCCTCTGGTCCCAGCCCTTCACTGCCCACTAGCCCTCAGCTCAGAATAGCACTTCCTTTTTGGATACAGCCGGGGGTATCCCCAAGGCTGTTCAGCTCGCTGGCAGTGTGCTGTTCTGTCTTCTACATGGAGAGTACCTTGCAAGCCCTACTGGCCCGGTTTACACCAGTAGCTCTGCAGAAACCTATTAAATGATTTTTGTGATGACAGCAGTTGGACGGTTAAGCTCACAAATGCCCATACCTTAAACACATCTGGCAGCTGCTGGAGCCTAGAAAACACTGACTACAAACAACTTTTGGTACCCTGGTTATTTACTAAGAATCCAGTGCCAAGAACATCGCTGGAGCTGCACAAACAGCCTCACGCTTCCAAGGCTTTTAAAAACTATTTGGCTGGTTCTGACAGGTGCGGAGCACTCACCACGCCCCCAGCTTCAGCTGGGCAGGATCCGTCTCTAAATCAAATACTCACAGGCAAGGAGGGGCCTGCTCTGCATCCCCGGAAGGGGCGGGGTCTCATGGAGAAGGGGCGGGATCTGGGGAGTAAGGGGCGGGGCTGGTCAGCCAGCTCTCAGCACTGCCCACAGCGCAGTGCAGTTCCCCCGGCAGCTCTCACAGCTGCTCAGAGCATGCAACATGTTTCTCTAACAATTATTTAAGATCTGGGGATTTAACCACCATGCCAGCCTGTATTTTAACCAAATCACTTCCTTCTCAGCTAGAGGATTTAACACGTTGCCTGTCTTTTGTGACCATGTTAGCATTTTCCATTAGCCTTATACAAGGATTTGGACAGACTAGTGTTTTTTTCCCTAACAAGATCAAACAATAGGCCTACGACGAAAGTTTCCACACAGGTGCATTAATACTATAACTCTTATCTCAAACCAATGTTTGTTCATAATCTTAATACACCCAGTCAACAGGTACGTGCCCTGGTGTCCTAATTCCAAGCAGAGGAGATAAGTAAAACAACGCACCAGTTAGCTGCAATTCTTCGCCTTAAGAAGTAAGGTCAGAGCTAGCGTAAGAAGGTGGAATGCTAAGCATTAACCAAGTTGGAATTCAATCCAAACAAAAGAAATCCTATCAAGAACCGTAGATATTTCCATAGTCAGCCAAAGCAACATGGGCCTTCCAGTGTGGGAGGAGTCTGTGTATCTTGGCTCAGGCTACCGGCACATGAGACTACTCTCGTTGTCTATCCGCTCACCTTCTCGTGAAAGCTTTAGAACTCAGTTGAAGTCAATGGAGACTTTGAAAAGGTGGCAAGCCAGGGACAAATAGAAGTTAAAGCAAGGAATTCATCAGCTGAACCTGAAGGTGGAAGAAATCCAGGAAAAGCAAGTCTGACAGCTGCCATCTTAGCCTATAGCAGGGATTGAACCAGGGACCTACAGAACTCTATGGCAGGGGTGGAGAAACTTTTCTGGATCAAGGGCCACTGACCCACAGAAAAATCAGTCGGGGGCCGCACACAAGTGAGGGGAAAAAAACAAACAAAAAAACCTCCATCACTAATGTAGCCCCATACTGAGGAGAAAGACACTCCCCACATTCCCCTCACACACTAGAGTCTAGGGGGGCCTAAGCTAGTAGATCTTGTGTGCTCCAGCCTTGCAGTTGGGCTGGGGGGGCCCTGAGCTTCAGGAGCTAGATGCAGTCAAGCCAGGGGCCACGTGTGGCCCCCAACCTCTCCTGTTACTATCAGAACAGCTCCCAATCTTGAATGTGTTTGTCCTCACAACACCCCGGGAGGTGGGGAAGTGCTATGATCTCTATTTCCAGATGGGAACTGGGTCTCACGGAAAGAGCGCATGACCAAAAAAAGGGACCTGAAAGGAGTCTCAATCCTCTTCCCCCACAAGGCCCAGGATAGCAACCTAGCTGCTGAGGCTACTCTTTCTCCCAACTGCCACAGACCGGCGCGTTACAGCAGCTCTGATTGTGTATGTGCTGTGTGATTCTAAAGGTGAAGGAACTCAGGACGGGATCACACAGCAAAGAGGAAACCAAGGAGGGGTGATGGAATCCGGGAGTGGAAGGATTAACATTCTCTGAACCAATTTCAGTGTAAGGAATGTATATAGGTGGAGACAGAGGTGTGTGTGTTCCCAAGTAGGGAGCCTCTCTCCCTCACGTACACTAAGGCTGTGTCTACACTGGGCCACTTATTCCGGAAAAGCAGCCGCTTTTCCGGAATAAGCTGCGATCTGTCTACACTGGCCGCTTGCTTTTCCGGAAAAGCAATGACGATCTACTGTAAAATTGTCAGTGTTTTTCCGGAAAAACTATGCTGCTCCCGTTGGGCAAAAGTCCTTTTCCAGAAAAACTGTTCCAGAAAAGGGCCAGTGTAGACAGCACAGTAGTCTTTTCCACAAAAAAGCCCCGATCACGAAAATGACGCATCCTGCCAATGTAGACGCGCTTTTTCCGGAAATACTTATAACGGAAAACTGTTCCGTTTTAAGCATTTCCGGAAAAGGGTGCCAGTGTAGACGTAGCCAATGTGTCAAGGGGAGAGCAGAAAATTTGTCACAACGAGCACATGTCTGCCAAAGCCGTTACACCATCTGTGAGCTTGGTCATGGTTCTAAGAGTACTTCATTACTGAAACGCTTGGAATCCAGTCTCCTCAGATCTGCTTCATGCTAATCAATGTTTTGACTGAAAAGATGACACTCATGGAGAAAAAGCAACATCACATGGGAACAACAGATAGGTTTGCCAGATGGTTTAACCAAAAATACCGAACACCGCCCCCCCCCCCCCCAAAAAATCAGCATGGCCCCTTTAAGAAGAGGCTTTTTTGCCGGTAACCATCTTGTTTTTCAGCTCCGGCCACAAGACAAGCCCCTGCGGAACCAGGTAAGTGGAGGATGGGGAGTAGGAGGGCATCCTGAGGGGCCTGGTGGGAGATCTGGGGAGAGGGCAGGGGCTGGGCCCAGTTGCTGAGTATGTCATAGGGTTGCAACATGTCTGGTATTTTCACCTCCTGGCAGGGGGAAAAAAAAAAAAAATCAGAAATTCCAGACATTTTAGATACCCGACTGTCTAGGTCAATACCGGACACCTGGCAACCCTAACAGCGGAGGAAGTCCCGTCCCTCTGAAGGTGAGCAAGATAATTAAATGCAAAGCGTGTTTTATTGTTTGCCACTTGCAGGCTTGCTGATGGGGGAGGGGATAGAAAGACTGAAGTTGCCCAGGGGTCTGGCAAGTGTTTTATCGTTTGCCACCCACAGGCATGCTGCGTACTACTCTCGCACACAACTGCCCGTATATGGGAATGTGTTCAATCTTTCACTTCCTCATTCATCTTCTCCAATTCCAGAAGTAGAAGGGATGCAAGTAGGCTTGCAGCAGGTATAGAAGAAAGGAATGCTAGCTCCTTGGATTTCCCCAACTTCCCAGAACCCCTCTGCACAAAAGCTATTGGGCTACATGGTTCAGAAGAGGAAGAACCACTACCATAACATTCTCCCAAGAACTGGTACACATACCTACTCAGATATCGTTGCCTTTTTAACTTTGTGAAAAAACATTAGCTCAGATTGTCTGGCTACGCTTCCTTTAGAGGAGATATTTATTTTCCTTTAAGTCATAATTTATGAAAACATAGCAGAAAAGGAGTTTATTAAACTGTAGTGACTCAGCTCAACTTCCAGCTTTGTCTCTCTTGTGTGCCAAAGCTTTCACCATGTGGAGCTCTATACAATATAGAGAGCCATCTAGTGGCTGAATGATATACCGCATGTAAACATGGATGTGGTGGTGTTCTAGCCATGCTGCTCCCGGGAAAGATATGAGAGAGACACGTGGGTGGGGGGAGGCAAAGTAATAGCTTTTATTGGACCAACTTCTGTTGGTGAAAGAAGCAAGATTCTCTCTCTAAACTTACGATAGTTTACAAACACGTTGATCTGTTCAAAATTATTTAGACACACAATTATTAGAATCAGGAAGTATGATGAATTTATGCATGTGATCATCTGCCAAAAAGACCACAGAAGGAGAGAGCTAAGGAGGGATAGTATTAAGGTTGGAAAGTAGCAGCAAGAGAGGTTTAATTCCAGTAAACTATACTACAGTAAATGTACCCAGGTTTCTACTCTCTCTCAGAATGTTTTAACCTTTGGAAGGATCTACCTGCAGCGGCTCCTGTCTAGAAAAAGATGTAGGGTGCTTTGCAGGTCAGCCACTATGTGTGCAAGAACGATGTGGCCATCTACATACCTAAGATCAGTGATGGCAATTTTCATGATCTTAGATTTTGCTTGGAGACCTTCGAGATTGAGGAGTTGGCCAACCATATGATACTCAACCCCCATTCCAACAGGAAGGCAGTCACAGATGAAAATCAGGATCATGGCAAATTAAATGGAGAAGAATGTGGGAGCAATCATAGAACCATAGAACACTAGAACTGGAAGGGACCCCGAGAGATCATCAAGTCCAGTCCCCTGCCCTCACAGCAGGACAATGATACAGCCCTGATTGACATAGGTGTGATTGATGCATGGCTTGGTCTCTGAACCGTTACACAGAAGTCATCCCATCATGGAGTCACCTGGGGATGGAAATGAATTTCTGTGCACAGCCAAATCTACACAGCACCTTCCACAAGGCATAGTGACTGATAGAGTTAAAAGGCCATAGCTAGGTTGATGAATACCACAAATAGCTCCTGGTGTGGCTCACTGCACTATCCTCCATGAATTTATCTAGTCCTTGTCTGAACCCTGTTAGAATCCTGGTCTTCACAACATCCTCTGGCAAGGAGTTCCACAGGTTTTCTGTGTACTGCGTGAAGAAATTCTTCCTTTTGTTTGATTTAAGCCTGCTACCTATTAATTTCATTTGGTGACTCCTAGACCATATGTTATGGGAAAAGTAAGAAGCCACAGAGTATGTAGATTACTATTAGGATGTGTAATATAGACATATTAAAGTGACATGGAAAAAGAAAGGATGCTCATGATTATGGAGACAGAAGACTAGATGAAGATTTGGTATTTCTACCATGAATAGAGAATTAACGTGTCCTCTAACCCAGCAGGAAGTACCGTCAGAGGAAAAATAGGGCAAAGCCTAGCCAATTCAGGTACAGCATGTGGTGCATATACTTTCCACTTATTTCCATTAGAGTAGTATTGGTCCTCTCTGCTAGCCGTTGTGCATGCGAGAGCTTGGAGTGTTCCACTTCTCCAGTACGGCTCTTAGCAACTGTCAGGGCACTAATCAAGTTTAGTGAGCAGAGGACAGAGCATAAGTCATCCAGATGCTCAGGAATGCGTATCTGAGCAGCAGGGTGGATCCGAGCTCCTAATATTTCTGATAGTTCATGACAAGTGTCAGAGACCCATTCTACCGCCACTTGTCTCATGCTCATCTACTATGGGAAAGATTTAGCATTAACGTGTCCAGCAATAATGGTCAAGCAAGAGTCCTCCAGTCAAACAATTCGATATTTTTGTTTGGAAGAGTCCTAAACTGGAGGAGGTCAAGTCACAAATTATACAATTAGGGTCTGAGCCTGTTCTTACGAAAGAGAATGGCAATACTCCTGTTGATCTTGTTGGCAGCCGGATTGGATACCTCAGGCAAGATGTACTGTGGGCAGAGAATTCCCATCAACAGCACATTCTGAGCCTGATTATGTTCGGTTTGTAACACTCTGGTTGCAATATGGGAATTATCTATATCTGAGGGTATGTCTACACAGCAGAGTTTTTTCGGAAAAATGTCCATTACGTCCACACGGCAATCACGTTTTCAAAAAAAAAAAAATCGAAAGAACACAGAGGTTTTTCCTGATATTGGTTAACTTCTTTCTACGAGGAAGAAGCCTTTTTCCGAAAGGACTCTTTCAGAAAAAGGCGTGTGTGGATGGGAAAGAGGGAGTTATTTTGAAAGAGGAGGAAAAAGCACAAGTGCCCTGGTAGTCACTCTGTCCATAGTAATCACAGCTTAAATGTGAGCTAGCGACCATTCAGTGCGGATGCTATCTTTAGAAAAAGCAGATCACTTTTTCAATGTGCTTTTGTTGTGTAGATACTCTCTTTCAAAAGAAGATTTTTCGGAAGATCTCTTCCGGAAAAGCTTCTTCCGAAAGAAGCGTGTAGTCTAGACACAGCCTGACTCTTCCACTCCAGAGCACCATGCAATGCACAGACCTTGCACTATTCAGGCATGATCCTCTAAGTGCCTAGGAGAACAGATCTTACAAGCTTGACTTGCAAAGACAGGGAAATCTAAAGGAATAATGCCATCATTTTATCCAGTAAAAGGAAATGGAAGCATTTGCATAGAAACTCACAAAAGCGTCCGTTAGCTCCCCGGTATTGGTGCTGCAGAACTGTGCACTGTTTATCTGCCCACTGGACTCTCGCCAACTCTCTCGTCTCCATGTAATGGTATTTAGAAGGAAATAGAAGGCCCCCGGATAAATGTTTTCCTTCCACATTTTCCAGGTTTTCTGCTAAACTGAAATTGTCCTCATTTCTAATAGAACATAAGAATGGCTGTACTGGGTCAGACCAAAGGTCCATCTAACCCTGTAGCCTGTCTGACAACAGTGGCCAGCACCAGGTGCCCAAGAGGGGGTGGACCGAAGACAATGATCAAGCGATTTGTCTCGTGCCATCCATCTCCAGCCTCTGAGACAAACAGAGGCCAGGGACACCATTTCTATCCCCTGGCTAATAGCCTTTTATGGACCTTACCTCCATGAAATTATCTAGCTTTTCTTTAAACTCTGTTATAGTTCTAGCCTTCACAGCCTCCTTTGGCAAGGAGTTCCACAGGTTGACTACGCGCTGTGTGAAGAAGAACCTTCTTTTATTAGTTTTAAACCTTCTACCCATTAATTTCATTTGGTGTCCTCTAGTTCTTTTATTATGGGAGTTAATATGTAACTTTTCTTTATTCGCCCTCTCTACACCACTTATGATTTTATATAACTCTTATCATATCCCCCCTCAGTCTCTTCTTTTCTAAACTGAAAAGTCCCAGTCACTTTAGCCTCTCTTCATATGGGACCCGTTCCAAACCCCTAATCATTTTAGTTGCCCTTTTCTGAACCCTTTCCAAGGCCAAAATATCTTTTTTGAGGTGAGGAGACCACATCTGTACACAGTATTCAAGATGTGGGCGTACCATAGTTTTATACAGGGGCAGTAAGATATTCTGGGCATTATTTTCTATCCCTTTCTTAATCATTCCTAACATCCTATTTGCCTTTTTGACTGCCGCTGCACACTGCGTGGAAGTTTTCAGAGAACTATCCACGGTAACTCCAAGATCTCTTTCCTGATTTGTCGTAGCCAAATTAGCCCCCATCATACTGTACGTATAGTTGGGGTTATTTTTTCCAATGTGCATTACTTTACACATTGCAGGAATTCTCTCTGAGGCCTTCCATCCCCACACTCAGAAGGGGCTCGTGAGGTGAATGAAAAAGGGAAGGGAGGAGGAGAAATGAACAGGACAAAAAACAAACCTCAGTTCCGAAAGCCACAAGATGTTCCATTCCACTAAGCAAAGAAACAATTCCATTATAAAGTTTTGAATGAAAGAAACTTTTGTTTCCTTGCAAATTATTTTCCTTGCAAGGTCCCTTAACCTGTTTTGCTCTGTTAGAGCTACACCATGTCCAAAGGAAGGGGCTCCTGCTTCCACACATGCGGCTGTTTCCACACGAGTTTCCACTCTAACTGGATTACCAATGCATCCGATTCTCTCGGCACCTTGCAAGCTTTGGCGAATGCTTCCAATTGCTCAGGAGCCTAGTTCTGGGTTGAGCCTCGGAGAAGGAGCAGCTAGGAAGAAGAGGGAGGCAAGCAAAAATGACTCATGGCAAGAGGGAGAGAATCTGGCCTAAGAGAAGCAGAGCCTTCAGCAAAGTGGAAGTGGTGATGGGAGGCGGGGGGGAGGTCACACTAAACTGAGTTACCACGTAGGGAGGTTGCAATAGGAAAAGTATCCAGGATGGGGCTTAGTGAAGTGGGAGAAGCACAGTGGGGCAAAGATTATATCAAGAAAATGAGCATGAAGATGAGGCAGGGTAAAGAGAACTGGCTGCTGTCCTTAGACAAGATACAAGAGGCCACTGAATTACAATGAAGAACAAGAGCAGGGTGTAGGCAAGGCACAGGTGCACTGAGCCTGGAAGGGAAAGACAAGAATCTTCAACGAGTGAGCCAGCAGAGGTGTTCAAATAAGGGAATGCTCAGCAGGCAGAAAGAGGCGGGTGCTGGCAGATAGTCTGGATGGAGCAGAAGGGAGCAAGCTGAGAAACCAATAAGCTACAGCGGAGGTGGCTTTAATCATGGTGAGAGATAACCTGTGCCTGGATAGGATTTAGCTGAATAGTTAGCAAGAAAGAGATGGATCTTTACATGGTGCAGAACAGAAAACTAAGTAAAGTCCATCACTTAGTATGTGGGCACCTTTCCCATAGAATAGCCCCCGCCATCCCTGCTTCATAGTGGAGACTGTCTCCGTAGAGAGCTTATCGCGTACTGTTGGCAGCTAACCCTGGAACCTCTCTACTAGCTAAGGCCATGTCTACATTATGTGGGAGGTCAAAACTGCTGTGATTGATCTTCCGGGATTTGATTTAGCAGTTCTAGTGAAGACCCACTAAATTGAACTCCGAGGGTGCCCCTGTCAGCACCAGTACTCATGAGGAGTAAGGGAAGCCAATGGGAGCGTTTGCTCCCGTTGACCTCCCATTACATGCATGGCGATTTAAGATACGCTATGTTAATATGTAGCTGGAGTTGATGGATCTCAAGTTGACCTTCCACTCTAGTGTAGACCAGGCCTAACAGTCTTGTGGAGTTATTGAGGAGACAAGAGTACTGCTGAGAAATGCTGAGTTCCGGGATAGGTTGTTATCTTTCCTCTATGCTATTTAGTGCCATCTGCTCGGGTTTGGAGGCTGAGTTTTAAGATCAGGTTTAACATCTCTCCCTGGCGATACCTTTCCCGGTTCTGGAAGCACCTCGTGAGACTCCCTGGATGTGATTCACTCAACTTTTCAACCGTCTTTTTTTTTTTTTCCCTCCTCCACATCCATTAAGCAACACTGAAGGGAACTGGAGTCTGAAGATCCATTTTCCTTACTTTGCCCCCGTCTACTCATTGATGAATGGCTAAAGCAGACCCTAGTTGTCTTTGAAGGCTCTGGCAGATGAACATAATGAATCAATGATGGATTGGAGCAAATGAATCACAATGCGGGAGAATGCACAAGGCAATGATTTCTAAATGGCCCTCACATCTTTGCGCTTCAGAACTAGCTTTAAAAGCCTGATTTCTTCTTTTTATCTGGTTCCAGTTTCTGCAGTGACTTTGTATATGTTGGATGGAGAGAGGGGCAGAATGAGAATCTTTACATGTAAACAGAGGGTTCTACTTTCTCAGACAGACAATAATGAAGCATTGTCATTTGGGGAGTTCAAATAGCTGGGAAACCACTTCAAGGCCATGCAAAACAACTGGGCAGCTTCAGAAAGAACAACAGTTGGCAAACTGAGACACAGAGTTTAAAACTTCAATTTAATGGACTAGCAAAACACAGCTGGTTCTGTCTACTAGTGGCACTGGATGCGAGGGAAGAGCTATTTGTAATAGCTTATTATTCTAAATGTTGTTTAACTAATTTGAACTTCCAAATATTACCCGATTTGAATCCTGGTCTAATCAATCTAATCTGAAACACTGTGCACTTAATACACAAACGTGAGTTGCTACAGCCCCTATCTGCAAAAGCTCTCAGATATCCATTCTTTCCTTATTCTAATTAGTCTTCGTTCTTTCTTTTCCAGCTATTAACCTCTCTCCTTCATTGCTGGGTGCATGGAACTATTCTCATGGGAAGGCTATGGGATAATAGAACTCTCACATCCAACGAAAAATTGCTCCTGAAAGTAAATGGCATTCACACGCTACAGAGTTGAGCACAGTGTGAAAATGTACACAGGATGGAATAGAGCAGAAGCAAATGTTTTTTGCAAGGATTTGTGTAAACTGCTTTGTACATTCCCCAGATACACACACACACACACACACACACACACATACACACACACACGTTCTGCACACCCTTATGTGCATTCACCTCAGGAGCCACCAAAGGTACATTTGTGTGTATGAGTGTTTGCTTGCAGGGCCAGGTCCTATTTGTGCTTTGTGGCAGAGCTCCAATTGTTCACAGGGTGACACAGGATTCCTGCTTATACTTGTTCTGCTACCAGAACTGTGCTAGCTCTGTGTTAACTAAAGTTACTCTGCCTCTAACTTGCACAAGGCAAAGACACTCCAGCCATTCTAGGGGTTGACTCTTCAATTGGCTAGGAGTACTCTGCTCAAGATATTAATACAAGGACACCCGGGCTGTGTCTAGACTGCAGGGTTTTTGCAAAAAAAGTAGGTTTTTTTCGAAAAAACTTCACCTGCGTCTAGACTACAGCCGCATTTTCAAAATTAAATCAAAAGACCATGGCTTTTCTTTCGACGGCGATACTCCTCATTTCACAAGGAATAACGCCTTTTTTCAAAAGTGCTCTTTCGAAAAAAGGCGCTATGTAATACAAACTGTGCTTTTTCGAAAGAGAGCATCCAGACTGCCTGGGTGCTCTCTTTCAAAAAAGCGGCTTGCTTTTTCGAAAGTACTGGTTGCAGTCTAGACGCTCTTTTTTGAAAGAGGCTTGCAGTCTAGACGTAGCCCTAGAGGCCCAACAGAAATCCCAAACCCTTCATGCCAGCTGCTGCTCAAACCCATCAACAGAGAGACAAGCCCTACCCCAAGGAACTGCCATCTACATAAACAAGAGGTGGAAGAGGAAAGACAAGCACAGAGAGAAGATACCACCCTTCCACTGCCCTCTCTGCAGTATCTAGTGTCTCAGGGCAGGCGATGTTGTTTGAGCCTCTCTCTCGGATCATCCTTGCCTCTTGGATCCCCAGGCACACTGGGAAAGCTGAAATAAAATGCTTTATCCAAGACTGCGGTCATGGGCAGTGAGTAATGTAGGCAAGGGAAGGCATTGCCTTCCCAAAATTGCCTACCATGCCAAGCCACTATAGGAGAGGCTGAGGCCTCACCATATGGCAGCCCAGCTTCTCGGCTGCTGAGAAAGGGTAGGGCTGTGGCTTGTAGCAGGCCCAGCCCACAGCCGGGATTGGCAGGGTTTGGCTGGGGGAGAAGGAAAGGTTGTGAAGAGGCATGGTCTCAGAGGAAGGGGTGTGGCTTTGGGTGAAAGAGGCGGGGATTCAGCTGCCTCTCAGCTGGGCCTTCACCCACTGCCCATGACTGGTTTCCACTCTCAGAATTTTTTAACCTTCAGATATTTGGAAGGATCTACCTGCAGGCAGCTCCTGTCCAGAATAGGGTATTGCAGCCTTTGCTTTGAAGTGAAGGTGGTTGGGACAGAAAGATCACAAGTGACCCACCGAGTCGACTGCTGAACTGAAGGCAAGTTTGCTACCCAACTATTTGTTCCTCTTTCTCTCTCCACCCACCCAGAGAGTTTAGAAGAGGGACGAGTCTCGCTAATTTTGGACCTGTAGAAAGTGTAACTTTGATTTCACCTGGGAATTGATTGGGCACTTTATTGATATGAGTCTTCCTGTGGGATCCCAGCCCTACTGAATTCCACTGGGCTACTTAAGTCAGCAAGAAGAGCAGTATGCTTGATTTGACCTAGTATGCTAGCCAAATTCCTCTGACTAGTGTAGTGTGAATAGGGCTGAAGTGTATAAATATGACAAACACGATCTGGGTTAGCTCTTCTGTGATATACGTGCGGATGGTATAATACCACTGGGATCACTGGCAGCCTAAAGGAACACAAAATCCCATTCCCATGGAAACATTTACAGACACCCCTTCTATGTTTGTCATCCGTCCTCAGTGCTTTCAGAGGCACATACTGTAGCACAGCAGGGGATATGGTCTCTGTTCAACAAAGTCCCATGCATCTGCTAGGTTACGGGGCAGACGGGCCTTTGAAGTTTTGTTTGCATTCCACTGCAGCCCCCAATAAGTTCTCATCAGCAAGAGAATTCACATACATATTCGGAGGGGAAGATGATTAATTGCCTCTCTCCGCTCAGAGAGAGGGGGAACTGCTCAAAGTTGTCTTGTTGACAGTGATTTTTCAGAGCCATATGGTACTTCCACATCTCATTAGTAACATACACGCTGCATTCATCTCAACGCTGTACACGGTTTCTAGTTTCATCCTTCATGCTGATTAAGAAGAAGAAATGCCAGCCTCCAGCTGAAAATTTCAGGGTCAGACTATATTAAAGAAATAATGTATTTCAATGACTCCCCTTCTGCCATTTAAGTCAGTATTTTCAATCAAGGCTAAGGGACTTGGACAACCAAATCTCATTGAAATTCACACAGACAATTAGGCCTTGTCTATACTAGTGGACACTTAGCCTTTATCAGCAAAGGGATTTTTTGGAGAGTATACCTCATACAGAGTTCCCCAAATTAAATGAACTACACTGATAAAAGGATTTTTTTTCCCCCTGATATAACGGCATCCTTTCCCAGCATAAAAAACAACAAATGGTCTGGTAGCACTTTATAGACTAAGTCAGCTACCCCCTTGGAGCTTTCTTTCCCAGCATAGTGTTGCGAGGCAGGTATGTGATTTTCTTACTTCCAATTGACAGAGCCATGCCTACAAAACTTTTAAAAGCACACCAAATGAATCCCAGCCTTACTTTTTAGTCTAAGAACATTGACTATATTTGAGATCAGGTTGAGAGTAAGTATCCATGATTTTAAGAGTAAAATCTTTCTATTGCAATTAACCCCAAAACAAGCCTAGACATTTCAGAGTTGGTTAAACTTAAAGAGAAATCCACACAAGGTCAGGAATTGCATAGTTAAGGCACCTGTAGTTACATCATGCACTACATAGGCAATTATAATAGTTTATAATAGTGGCTGTAGTTCTATATTAAGTGACATTGATTTTTAAAGGTGCATTAGGGTATTCTTCCCCCCCCCCCCCCCCCACACACACCCTTTTTGGTATAACTACAGGACAGAGTTAAAGGTGTTTGAGTGTCTTCAGATGTGCTTATTTAACAGCATTTAAACTGATAAATGCACATATCCGTTTCTCTAAGAATTTGTTTCTATACGTTGAATAAAACAGAATAGCAATTTTATTTAAAAGTAATTCTCCCTCAGTCACTAGGCACTTAGTGCCAGACACACAAATGGTACTTTTCCCATGGCAGCTAACAGAACAATACAGAGCCTTTCGCAGTATGGAGAGGTTCATCAGAAAGTGCTAACATGGGTAGTCTGTGATCCTGGACAAGAGTAAGGTACATAATTAATGACAAGTTCCATAAGAACGAACAGCTGCACTAAAACCTCCCTAGCTGAAGCCCGGAGTGAACACTCAGAAGGACTATATTATACACTGTACATTCCCTTCTGGCAGGCAGTCTGGAAAATACCAGGGCTCTCATATTATACAATCCCTAACAAGAACAATTTCCAAAATATCTAGGTGCTGCCGCAAGGACTCCCTTCAAAATTTAGGAGCAAACCCAGAGTCCCACTAAAGCTGGCAGGACAATTCTGCCACCCTTACTCATGCCAAGTACTACTTTATTCTAGTAGTAGTAATCCTGTCCATTTCAATGGGTATCACATAGGTTGGCAGAATCTTACCCTCACTCATGTGATGCAGTATCTCTCCCAGCCTGAATAGGCAGAAAATTAAGAGGAGGAGCTGTGTCCATGAACATGCTTCCTGGGTTATTCTGGTTTTTATCTGCTAGTTAAAAAAAAAAAAAAAAAGAGGATTTAAAAAACTTAGCTGACAAGCAAAGAGAAAACAACAAGGAGTCCGGTGACATCTTAAAGACTAACAATTTTATTAGGGCATAAGCTTTTCCTGAGCTGAAACCCACTTCATCAGATGCATGAAGGGAAAGACAAAGGAAACAGATAGTAGGGACAGAAAAATGGGAGTGTTACTTCAGAGCTAATCAGAGATTATGTGGATAAGCAGGTGAGAGAACCTAAAGTGGAAAGTCTCAGAGGGCTACTGTGAGGAGTCCTGTGGCACCTTAGAGACTATCAGATTTAATAGGTTATAAGCTTTCAGGAGTAAAACGCACTTCATCAGATGAATTGGAGAGGCATGGGTCTGTATAAGGACAACAAAAGATAGAGGGCACTGGTAGCAAAGAAATCAATCAAGTCAGGGTGGAAGAGGCTCATTCACAGCAGTTGATGAGGAAATGTAGATATCAAGAGAGCGGAAATTGCCTTTGCAGTGCATTAGCCAGTTAAGATCCTTATTCAATCCTAAACTGATAGTATTGAATTACTTATGGTAATGAGTGGCCATTCCCAATCCCTATTCAGACCCATTCTGAGGGGGTGTCAAATTTGCATGTGAAATTCCAACTCAGTAGTTTCATGTTCCACCCAATTTTTGAAGGTTTTTTTTGGGGGGGTGGCACATTCACCTTCACATCTCCTAATGTGATATAGGCCATCATGTGCCAGTGTAACCCACAAATCTACTGGGTGCAGTTCAATGTCCCAGGTAGTGGCACTTAGACAACTTGTTTCCACCTTCTTATGCACATCCAGCTTGATTAACAGTAGGGCTAACATGCTCCCAGCTCTGTGCCTTTACCACCTGTGTCTTTAACTTCATGCATCTGATGAAGTGAGCTGCAGTTCACGAAAGCTTCTGCCATAAAAAAAAAAAACTGTTGGTCTTTATGATGCCATTGGATTCTTGTGGGGTTTTTTGTTGTTTCTTTTTTTTTTTTTTCTCTGAAGCAGACTACGGGTATGTCTACACTTGCAGCCTATTTCAGAATAGGGCTGCAAATGTAGGCATTTGGAATTGTAAATCAAGCCCAGGATTTAAATATCCCACGCTTGATTTGCATCTTCCCGGCCGGGCGCCATTTTTTGAAATTTACAAATCTGAAATAACTGCCTGCGTCTACATGCGGCAGTCAAATGGGCGTTCGAAATAAAGCCCTATTTTTAACTACCTGTTATTCCTCCTGCAATGAGGTTTAACGGGTAGCTCGAAATAGGGCTTTATTTCGAACGCCCGTTTCACTGCCATGTGTAGACGCGGGCAGTTATTCCGGGCTTGTAAATTTCAAAAATGGCGCCTGGACAGAAGATGCAAATCAAGCGTGGGATATTTAAATCCTGGGCTTGATTTGCAATTCCGAATGCCTACATTTGCAGCCCTATTCCGAAATAGGCTGCAAGTGTAGACATAGCTCTGAAACCAGGCAAAGATAAAGTAAGGGGGAAGTTTGTTTTAATCAGTTGCATTTCATGGCCCATAAATATAGGGATTTTCAGGAAAAAAGAATTCAGAGCACTTTTTGTTTAAACATTGGTTGCGTGCCCCTCCTCTACTCACTTTATTTTAACCAGGCTCAGTCTGAGCCCTGAGCTGAAGCCCGCTAAGTGGAAATGCTCTTCTTTAAGCTAGTGCTTTTAGATCAGGCCCCCAGCATGCACCAGGAAAATAATCACTTCCACTCAAACGGAGAGGGGCTTCCCAGCAGCAAAGGTGCAGAACGGAGGCTGTATCATTCACAGGTGTGGATTAGGCTTGGAAGAGCCATTCTGAGCCCCTGGCACGATTTGTGCGCTCATGCATTCCAGCAGGAAGTGGGAGGAGGATGCAGCAGACCCAGGAAATGGGAAAAATAAGACAGTGCACCTCTTTCAACTCCCAGTCCTCATTGCTTCCCCTGCTGTCAGCTTTGTTCCTAATAGTGCTGCTCTTCACCACATTACTCCTAGCTGGCAGGAGAATGACAAGCAAATCCTAAAAATGCCCCCTATATCCACTAGTGATAGAAATGTAGCCGTGTTAGTCTGGGGTAGCTGAAGCAAAATGCAGGACAATGTAGCACTTTAAAGACTAACAAGATGGTTTATTAGATGATGAGCTTTCGTGGGCCAGACCCACTTCCTCAGATCAAATAGTGGAAGAAAATAGTCACAACCATATATACCAAAGGATACAATATATATGGTTGTGACTATTTTCTTCCACTATTTGATCTGAGGAAGTGGGTCTGGCCCACGAAAGCTCATCTAATAAACCATCTTGTTAGTCTTTAAAGTGCTACATTGTCCTGCATTTTGCTTCCCCTATATCCACTGTTGTCTTCCAACCAGTGGAACACAGACTACAGCCACCTGTGGTAAAGAGGCTGCCAGCAGGGGGCGCAGCAATACAAGTAACCAACTCTGGTCCCAGTGGGTAGCAGACATTGCTCCAAAATGAGGCGATGGGGTCTGTCCGCTGCGCTTGTGTAGGGAGTGAGCCCAGTGGAGCGCCACAAGTCCCAGAAGGAGTTAAATTGCCCTCCTCCCCCGTGCTGATGCCTACTTGCACCCATTCGAATGCAGCAAGTACTGGGTTGTACAGAAGGGCCAGCATTGTGCCACAAACCTTAGTGTGCGGTGCCAAATGGCGGGGCTTTGGTTTACAGCACTTGTCACCAGGGCTCCGCAGTCTGCAGGGTCAAATCCTTCATCATGGAAACTAGGGAGGTTAAAATGTGTTTAAGTAAACGTAAATCACTGAAAATGTCAGCGGTTACACACAGGGGGGCAGGCGGCTCCTCATGCACACGACTCCCATGGAGCTGCCTGGCCCCCCTCCCTGCCACACTGCTGCCTCTGTATCAGAGGCAGCAGTGCAGGGCAGCAGGAGGCCTGCGTGGTTAACGTTTATGGTTACAACTAGCCCAGGCTCATCAGTTAACCATGTACCCAGTTACACTTTCACATCCCTAATGGAAACACTGTTAAATTCTGAGAGCAGCATTCCCTTGGAAAAATGAAGGACTTCGCCATGTAGGGGGAAGATGTGAGCAGTGGAGATCAGGTACCAGGAGAATGGTGGAAGTCACTGTCATTCCTGCCCCATCAGGCTTTACGAGCCATGCAATATGTACCTTCCCACGTAGAGCTAATATGCCAACAGTACTTATACACCCCACCTAATGTATTCTCTGTGCAGGGTGCTCCTCATAAACATTACTTAATATGGGAATGAGTCCGTCCATATCCCCAGCCAGCCAGATACCACTCGACAGAACCGCTAAACAAAGAACTTTGTGTTTTGGGGGAAACCCAGAAATAGCAGATTGTCATTCAAGGGGTTACGGGAGGAGGGACGGAGAAGGCAGCCCACAGTATATACTTGCTGTCAAGCCAAGTCCAAAACATTTACTCCAGAGCTCCCCTTTACCGTCACTGACCTGAGTTCTTATGGTACCTTATAGCTGAGGTAAACATTTATAATACGAAAGTGACAATCGCATATACACGGCCCTAATATAAATCACAGCTACCATGTTTTGTATATACGGGAAACAAACGTAAAAGGAAGAACTGAAGGGGTTCTAGGCAGCAGCAGCGAGCAGCTGTAGATCTTTCTTGGGACGCTCTACAGAATTCGAATGAGCACAGAGTAAAAGACATCAACTAGTGCTGAAGGGATAGGTCTGAGCAGTGTAAAGTTCTTTACTCCCTCCCCCTCTTCCAGCTGAAGTTTTACACCTGGAGAAAAAACAAGCATTCAGAGACATTTGAGAGGTGAGTACACAGGACATTTAAGAAGTGGGGAAACATCTGCATAAGCTAGATAGAAACCAGATGGGGGGAGTGGGGAGTCAAGAGGATAAGCAGAAATGTTGTCAGGAAGAAAACTTCAAGAAGAAAAATCGGCTTACAGAAGGTAAAAGCATTTACCCAAAGGCAATGGCTACCTCCTTCCCGTGGTGCCTCTTGAACAGCTCAGAGATGGTTCTTCCCGCGGCATGGGGAAAGAGGCCGACACCAGAAATCTCAGCAGGTCTGAGTTGTGAGGTAACTCAATGACGTGGCAGCTCTCCGAAACCCAGATTCTCGGCAGGAAGCTTTCTTTTCTATGTCCATGTGTCACATGCAGGCTACCCAATCAGTCATGGGAACCCGCAGTGCCAAGTACCATCGATCACCGAGCAACTCTGGGTGAGTCATGGGAGCTCGTGCACTTCAATTTACCCATCTGTAAGATGGGTACCGCACTTACTGGTGCCTGTCTCCCAGGGATGTGTTGAAGAATTTAAACACACTGACATCCTTGGATGCAACATCTTCCAACTGCAATATATTTTGTGGCAGCTTCATAGAATAACCACCACAAAACCCTTGAGAGCCAAGCATTTTTCACTATCCTTCACACAGATGTAGCAGTCACATCTAGCCATCTTTTGTCTGGTATGAAGAACTGGAGCCCTGCACTCTACCAGGGCCAGGGACCGCACCATGAATGTAACAACTCCAGGCCCATCACCCTCCTCTTCGTTCCAGGGGAGGTGTTTGTGCATATTTTGTTGGCATGCCTGGAGCTTGTGTTGGATCAGTAGCGTTGTCCCCGACAGTCAGGCTGTACAAGGACCACACCATTTTGCCCCTTCGCTTGTTGTCAGATACGCCGCAACTTTGGGATGCCCGTGCAGGCAGCCTCTATTGATCGTAAGGCTGAATTGGAATCAGTAGACCGTGTCATGTTATGGAAGGCATTACAGGTGTCCCTACCATCCTGCCGGGTTGGATTAAAGATCTACAGAATGGAACCAGAGCCCGTATCCGACTGGGGAATTAGATGTCAGCGCCTTTTAGATTAGTATTGGGTGCTAAGCAGGTGGCGTTCTGGTCCCTGTTGAGCAATGGATTTCTAGTGCAGAATTTAGGAGAAAGAAAGAGCCTGAAGCACGGGCCAGGTGCCTGAACTAAAGTAAGCAAGAGTTATACTCTCTGTGACAGGCCTTGTCAAAAGCAGATGTTTGCCTGCAAGGCAGTGTCTCGGCACTAGAACTGCTAGCATTGCCAAAAGTGCATGAAATATGTAAATACATTCCACCAGGACAGCACAAGGACACCCCAACTTAGTACATAAAATAGTTTAAAAACAACAGGAGTAAAAGCATAACAAGGGGTAGTAGATGCTTTGAAGGAAAGTACAAGGGGAGGTACCAAACATGTCATTAATGCGTAAAATAATATGTAAGGTGCATATCAGAGACTGTTTGTCTCTGTCTAGAGATGTTGGGATACCTCGACTTAACTCTTTGTCCGGCCTAGGGAGCAATAATGAAATCCATACTGGTGACTGAACCAAGTCCATTGTCACAGGTACAAATGCATAGGGGCTCAAAAGCCATCTGGCTACTAATGACTATTAATATGCTTTGTTCAACAATAAACCTCATGGAGCAGGAGACCTGTCAGGACGCCACATCAGTGAATCCTGAATTTACTACATCACTGTCCCGTACTACTACACAACAATCCGTCAGGTGCCTAGGCATTGAAATCGAAGATCTCGCCCTCACAGACCTTAACTACGCTCATGATGTTCTTTTAGTACAGAGCCATGACAGGTTCCATGAGGCACTCCAGGATATGGAGGAGGAATCAGCTAAAGTTGGTTTCCACGTTTGATGGTCAATAAAACGGCAAAACCTCTGTTCCCTGCACCCATGACTCCAATCTCTTTGAACAAAGAAACCAAGAAAAAGATGGAAGCTGATTTCTTCTGTACTCACCAGCTCCTCCAACTCCCACACGGAGGTTCTCCATCAGATTGGCAGTGCAGCATCTGCCGTGGACCATTCACAAGGGATATGGAATCAACATCCTTTCAGCGTGACAACCAAGTTCAGGATTTATTTAACCTGTATTCTTCCCCTCCTGTCGAATGGCTGCAAAACATGGACACTACGCCACGCAGACTGGACAAAGCTGGAGGCTTTCCACACAAAATGTCAACCTTGTGGAGCATAAAGTGGAATGACTATCTGTAATGTAGATGTTTATGGTCATTTGGGTCTAGACTTCAGGAGCCATTATCCACAGGCAGCCCCTTATGCTTTTTGGACATCTCGCCAGGATGCCACAAAACATTCCAGGGAATGCCCTTCCCTGGGTGGCTTGTAACATCCGGGATGAAATTCCACCAGCCAGGGGTGGAGGTGGCCCACAGGCAACCCCCCCACCTTAGATGGGTTTATCAAGTGTGCTCCAAAGTCGGACTGTCAGGCCACCAAACCTTCATGACTACGCAGGAACAGTGAACAATGGCTACGACCAGCTGTCTGGCTAAGCGTTGACGAAGAGAGGAGGATACACAGATACGGCTCATCTCGAACTTCAGGTTCAGAACAGGAATCTGCTGCTTTTTCATGGGTCCCATCTACTTCCTCCTGCTACCACCTTATCTGTAACTAAAATTTCTTTCAAATTGATGGTTTTGGTGCTTTTTCAGGGCTAGATTTGTCTCTTTACCCTAAAGCTATTCCCATTGCAGTCATCAACGGAGTAATGGCCTACTTGTTATGAGATGGGGTATCAGAATCTGGACCAATTCAGTTATGATACATCTACACTAGCCCCCTAGTTCGAACTAAGGAGGCTAATGAGGGTGACCAAAATTGCAAGTGAAGCGTGAGATTTAAATATCCCACACTTCATTAGCAAGTTCCCGGGCAGTTGCCATTTTGGAAACTGACTAGCCCAGAATAACTGCCCACATCTACACACGGCAGTGAAACAGGAGTTCGAAGTAAACCCTTTAACTCAAATTAGCTGTTAAACCTCACTCCACGAGGAGTAACAGCTAATTAGAGTTAGGGGTTTACTTCGAACTTGCGTTTCACTGCCGTGGGTAGACGTGGACAGTTATTCCGGGCTACTCAGTTTCCAAAATGGCAACCCTCCAGGAACATGATAATGAAGCACAGGATATTTAAATCCTGCACTTCATTTGCAATTTTGGTCGCCCTCGTTAACCTCCCTAGTTCAAACTAGGGGGCTAGTGTAGATGTACCCTTAGAGAGGTAACATCAAAATTACAATATATGGACTGCTCATCCCACATCATGATAATACCCATATAATTTCTACCTCCCGCGAGCCTGTACCTCTCACCTCACTCCCCAAGAAAGATGAGCCTTATAATAGCCTTGAAGGTTAATGAAGAGAAGTGGGCAATGACTGAATTCTACCAGAGATAATTTGATAGCAGGGGCTGGATCTGGTGATCTATGAAGGCCTTTCCAGCCCTATGGGACCATAAAGTTAATTTTATATTACAGAGTCTTACAGTTGTCGCTTTACTAAGGCCTTCTCCAAGAGTCCTTCCTTAGAAACCCAAAATTAGTTATTCACTTCCTGGAACAAGCTCAGTGTGAATGTATAAGAGCGCACTGAAATGGCTTACAAAAAAAAAAAAACCAAACAGCACTGAAAAGAAAACACTACTATTTATTGAACTATGAAGCTGACTGGTGCTGTATAAATATTAATAATGTATTGCAATGGCATGGAAGATTGCAATACCAGCAGCACCTTGCCTGGGGGCAGGTCTGCCATACAGATGGACATGTTTTTAGATTGCTAGAACAGGAGATTTGGGTCTAGAGGTTAAAAACAAAACAAAACACACATCTCAATTTAATAAGCACCTACATGCTTTTTTCCCCCCTGCCTCCGGATCTTGGATTCTACCTGCTGAAGTTGAATGAGTTAAAACCACAAAAGGCTCACAGTTTTGAGCCCATTCTAGAGCCCAATTTTTATTTTATTTTTTTTTTTTTAAGGGGAGGAAACCGATTTGCTGAAGCCACAACGATGGGTTTTGGCAAGTCTCCTTCTGGGAAAAAGTGGAAAAACGTTTTAAAGTTGTGGTAAATGTCCCATTGTCCTTTTGGGGACAATTCAAACCTTTTTTAAAAAAAAACCTTAAGTAAGAGTATATTAAAAGTAATGAATACAAAATGGTCAAAATCAAGGTGAATCAATTCAAAATTATCAAAACAATTTGTTTTTGGTGGCCTAGACCATTTTTATTATGGAGGGTTCACAACTTTTGAGATTGAGTTTGTGGCAGGAAATATTTTTTGAAGTCTTGTGGGATGAGAAAACAGTTTCCCGTGCACCTCTAAAAATAGCTTACGAATGGCATCTAAAGCTTGCTTTACTCTTGTAAGTTTAAAGCACAGCTGCAGCCATGTGGTCACAGCATCAGCACCAGGGAAGGGACAACCTCGCCGGGCACTCTAGGTAAACTAACTCCACAAGGGGAGTAGCAAACAGCACTGGGAGCCTGTTTACACTGGCACTTTACAGCACTAACTTACTGTGCTGGGGGAGAGAGAGGGAATGTTTTCATGCCCCTAAGCCAGCAGCGTAGACAAGTTGAGAACAGACCATCAGGGCTTAGGAAAACTCCTTTCACGAAGCTGCGAGCTTCCCAAAGTGCCCAGCCACCTGCAAGGAGCTACGGATACCAAACCGCAATCCTGATGGCTAGTTTGCATCATGAGACTTACCACCACAAGTGGGGGAAAATAATGTAACTGGAAAATTTACACTTGGGGTCAAAGGGAGAAAGGTAAGAGAATGAGAAAGGAAGGAAGAAAAGAAATGTGTGTTCCAAGGCAGAATCAAACACCCCAGCTATGTTTGTATAAGAGGGGCTAGGTGAGGCAAAACAAACTCATGGAATGTTTGATCTAAGAACAAGGTCTTCAATTTGTTCCTTCATGCATTCATAAGACCACTCCTTACAAGCGGGTGTGGAGGGAGGGGGAGGGGAGATGTTCTCCCCACTGGTAGGAAAAAAACAACCCTCCACAAGGCAGGAGAGAACATTTCTGGTATGTGAGCCAATGGGGCATCCAGGCACACGTACAGAACTGTTCTTCAGCGTCCCTTCCTGCTGGCTCCCAAACTTGCCTGCCAATTCCAGGCAAGCTTGTGTTTTGCAAGTGTTCCAACAGCACAAATGCATGAAACACCTGGAAGGCAACAGCTCAGTTTAAGAAAATGGAAGAAAAAAAAAAAAAAAAGAGGAAGCTGTCCAAATGCTGTTGTCATACTCCCAGCTGCTTGTCCTCACCTGCCCGCAAAGGAAGGAATACTTGGCTGCAGGGATCAGGCTTTCTGGTGCACATGCAACCAGCTCCCTCATTTTCTCCTGCTAATCACTGAAAGCTACTTTTCTGCTGTCCGCTTTAACATAGACAACCCACCTATAAAAATAGCTGAACACAGGAGTGACTGGTGTCTATGGGTGGAGGGGATGCAGGAAGGGCTACTCAGGCTGAGTCTAGAGTGCAGGCTTCTTCCAAAAAAGTGTGTTCACACTGCCAAAGCGCATCAAAAGAGCGATCTGCTTTTTGGAAAGAATAATGGATGCTACTTTACATTTCAGCTGTGATTACTATGGACAGAGTGGCCACCGTGCTTTGTCCTCTTCTTGTGAGAGAACTCCCTCTTCCCCATCCACACACACGTCTTTTTGCAAAAGAGCTCTTTCGGGAAAAGGCTTCTTCCTCATTCTACAAGGGTCAGGAAAACCCCTTTGTTCTTTCAGAAGAACGCAATTGCAGTGTGGAAGTTAAGTTAAGTTTTCGGAAAAAGCGGTTTTTTTCACCAAAAACTCTGTAGTGTAGACATACCCTTAAAGGGGCATCCCATTTAGCCATTAAAGTTTTGGCATGGACAGGTGTGGGGGGGGGGGCGCCTCGCAAATGCTACCACAAGGCACCTACAACTCAACCCTTTGATGTTTTTAGAAAATGAACCTCAGTGGACTGGGAAAGATCAGTGATTGACTGGTCTTTGCTAGGGAAGTGACAGCCTGGCAGACAATTGCTGCTCAATACAGCTGATGAAGAAAAGGAAACGTTTGTCGGACACTTCAGGGCGAAGGCCCTGGAATCTTAGAAGTTCTTACAGAACAGACAGTGCCCCGGGGTCACATTCTCAGCTGTGTTCCATCCCCAGCACCACCGGCTTCATCCGCTGTAGCTTTGACATCACAGCTACTAGAGCAACATTAAGATTATTTTATATCAGCTGATGATCTGACCCTAGAGTTTTGGAAGCTTCATTTGGAAGATCCCATGCCCCATGTGACTTGTCCATTTCATCAACCCCAGAAAGAAGAATTGAGCAAACCTCCTTCACCCCACCCTGCATCCCTCATGTCACCAGAATCCAAATCAAGAGCTTAATGTGTGGAGACAATACATGTCAGAGAGTTCTCCTCCCACTTAGTGCTTAATCACCCCAGAAGTATTTACAACTCTGTTTTGCTAGGGCATCTCAAAAGTAACCAAGCAGAAGAAATTTATTGCTACTGCCAGTGTTTTTCCCTAATAGCGAGTGGAACTAAGTTTCCTCTCATGGTGACTGGCTACTGTCTCAGTCCTGATCTGCAAATACGGTCCAAGTTACCAGTGGCTTCTCGGCGCACAGAGAAACATTCTGGAATGTGCAATTATTCAACCCTCTCCTGGTCTGTTTGGGAGCAGGCTTTAAAAAACGACTAGCCTCGTTTCGAGTTACAGGATGGTTTTGGAGCCTGGCCATGTGGAACGACATCATGCTCTAGAATCGTTGCAAGCAGAGAAGTACAAAGGCCGCATTGGCATCTGTTGCTGCTGTTTGAGTGGCCTCCTCTTCATGAGGATAATGTTTGGCTGTGATGGGCACATCAGACCAGATGAGCCGATGGACCCTTCTGGCCTAAATTCTATGCCTCCATGTGGCGCCCTGGGAAATACACATATGCAATAATTTGTCACAGAACACTGAGCACAAAAGCAAATTCAAGCCACCATGTAGCTATCCACAGACCTTCTATGTTAACACAACTGTTCTTCCAAGAGACGATCTGCTTATATGCTACCATACACACCAGTCCTCTACATAAGGACTGCCAGACCAAAGGTCCATCTAGCCTGGTGTCCTGTCTTCTGCCAGTGGCCAACACCAGGTGCCTCACACCAGGTGCCCCAGAGGGAATGAACAGACCAGGTAATCAAGTGATCCATTCCTGTCCTCATGGCTTATAGTCATTGATGGTCCCATCCTCCAGGAACTTATCTAGCTCTTTGGATCTCAGCCTCTCACCATTAGTGTATTTATTTTCACAGCATCCCTGTGAATGCTGGGATCCCCCATGTCGCAGATGGGGACCTGAGGCAAAGAAAACATGAATTACCTTGCGCAGGATCACACAGAAAGTTGTAACAAATGGTCTGATAGCACTTTAAAGACCAACAAAACATGTAGATGGGATCAGGTTGTTAGTCTTAAAGTGGTACCACACTATTTGTTGTTTAAGTTTTTCCTGTTGCATATACTAACTCGGCTACCCCTCTGAAACAGAAAGTTGTGGTAGCCAGGAACGTGACCCCAGGTTCTCCAGAGTCCCATTCAGTGCCTTTACCACAAGGTCATACCAAATAGCCCAGAAAATAATGTGAACAGTCTCCGGGCACCTCCAGATGCCATAACAAATTTCACATGATGCTCTTATCTCCATTAGCTGACATGCTACCATCCCCCTTTCTAAGAAGGGAAGAACAGCCAGACTGGGTTAGACACAATGGTGCAATCACTGTAATACGAATAAAATAGTCTGTGTTGTAATTGAAATCAATATATTTGAAAGTGTACAAGACCATCCCAAAATATTTAATGAAGTCAATTGTTCTATTGACCAGTGCAACTCAAGCGATTAATATTTTAAAGTGTAATTAAATAATCACACAAGTTAGTTGCGATTAAAATAGATAATTTTTTGTTGAACCTACCACCATTGGTGAAAGAGAAGCTTTCCAGCTTACAGAGTTCTTCTTCAGCTCTGGGAAAGATACTCAGTGTCAGTTAAACACAAGGTGGGACTCATTAAGCAGTCTCAAAGGGGGAATTGTGTGAGTCTAACTTTAAAGAAACAAGTAGTCCTGTAGCACCTGTTTCTTCATTGTTAAGCAATCCACCTTACCTTTGGCAGTGAGACTGAGTACCTTTCCCCAAACATGAAGAAAAGCTCTGGGTAAGTGTCTCTCACCAACAAAAGCTAATCCAATCAGACATATTACTTCACTGACATTGGTCCCAGGATATTAGACAACACTGCTACAGCCATGCTGCAAACATTTAAGAATAAGGATTTTAAAGAGATACTGAAATTCAAAATGTAACATGGCCATGTAACAAGTGGATTTCCATGTGAAGCCAGTGAAATCTGTGGGTGTCAAAGGACTGTGGAATGAAATCAACATTTTCCTCACACAACAAAAGACACTTTCAAATATGGGGGGAAAAAAACGACCGGGCAATGTTAGTTTTTCCACCTAAAATGTTATTATTAGTTACACATAAGAGCATCTTATACTCTATACATATTTCATTGCGTAAAATTTCTAAAAGCAGCACTTAAAAATTCTACCTAGGGAAACATTTTTTTCTGCCAGGTTGTGGATTGATTCCTTATACTTCTGGAACATGGAGCGCGCCACTTGCATTAGGACACTTGCTACAGACGACTGCCATGCAATGCTGTGAACAGGAATGAAGCATTTGGGAAAAACAAATGCAAACAACAAGTATTTTTTTTAAAAAGGCCTGCACAGAGTGGTCTCCTTATGAACAATGCAGATGGAATGATTCCATCTAACTGCTTCTGCATTGCCTAAATCAACGCCTGGATCATTCATCAAAGTGGGATTGTTTCCTAAAATACACTTCCCTGAACAGCACAGCCAGCCTTTTTCTAGGATCCTGCAATGATGTAATGGGAAAAAGTTATAGGCATTCTGTCAGGGCTGCTCAGATGGCTTAAAACGCTATTTCCCAAGGCTCTGCAGCCACACAGGTGCAGATTCAGCAGCCATCAAAGCTCGCAGTGATGAATGGATTTTTCCACCGCAGTACTGGATGTTATCACATTGGGCTATCTTCTGTTCAATTATGGATGATCACTTGAAGGCTATTGGTCACCTAACCCCAAATCTTTAAAACAGCTCTCTCAGCCTATGTAAGTTCGGGAGGCTCTCAGCCACCATGAGCTTGGTGGGCAATAAAAACAAAAGAGCAGCTTCTGTACTAGTGTTAGCCAAGCTAGTCAGATCATAGCACACACAGGTATGGCTACTCCTGCGTCAGGGAGATGTCATGTACCGTTCTGACCCACCTGTGGCCTGAACCTGTGACCTTTCTGACCAACTAGAGCAGGGATAGGAAACCTAAGGCCCGGGGGCTGGATGTAGCTTCCCTGAAGCTCAGGGTTCCCCCCTCCAGCATTGGGGAGCCTGTACTAGTGTCCAGTCCCCCTGCTTCTCATTTGTGGGGGGCCCCCAGCTGATTTTTCTGCAGGTCAGTGGCCCCCCAGCCCAAAAAAGGTTCCTCACCCCGACTTAGGGTCACACCAACAGGCTGCAGCAGGGCTGAGACTAGGTCATCTGGGTTCTAGTCCAAAGACTATCGAATGTTCATCATCTCCATTTCACCCTTGTAATTACCATCTAATGACTCATGATGCTGGCACAAAAAGCAGGATCCGGGTCTGTTAACCCTGCATCTGCTCCTGCTTATTCCCATGCGAAGTTGTAACCCTGTGTTGTCTCAGCTGCATGCTATGGAACTGAGTCAGGGCAGTGGTTTTCCAACAACGGGTTGTGACCCAGGACCGGGGGATGGAATGTCAGGCGCTGGGTCTCGTTGCTGCAGGGGGATCAGGTGAGCAGTGGGGGTGTTAAGGCAGCTTCCTGCCTGTCCTAGCGCCGCAGCCTGCGCTGTGCCCCAGAAGTGGCCAGCAACAGGATCACCTCCTAGAGGGCTCCATGCACTGCCCCTGCCCTGAGCACTAGCTCCGCACTCCCATTGGCTGGGAACCTGCTGCTGGCTACTTCTGGGGCACAGCAGAGTCTGCAGTGCCAGGAAAGGCAGGAAGCTGCCTTAGCACCCCCACTGCATCGGGAGCTGCTTGAGGTAACCCCTGTGCTCTTGGGCCTGGGAGGCTGGAGCCATGCGCCCTCCTCTGGTGCTGTGTGGCAGGGGAGGCTGGGGAGAGCTTGCACCTGCCCACTCCCCTCCCCATGGTTGGGGGGCATGGGTGCAGCATGCTACCCTACCTCCCCATGGAGAGCAGGAAGAGGGGGGAGCCTCAGCAGAAGGGGCGGGGCTAAAGGCTTGCTTCCCCCATCCTGCCTTCACCAACCACCCATGGAGAGCAAGTTTAACCCACACACCTAGGCTATGTCTACACTCGCGGCTTCTTACGCAAGTAATATGAAAATGAGGCTAAGCATTGAATATTGCCGAGCCTCATTTGCATAACTAATGAGCTGCCATTTTTGCAGAAGAGGCTTTTGCACCAGACGGAGCTGTCTACACTGCCCCTTCTTGCGCAAGGAAAGCCCTCTTGCGCAACGCCATTACACCTATTACTTGAGAAGAACGGCATTGCGCAAGAGGGCTTTCCTTGCGCAAGAAGGGGCAGTGTAGACAGCTCCGTCTTGCGCAAGAGCCTCTTCCGCAAAAATGGCAGCTCATTAGTTATGCAAATGAGGCTCGGCAATATTCCACGCTTAGCCTCATTTGCTTATTACTCGCGCAAGAAGCCGTGAGTGTAGACATAGCCCTAGTGTAGTTACCTTGCAGTGGCACCTAGACCACAGCAACAGTTAAGACCGAGACCTCTACTGCATAGGCTGGTAGCCAGCTGGCTTTTAGTTCAGAGGGTTGGGGCTCTATACTCAGCTTCAGAGTTCCCAGGTTCAAATCCACCCAGTGGCAGTTACATAAACATGGCTGGTGCTTGCAAGTGTTGAGCTGTAAGAGAAAAGTTGTCCACCAGCTCATTCCAAAGCCTGGGGGGTTCTAGTCACTGAAAAATAGTCCTTCCCCTTGTCTGCTCCACACGAGCCGCTCTCTCCAGAAGCATGCGAGTTGCTCATACACTGTATCTTTCTACTCAATTAAAATGGCATTGTCTTGAAAATCAGAAAGGCACTTATTACCAAGAGAGCTCAGGCTCCAGCATTCAATACACACACTGGTTTGAGTCTGTGCGGATTGATCGCCACCCTGTTAGAGTCTCATTTAGCCTTTTACTCGTTCAGTACCAAGCTGATAAGGCCCCAATCCTGAGCGGTGCGTGGTACAAGCATGCCCAGCTCCCGCTGAAGTTAGGGGGTGCTGAGCATGCCCAGTGCTTTGCAGGATTGGGCCCTCTAGCCAGGAGTAGGCTACCAGGCCTCCCTCCCAAAAGGGGAGGTTGAACTGGATTTTGTAGCCACTGCTGAAGTACCAGAAATAGCACTGCTCGGCCACAAGGCCTCAGGTTTAAAGATTTTACAGTGGCATCCCGACTGGCTTGTTTTGTTCATTGGTGGTACAAGGTGACTTTGCCAATAAGAATTTCCTTGCTTGGGTTTTTTTTTTTAAACCCTGGAGTTTGTAGCAAAATAAATCCATGCTGAATGTTTCCAACAAGCTGAAAATGTCACTGCACTTAAATCTACTCCGTATTGGAGAGAATTTCTGTCCATCTGTCTGTGTTCAAGAACGCCTCCTAAACAGTAAGAATTGGGACCACCAACTTGGGGGTGAAGCTTCCTCTTATCACAACTGAAAGCAAAGTCAGGGTTTGGTTGGGCCCAGACAGTGGGCTGTGCCTGGAATGGGACTGCGTCTCAGAAAACCCTACAGAAAGGAGACAGAATCACCAGGCAGATGAAAGGGGCTGGTTAGGGTCATGCCTCACTATCAGGGACTGCCCCAGCCCTGAGCCTCCCACCACCCAAGTACCCTTTAGGGAATGGGAGCGAGGGGGCATGTGGCAGTGCACCTGTTCATTCCCCCATTCCAGGTCTACAGACCACCCCACATGCTCCTCATTCCAGGTCTACAGACCACCCCACATGCTCCTTCTAGACTGTAGCCTGACCTCTAACCCAGAGGTCAACCAGAGTTAGTAATATAGAATCACTAGCTGGCCCTTTAAACCCAGGCCTTCTAGCCCACAAGCTTGAGTCCCTATACAAAGTAAATAGCTGGCCTTTTAAGGCAGGGTCCACAGACCTGTGACAACAAGTCATGACTAGGGGCTGCACCCCTGGTAGGGGGACCTGGGCCCACCCTACTCCATCAGGACCCAGTCCAAGGCCTTGTGAGTGGCAGGAGAACTCACCACTCCCTTGGCAGGGAATCCATCTGAAACATGCCAAAGATCCCAGGGCAGGAGAGGCAGCTCCTGTCCCCCTCCTTGGGCCACTTCCTACCTGACCCAGCAGGATAGCATCCCATGTGCTCACCAGGTCCACTACTTCCCTGGGGGCTGCTTCTCCCTCATAGACTGCCAGGAAGACATCCAAACTGGCACTCAAGTCTCTGCTGTCTTCCCTCTGCTCAGCTGGCCAGTGTTGGTCAGGCTCCCCCCTCTGAGGTCCTTCCTCTCCAGCAGTCCACCCAGACTGAGCTTTTATACCTGGGCTGCAGTCTGAGCATGCCCAGCAGAGTCATGGGGGCAGGGCTTCTTCAGCCAGGTGGGCCTCATTAGGCTCAGCCTTCAGAGTGCAGGGCTGATACACCCTGTCACAGGGCTGACGCTCCAGCCCTGTGATTCATATGGGAACATTGCTGGTTGTTCCCTTTCATCAGGGAGTGAGGGGAAAGTGCACAGTTTGCTGCATTCCTCAACCTCGCTGCAGAGCCCAGGGCCAGATGAACCCGGACCTGCCCCAGCCAGGGCACACGCACCCCTCCCCCGGCTGTGCCCACTGGATCTGCAACAGCCATGGAAAAGCACTTCTCACCTTGCCCCAAGCTACTGCGGTGAGATGTGGCTGGGGTTGTCCTCCCCCACGCCCTGGGACAGCCTGCTCTCTGAACCCTTCATCCCCAGCCCCACCCCACAGCAACGATTCAAGTGAAGCTTGTCCCTTTTCATTTTTTTTCCAAACAACAAAAATTAACTGAATGAAGGACCTGAGTAAACCATGGGTAAATCTTCTAATATAACTAGAGAGAGTCATCTGTCTGAAAAAGAGCTGCCTGGAACCAAGAAATATTCTCGTTTGGAACCATCTCTCTTCTGAAGCCAACATAGACCCATCTGAGCAGATTGGCTTTTATATCCATTATAACTTTTTATAGTGTTTCTCCTATGGGGGCAGCTAGCTCATGCTTTCCCTATGGCTGGATTCCAACTTCTTCGCTCACCCTTCACGATTTTGCCGAGCATATTCCTTTTGGGTAAAGAGCTCCAGGCTCCCATCTCAGCCCAGAGGTGAAAGCAATTGAAGTTACACAATATAATTATAGTTATTACACTGTGTAATAGATGCCTTCATAGCATAATACCTAGGAACTGATGTTAATGGGACTCATCTGTCCCTAAGACTCATGGCTATAGTTTTGCTTTTGTAGCCAAAATTTTAACACGGGACTGATTTGAAAGCTTAGAGCTGAGCAAGCAATTTATACCTGCCAGCTCTCTGGAACTGGCCAGCTCTTCACACCTATTCCATATGTTTGGAAATCTGGGGACGGGCCAAGTCTCCTTCAGATTTTGAACCCTTGAAGTTTTGGCTGGTGCCATTGGAGAAATGAACCGCTCTCTAGGAGCTGCGACTCAGCTCTGCTGGATTTGTGTCTGTGGTTGGACTTCAGGGTTGTCTCCACTTAAAATGCTTCAGCCCCACAGCTGTGCCACATGTGTAACCATGACCTACCCCGATGGGAGGGGTTCTCCCATTGGCACAGGTAATCCGCCTCCCAAAGGGACAGTAGGTAGCTGTCTGCTGGGTTCCACTCACCACAGTGGCGCCTCCTGCTGGCCAGCCTGGGGATTCACTCTGCCAGTTAGTACACCCTCCTCAGTTGGTGCCTCTCTTGTCATCCTCCCACCCTGCAGGTCCACCTTGCTCCAGGAACTGGAGCATCCTCAAACATCTGTGTTTCTAGTTTCCCAAAGTCCTTTTATGGAAAGAGTCTCAGGCAGTCTTCTCCTGCACTGCCCTAAGGGTGCCACTTCTCCAGTGGCCAGTAGGGGAACGCATGGCCAGCCTCTCCTCTGGGCTGCAGCCCAGGGACCCACAGCTCTTGGGTCTCCCCTCTCAGCCCTCACTGCTCCTTCCCTGGCCTGCTTCCTGCTTTGCCTGCTCTCGCTTCTTCTCTAGTGTACCCGTGCAACCCAACTTCCTCTTCCCTTCCTGCAGTCTTGTCTCTTCCCAGATCCTAGGCTTCAAGAACCCACCTATTCCGGCCCCCCTGAGCCTCCTTTAATCAACTCCCTGCTTGCTTTGGAGACAATCCCCTCCTCCCAGGATGTCTCACCAATGGGTCTTCAGGGGAGCTCACATTTTTTATCACGCTACAAGCTGATTAAGGCAATTGGGCGTGATCTGTGGCGGTCACTGTGCCTACACAGCGGGGGGGGGGAGGTCCCTGGAAGAGCTTGTCGATGTGTCTGGAAAGGGAGCAGGACTCCTCCCTGTACATCTCCATACAGCTCCCATAGAGGAACCCTTCCATCCTTCTCACAAGGTTTCTGGGGCGGTGGCCTTTCTTCGTCCTCCTTTCCGTGCCAAGCCAGTAGTAAGTGGTCTGGCATCCTTGCAGCATAAGCTCCAGGCTTCTAGCCACGTTCCGCCACCATCCACTCCCTGCACGAATAATTCGGAGAAGACTGATACCGCATACAGATACCTGGATGAAGCAGGGAAAGCGATTCGCTGGTGCTCTGCGGTAAACCTTCTTTTGCTCCTCCCCAAGCCTGGCTTGAGCCCCGCTGCCACCATGCCCGGACCCCCTCCCCCTTCTATCCGCTTGCTCCTGTGGGAAAGGAAAGTTGCATCCTGCCGGCAAACAGGGAGGGTGTCAAACTCACGAGAATTCTACCCTGCACTCATACCACCTCCTGGACCCTGCACGCCAATCTCCTACCCCAGGTCACCACCCAAACCCTCTGCACCCTCCTCTCCCCTGCCCCAGGTCACAATCCCCTCCTTCACGCAAACTCCCGCTCAGACTTCACACCCCCTCCTGCACCCCAGTCTCCCACCCCAAGCTCCCTTGTACAGCCAACCTCCATCCCAGACCCTGCACCTCCTTGAGCGAGGCCCTAACCACTTAACAAAATCTTGGAGTAGCCCCCCCACATCAAAAATGATTGCCTGCCTCTGCAGTAGATGCTGAATACAGCTGAATTTTTCACATCCCTGTGGCTAGCTCGACCTAAGTTTTAGGTGTCAAACTGCAACTCCACACCCTCCTGTGCTTGAAGAGTTGCCCCAAGTATCACATTTGCCTGGGATAGCTTATAAGCTCTTCAGGGCAATGATTCTGTCATGTGGGTGCTTTGCTGTGAAAGCCCCGTGTCACTCACCATGCGGTCTAGCAACTTTTAAGGACTATGACCTTGACCAGGTTCCTTGATGCTAATTGTCCAGGGATGGACCTTTCTAGGTGAATCAACACAACTCCCTTCCCAATGCACATGTGCTCCCTAACACAGATCACTGCCTTTATAAATGCACGGAACAATTTAAATGTGATCTTGTTGGTCTGTTTTTAGAACTTGTGACTTAATTCAAGATACACAGTAGATGCTGCCAGAGCCAGCAGCAGGTGGGAGAAAAAGAGGCAAGAGAGCTTCTTTTTGGAGATAAGATTGTGGTGGCACCTGGTTCAATTCCGTGTGTGAACAACTTGACCTCTATGACCCAGGTCTCCTTCTGTGCATGGGGGTAACACTTCCATTCTCTCCTCACTTCGCCGTGACAAGAGCCCTGTGTAGCCCGAAAGCTTGTCTCTTTGGGTATGTCTACACAGCAAAGTTATTTCGAGCCCATCGGCGAGCCCTGCCAATGACCAATATTACATCACCCACCCTGTCTCACCACTATCCTGGGACCAACACAGCTGCAACTCTGCAAACGCACTTTGTCTTACCTGTTTAGATTTGAAGCTGGACAGGGCTCCCCTCATACTACATGCTTGTGCAGTACCTAGCAAAATGGGATCATGATCTAAGCTAGGCCCCTCGTCACTATTGTGAAATCAAGAAAGTGCAACTCAGCTATACAAAGAATTGCAATTAAATTCCTCAGTAGGGCACAATTGCCCAGGAAAGAATAAGAACCACCTAAAAATGGAGGCATGTCTTTGCTAAAGTGGTAATAATGGCACTTTATCCCAAACAATATAAAATATGGATTACAATTAAATTTTCTAGTGGCAAAATGCTCTACAATTGAAAACGCAGACGCCCGAGTGAGGCAATTAGAATAATTGCAGTGTGCTAATTATAGTTTGATGGATTCTGCGTGCTGACACCAATTATCTTGCAAGCGCACACTTTCTGAACAGAGTCCAAACCCATAAAAAGACACTGATATAATAAGCAGTAGCCTCCTCGTTGGCGTGGTTTCTCATTTTCCCCCCCCTAAACAAATCCTTTGTAAGATGTAATTAGGTTTAACAGGGTTTTAGGAAGAGATACCCTTTGTATTCGGTACTCAAACTCGTGAGCAAACTGCTTGCATCAAACATTGGGAAAGAAAAAGCCCAGGATCTTGAGGGTGACCTAAGAAAATTTGGCCTTTCTTTCCTCTGGACTATTGGAAGCGAGTTGTGCTCAGGGCAGCCGCCAGCCTCCGCGGGCCCCTGGGCAAGGTGTGGGTGGGGTGGCTCCATGCTCCTGGAAGGGGTGGGCCTCGGAAGGAAGGGGCGGGGCTGGAGCAGCCAACCCTCCACGCCCGCCGGAGCACAGCATGACGCCCCAGTCCTCACAGCTGTATGGAGCACGGATCACTCCAGCGGCTAGTTAAAGGACCCAGGGCCTCAGCTGCCACCACTACTGCACTAACCGTAGCCAGGAGACATGGGCCCCTTTGAATTGCTGGGTTTCGGGGCAACTGCTCCATTTCCCCCCCATTGGCAGACCTGGATGTGCTAAATAAATCAAAGCAGCAGGTCCATGCAGCATGCTCCACATTAACACTGAAGTCAAAGGCGCAGCATTTTTGAAGAATGCTTTGGTTCTATGTGGCCTCACACTTTGGCCTACAGAAGTGTTCACACTAGGTTGAATATGTTCTAGTTCACACTTACATCACCCTCTTTAAAAAGGACTAAGAGCAACTCTACGCTACAAAATTACGTCAACCTCTGTTAAGCTGACGTACGGCCTCCACCGTAATGAAATTGCTTTTGCGTGTCCGCACCATGCTCTTTGTGTTGGTGGTGCACATCCACACGAGCAGTACTTTCACTGATTTAATGCTTGCGTGGGACATTGTGGGGTGGCTTCTGAAAGGCAGCAACAGTTGATGTACGCAACACAATGTCAACACTGAGTCATCCTGACTACATCAGTTATGTGCTACGCCTCTCACAGTGGTGGAGTGATTAAGGCAATGAAGTGGACAAGCTACAGCAACAGGAGCTGCATTTCAGTGTAGACACTTAGGCCATGTCTTCTCTAAACAGAAGAGACTAAACAGAAGATCGACGCTACCACGATCGATCTTCCAGAGTTTGATTTAGCGAGTCTAGTTATGACTCACTAAATCAAACTCAGAGGGCAAGCCCGACAGCACCAGTAATCCTGCTCCTGTGAGGAGTAAGGGAAACCAATGGGAGCATTTGCTACCATTAGCCTCCCGCTGTGAGGACAGCGAGAAAACTTGAATTAAGGTACGTCAACCCCAACTATGTAATTAACATAGCTGGAGTTACGTATCTTGATTCGACCTTCCCCTTTAGTGTAGACCTGGCCTTACAAAATAGATGTAAGCTTCTAAAGACTGAACTATCTCTACAGTGTAGATCAGGTCTTAGTTAACATTAGGTACATTTTAGTTCATGCCTACCGTACCCACGTGGGAGAATTACAGAACAGCAAGCTGGTGCCTGCCAAAGTTCACAGGACCATTATGGGAACTGTCGGGCCCTGTGGACAAGTCCTTAGTTAAGTACCTAAATCAGAAGTTAAAGCCAGCAGAGGATTTTCAAAAGCATTCAGTAATTTTGGTTGCCCGGCCTGACTTTCAAAAGCGCAGGGCTGAAAATTACTCTCATTTACAAAGAATCTGACCTTGGCTTACAAAACCCCGCAAGCCACTTAGAAATGCAGGCCCAGAAGCCTAACTTTACACTCACGCTTTTTAAAATCTTGGCCATGTATTTTTTGCACACTCTCAATATTCATTGTAATGAAGCTACTCTACTTTCCCTTCTCCAGCTTCTCTGGCAAGATCCCTCCCTGTGCTATGCACTGCTTGTGTTTATCTCAAAGAAAAGTACGTGCAAATGATTAGAAAGGACTAAAACCCAAATCTGGCTCCCTCCCCCTTTTTCTCCAGCACTCCTTTTTGCATGAAACCGGACCTACCCCTGCTTTGGTTTGCATAACAAAAGCCTAGCCAACAAGGTTTTATCTAAACAAAAGCCCCTGTCTAGAAATAATGCCTATTGATTCCTCCCAGAGAGATTTAGGGGCTAGTCTGCACAATATATGCAGTGTCTGCAATGAAAGGTCAGCTTGGCATCAAAGCCTGAAAACAAAAAGCCCTCGCTCTGTAGCAGTGAGTGGTGTGTCTGAAGCTCCTAGAGTCAGCTTGATCTAGGGAGAGGCACAGGATTGAAAACACAATTAGAAGCCAAGTACTCTTGAGATCTTCCTCTGACTGTGACACACACAGGGCAAGTCACGTCACCGCTCAGTGACTCAGTTTCCCCATCTCTAAAACAAGGCTCAGATCTCCACACAGGCAAGTTTTAAGGATGTTAGCAGTCAAAGCCTTGTTCAATTAGTGTACCAATGAGCACCCTACATCAGAATGGCCACAATGGGTAAGACCAGTTCTCCATCTAGCCCAGTAGCATCCAACAATGGCCAATGTTAGGAGCCTTAGAGAGAATGAACAGAACAAGTAATCATCAAGTGATCTGTCTCCCTAACACTCATTCCCAGCTTCCTGCATTATTCTTGCCCATCCTGGCTAATAGCCATTAATGGACATATTCTCCATGAATTTATCTAGTTCTTTTTTAAACTCTATTACAGTCTTGGCCTTCAAAACATCCTCTGGCAAGGAGTTCCACAGGTTGACTGTGTATTGTGTGAAGAAATACTTCCTTTTGAATGTTGTAAATCTGCTGCCTATTAATTTCATTTGGGCTTCATCTACACTGCCAGTTTTGCCAGCAGTGAGTAAGCCAATGAGGTGCAGATTAGCATATCGCCATACCTCATTTGCATAGTTTATGCACACCATTTTTGCCTCTCCTGGAGAGGCATAAGGATCTTGCAGAAAACAGGGTTTTTGCACCCAAAAAAAAGTCTCACTACTTTTTTTCCACAAAAACCCTTTGAGCAAAAACGGCATGCATAAATTATGCAAATGAGATACGGGGATATGCTAATTTGTGCCTCATTTGCATACTCACTGCCGGCAAAACCAGCAGTGTAGACGAAGCCCAAATGAAATTAATAGGCAGCAGATTTACAACACTCAAAAGGAAGTATTTCTTCACACAATGCACAGTCAACCTGTGGAACTCCTTGCCAGAGGATGTTTTGAAGGCCAAGTGAAGTGTTCCCTGTCAGCTGAGTGCTTGAGTGATGGCTCAGGAGATATTCAAATGCTGCCCAGCTGCTTAGCAGAATGCCCACAGCTAGGCTGTGTGTATCTATTTGTGGTGCACAGTCGCACATGCATTGGTGCACCTAAAATTTTATTCTGCACATGGATGAAAAAATCTGCACATGGATGGAAAAGATTAGAGAGAAAATTGTTGGTGACCTCCCTGTTCTTGTGTTAAGAGAAGGACTCAATAACACCTCCTTACCCCAGCATCCTAATAATCCCATTTTCAAGGTCATCCAACCTACCTACCCCACCTGGGTAATGGCAAGAGTTACTTCAGACTATGGTCCTGTGCACAGGGTAGGACTTGCTTGTGGTCCAGTTCCATGGGCTACAAAACATAGCTCAGTGCAGGAGACTTGGGAACCATCTTCCACTCCCAGGGAGCAGCCTGGTTTGCAAGAGATTGCTAGTCTCCATGTCACTTTCACCTCCTCAAAACCATTGTTTCTTTGAAGGGAGGGAGGAACAGCTACCCAATGGATCCCACCGCCAGCCCCTTTCCTTCTCTCCTGGGATGGCTTTTAGAATGAAGCTAGGAGCGATACACCACCAAACAGTTCCTCTGCCAGTATTTTAATCAAGGGACCCATCTCACCTCCATTTCACCTCCTCTGGGTGTCCTCTAAGGAGGATGGCAGGGGGACCAAAGAACTCTAGCCATTAGTTCTCCCACTGAAAGTGTTCTCAGTAACTTATCCCAAAGGGGGCAGAGGCTGCCCCTCAGTTGACAAATACAGCCCCTCTCATGCTGCCTTTGGATCCCATGCAGCGCCCCATAGGCATGTACAGGACTGGAACGATTTATATTTATTCAAACGTGATCATGAAAACAGGATTTTTATTTTTTTTTTGGCTCTACAACCCGGTTGCTGTGGGGCTGGGAGGGACACACCACACAAGCTCAACAGCTGTTTGAGGGAGGGTCTGTGTTAGCTGTGTGTACCACTAACAGCAGTGCACACGAGTATTCATTACTCAGTTTTAATGGCCTTTCCCTGTATCACAACGGGGCGATAAACCTGTCAAGAAGGATCAGCTGATATTCTGCAATGCTCGACAGAGTCTTTGCAAAATGTTATATGTGTAAAAATGTTGTGTGTGTGCGTGTTGTATTGCACTCTAAGAGTATGCTCCAGTACATTAGCACGAGGGTCTGTATCTTTCTCTTTTCAGGTGTACATACATTTAAGCCTGTGAAGCTGCATAGAGTCCAGAGGGGTGGTCAGAAATACCATAGAATTACAGAATACGGGAGAGCCTTGTGATTCATGGAATTGCTATTCATGGCTCCACAGATTTGTGGATCTCCTGTGGCCTGGGTGGGGGGTGAGAGGCTGGGAGCCACGGAGAACTCACCACAGCTGCCAGGAGCCATGGTGAGTTCCTCTCCACTGCCAGCCCTCGTGGTGAGTTTGGGAACTGTGGGGAGTTCGCTGTGGGGACAAGGGGTCACAGCTCCCAGTATTCATTAATTTCGCCATTCGCAGAAGATGTGGGAAATGTCCTGTACTGGACACAAGTGTGGTTACTACATAGAGAACATGCAGCCAGCAGGAAGGCAAACATTTCCTCCTGCATTCTACCTCCCCACCAGATTCTGAGGATAAACTCTTCCATAGATCTGCATTGGCGTTTAGGGCTATTAATTGTATATTCATGTGCATATGCCCCCTGCCAAAAATGAGCAAGACAGACACCTTATGGTTACAGCGAGCTGGAGTTTGGAGTAGAAGAAACTGCTGCCACTTACAAGAATATACCATTGTAATACTTTGGAAGTGTATTCAAACATCTGCTTGGGGACCCCTTCCAAGCTCTATCTATTGTTGTTGATTTGATACAGCGCAACAACGGAGAGAAACATTTATTAGTGGTGTAACAGGAGTATGGTAAAACAAAGGACATCACTCCCAGGAGAGCAAGGGTTTCGGCTGGTATCTGAAATGCAGATTTCGGTCCATTTCTCAGTGCCCTGAGTGGGCTGTCAGATAAAATGCACTTGGACACGTGGAGAAATGCAACAGGCAGAATTAAGAAACAAGAAAATAGGGAAACAAAAAGGCAGGAGAAGAAGAAAAATGACTCGCTGCTGGCCTCATCTTCCAAACACCAGAGAACTACCTCAGACATGTGCCCACATGCCAGCAATGGATAGCATTGACTGGCATCACTACAGTCCTACTTTGTGGAAGAAGTGTGGCCTAGAGGCTCAGGCATTGTGGGAGGACTCACCAGATCTGTGTTCATGTCTCAAGATCTGTAGGTAAGTATATTGAGGTCTTGTGTTAAAAAATTAATGGATGTTGCAGTGCTCAAAACATCTGGGGGAAAAATCCAGCCTTTAATGTCAGTGCCTTGGTTCTTCTCCTTTAAAGAATAGATTATAATGCTTCCTTTCCCCTGCCTTTTGTCTCTAAGACATTTGAGAGGGAACATCTTTTACTAGATGTCTGTTTTGCACCAAGGGCTCTGATCTCACTTGAGATTCTGGAGCTACTGCGATACGAATAAAAATAGACAGTTTGTGACATCAGTTCCATCCTGCTGTAGCTACTTTCTCCATAAAGCCCAAATAGGTGATCTCCCCCTTTCTAAGATTGTCTAAGGCTAGCCATATTGATTGAGATCTAGGGAAAGGGGTCCAGGTTTGTCATTATGTTTAATATTTCCGATACAAGTGGTAGATAGGAGGACATGACCGAGTCTGCCTTCAATACACAGGGACCATGGCAATTCTCCATTACGCAAAAGAAGTTACAGCTGTGATAATTCCTAGTCCCACAAGTAGAGCTGGGGCAGATCCCGGCCCTACAATTCTTTTCCCAAAGCAAGAGATACTTCGTGGCACCTGAAAGGGAAAATACAACCTCTGTCAGGCCAAGTCCTTGATACTTTAAGAGTTGGCGTAAAAACATCTATAAAGTACCCAGTGCTTCAGGCTGTTACTGCAGCAGCAGCCTTTCAAGAGCAGAGAACAGATTTTCCTCCATGGAACAGCAACAATCCCCTTTACTGGCACTGCCCCGTATATACACGGCAACAAAGTGCCTTGACCCTTCCCTTGAGGTCATAAAAATTCCAGTGGGTCCAAGTGTTCCTCCTTCATACGTGAATGTGGGTAAAACAAGAGGAATGATCCTGCACCCATTGAAGTGCCATTGACTTTAATGGTGCAGCATTAAATGCCAAGGAAACTGGGAGTCTGTAAGATCTGTTATTAGCTGTCACAAGGACTACATTTTATAAGAAATGTTGTGTCCGTTTTCCCATCACTCTGACTCATGAACACTGGTGCTGAAGGAAGGTATGTTCATGTTTGCCCCTGTCATGTGTGAAAAGTAAACCTGAAAAGTGGAAAATTCATTTTGAAAGTTAAGAAAAATAACCACAAGGGGTTTATTATTTATGTATTTACTTATTATAGTGTACCAAGTTCCTCTTCTCGCACCACTCAAATCAGTGTGAATGTTTCCGGAGGGCGTGATTTTCAGAAGTGTCAAGAACTCACAGCTCCAGCTAAAATCCGTGAGAGATGCCCGTGCTGAGCACCTGTGAAAATCAGACCCCTCGTGTCCGAATATGCAGCAACTCTACTAACAAATGAACAAAAGCTTCAGGGGGTAGCCGCGTTAGTCTGCACCAGGAAAAACTTAAAAAACAACAAATAGTCTGTTAACACTTTATAGACTAACAAAACATGTAGATGGTATCCTGAGCTTTCGTGGGCCCATCCCACTTCTTCAGAGGATCCGAGTGTTGTGCAAAATGGTGAATTTATGTGAGTACAAATTAAAAAAAAAAAGTTCACAAAAGCCCATGCTGGTTCATTCCTAGGAATAAACCATCTTGTTAGTCTTTAAAGTGCTACATAGTCCTGTATTTTGTTTCAGCTACACCAGACTAACACGGCTACATTTCTATCACATTCCTAGGAATGACGGTTTAAAGTGCTCTACCTGAATCTTCTAACCTATAGAGCAGAAATGTGACAACTGCACAATGCCCCATTGTTTCAGTTCCATGGGCTACATGGAGAAATTGCATGTGTAGGCTGTACAACTAGGGCAGATAAAGATGATGGAATCCTGCCCACAAAGAAAACAATCGCCCATGGTTCACAGCCAAAGGTTCCTCATTCCAACTGAGCAGGTATACAATGTAGCACCTTTTCACAAGGACAAAACCAGAGAATTTGCTGTTGTTTTTGGACAGGTAGCAGCGATGACTGTGTGTGAGCCATAGGTAAAATAACAGAGATTGCTTGACGGGTAACCAATGTCTTGACACAGAATGGAGTAGCTTGACATTGCACCTATAAGCCATCAAGCCTATGTTAGCAAAGCACAGACATGTCTAAGTGAGAAAAGTGTATGTTTTCCTTTGAGTCTATCAGCTGTTAGTGTGTTGTCATTTAGCCTCATATAATCCTCCCTTGAGTGTTGACATGACTATTCTCTCCAAGTACTCTCAGACCAATCAGCAAGATGTTGTCAGTTTGGGCAAACTTCCATAAATGGGTATAGAGAGTAGACATGACTTCATGTTCCTCACTAGACTGGGGGCAGTGCCAAAACACCGGCTCCCCTTTCTACTGACACGGTAGAGTGAGATTTTCAGATTTTGACTCATGTGCTTTGCACTTCATGGCAAGCAAACCACAAAATCTGTAGTGTCAGTGCCTGTGACCAAAGCTGGAGAGTTCGGCTATTTTGTTGAACGGGGCTGTTAGCAGATTTGCCACCACGCACAAATTCTTTTCCCGCAGACCTGCTGTTTCATCAAAAAACGTTGACGCTGAAACAGCAACATTTCAAGTGGCAGCATTTTTATGTGGCCGTGGCAACCTTTAGGAACAAATCTGGATAAAGAAATGTGCCCCTACTTTATGTAAAAAACATAACAGGTGTCTCTTAGAAGATAAACAGGCCATTTAAACTTTATTTCGGAATAGTGCCCAATCCAATTAAATTGATGGAGTGCCTGCAATGCTGTCATTGACTCAGAGCATGTTCAAGGGGCTTCAACCACAGCAGGGGTGGGGAACCTTTTTTGGGCCAGGAAGGATGCTGACCCACAGAAAAATCAATCAGAGGCTGCATGCAAGTGAGAAGAAAAAACACCCCCAAACCAGAAAACATAAACCAACAAAACCCCAAACCCTCACTACGTGGCCCCTGACTGAGAAGCAGAAAGACATTCCCTGCATTTTTCTTGCACAGCAGAGCCTAGGTGGGTCCAGGCTAAGTGATTTTGTGTGCTCCAGCCCCCCAGGATGGGGCTGGAGTACCAGTGCATGCTCCCAAATGCAGAGGGGGAGCCCTGAGCCTCAGGGGCCACATCCAAGCAAGCTGGGGGGGGGGGGAGGGAGAGAGGGGCACATACATCTGGCCCCTGGTCCTTAGGTTCCCCACCCCTGCCATACAGATTTGGTTGCAGGACTGAGGCATGGAAGTCAATGGAAGCAGGGTCAGACCCATATTAGCTGCTCCTCTCCCTAAAGATAAATCCATCTCTTCACACAGCTCTAGTTGCAGGATCTGGGCCAATGTAAGTCGTTCTAGTGTACCTGCCTCACCTGCTGTGTTGAGAAGGCAGAGAGCTGCCTTCCAACTGATCCCAGTGTATGAGCCTGATCCAAAGCCTACTAAGGCAAGACTATTTGTTGTTTTTCTGCTGACTTCAATGAGCTTTGGATCAGGCCCTAAATGCATGTGTAGAAGTGTATTGCTGCATTTATCAGCACTTTTGTAACATTTGTGTAACCACTGTCTAATGGGTCCTGATTTGACTGAGTTTGGAATGCAGGCTCTTTGTCACATGTTACGCATTAGGCATGGGCTCCCTTTCTGTCTGTATCCAGCTGGCTTCTCTTGCCTTATACCCAGAGCATACACTCTCAGGACTGGGCCATCTTTTCAGTCTGTTTTTACAGCCCTTTGTAAAATAGTTCAGTGCCTGACAAGGAATTCCGAGCACTTCTTATTATTGATTTTACTATTACCTATATGCATATACTAGGTATAGCAAAAATACACATGCTAAAGCATCTCCAAGTATTGTCTTCAAAAAGTCTCTGAGGGGTAGCCGTGTTAGTCTGGAACTTTAAAAACTAGAAGTCCTGTGGCACTTTAGGGTTCGTCTAGACAGCAGGGCTTAACTCAAAATAGCTTATTTCAAAATTGGGAGCGTCTACACAGCACTTATTTCAAAATAGAGCACTCTTCCTCCGACTTCCCTTACTCCTCGTACAATGAGGGTTACAGGAGTCGGTGTAAGAAGTCGTCCAGCTTGACAGTATTTCAACATTATTTCGAAATAGCAGCCTGCTGTGTAGATGCGGACTAAGTTATTTCGAAATAATGTTTCTGCGTAGACATACCCTACGAGACTAACATATACATATGTCCGCCCTCGCTGTAAGTCCAAGATACATTCAGAAAAACTTATAGTGAAACAACTTAAAGTGGGGATTTTTTCCCCTGCAGTTAAGTTCCATTTGCACAAATTGGTGGGTTTTTTGAAATTTTTTGTGTGCAACTTAAGAGTGAGGTATAGGAGGACTTTTAAGTAACGCATGAGCTCCTAAAAGCATCAACGACTTTAGTGGGGAACAGATGTATACTGGGGAGACTTATAGTGGGGATAGTATCATGAGTTTTTGTAGGTAAACTCACTTTATTAGATGAGCTTGTCTTTAAAGTTCAGTGAACATTGGTTTAGGAAACAGATAGTTCTTTGCTCTTCTCCGTAGAATGGGGAATAAAAAACTTACCCATATTTGCCAGGTATTTTTTATACCTATGCTAAAATAGCTTATATATATGCAAAATATATAGTATGTTTAATTCATTCTAAGACTTTATATTCATTATATTATACAGGAGAGGAACTAAGGATGCCGTGATAGAAATGTAGCCGTGTTAGTCTGGTATAGCTGAAACAAAAAAACAGGACTATGTAGCACTTTAAAGACTAACAAGATGGTTTATTAGGTGATGAGCTTTCGTGGGCCAGACCCACTTCCTCAGATCAAATAGTGGAAGAAAATAGTCACAACCATGTTTTTGAGAAACCTAGTTGGTTTGAGGTTGGGCTTTGCAAAACCACAGTAAGTTGGGAGGCTGGTTCGCTTTCATGTTTCTTGAGTAGTGAGAATGTGTCAAGAAAGAAAGAAAGAAAATCTGGCTCTCCCTTTATCTCAGCTGCCCCTTTAAGAGGCGGTGGTAGTGGTGGGAGTCTCCAGTCCAGCTTTCACACCTTGGGTGGGAAAGGGAGGCGGGACCTCTCACCTCTGATTGACGGGCTGCCAACATCAATGGAACGCTGTGTATCCAAACCGGGGGGCCGGCTGTCCAATCCAGCGGCGCGCGGGCGCGCTCTAGAACGCCGGGCGGCCAATGGGAGCGGCGGAGAGGGGGGGCATGTTGCAATGCCTCCAACGTGGGTTTGAGAGGCGCTCGCGGCGCTGGAAAGCGATCGCGGCGGCCCAGGGGAGGCTCGCGGCGAGGCAGCGCGGGTCCCGGGAGCGCACGCGGGGAAAGCTGCAGGCGCTCGGCGGAGGAGGCGCTCGGGCAGCGGAGGAGGAGCGCGCGGGTCGCCCCCGCACGGGCAGGGCAGGCGGCGATGCAGCCCCCGGCGGCGGCTGAGCGGCAGCGGGACTGAGCCCGGCGGCGAGAGGGGGACGAGGCTCGGCCGCAGCAGGGCGCTGGGCTCTGGCCGACCCGCGGGGCTGGTGCCGTGGCCCGACGATTCTTTTGCCGGCGGAGGTGCCTGGAGCTCCGCACCGGACGCTCGTGGGGCGAAGCCAGCGCTCCGGGGCGAGGAGGGCGCTGACGGGAGCCGTCCCGGGGGCGCCCCGGGGGTTGCAGTGACTCCAGGCGGGGGGTGCCCCCGTGCCCGGCCGCCTCCCTTCCCCAGCAGCCGTCGCAGCGGGTGGGCCCCCGGCCCCAGCGAGTGCGGATCACGCCGGACCCCGGCAGGACTTGTGCAGCGTCTGCGATGGTGCAACTGGTGGCGCGGGGCGCCTAGAGCAGCGGGCCGGCGCCGCGGGAGTCCGGTTCGCGGGACGCGCTCCGCCTGCCCCCCCGGGACTGGCCTGACCGCCGCGTTGCTTTCTGCCGTGCCGGGGCCCCCGGGGCCGGAGACAAGATGGCGCGGCCGGGCGCGGGAAGGATGGGGCCCCCGCGGCTGCCCTCGCCTTGTGTGACTGTCCTGCTGCTTGCCCTGCTGGCCCCCGCGGCCGGGGCCGAGCTGCGCTGCGCCTCCCGCTGCACTTGCACCGGGCAGCTGCTGGACTGCAGCCAGCTGGGGCTGACGGAGGTGCCCCGGGACCTCCCCACCTGGCCCGTCTACGTGTAAGTCTGGGGCGCTCCCTGGTGGGGGGCGGGTCCCCCTCCCAAGCTTTCCTGGTGCTTTTCTTGTGTGGCCAAGGGGAGGGGGCGTCATAATTGTCCATGGGGTCCTGTAGCACCCTAGAGACTAGCCAGGACACAGATATAGCCGCATGGGCTTGCGTGGGCAAAGCCCACGTGGGTTGTGCCCGCCAACACCTATGCTGCTCTGTTTTATGCATGTTAATCTCCAAGGTGCCACAGGACCACTCCTTGTGTTTTTTTTAAGTTACAGACTAACACCGCTCCCCCTCTGATAACTTTCTCTCTTTCTGCAGAGTCTGACTTGTCTCCCTCCCTTCCCCCAGTTTCCTGCTCTTTTGCCCTGTCTGCAGGTGATGAATTCATGGGTGCTGCTTTTCCCTTCAAACCTTCTGCACCCTCGCAGTCAAGGGGGAGTTTGGCCTCAGACTTGAGCGGGAGCAGGATCGGGCCCGATCCTGCCAAGATGCTGAGTACCTCCTTGAGAGCTCACTAGCAGTCGAGGGTTTGGGGACCTCCTTAGGCAGTCAGTCATCACAGGATCAAGCCCTTTACACTTCCCAGTTCGGTCCTAGCTCCCCCACCTCTTCAGGCCCCGAATCTCTAAGCAGTTACCCGTTTGGTGGCTCCCTTGAAGTTGAGGCGTGAGGGTCAGCACATGCCTAATGGCAGGGTCAGTGTCTTAGTGCTACGCTGACACTTCATGCCAGTGACGAATAATAATAATCGTAGAAATTGTTGTCAGCCCTTGACCGAAGCCCCTTTTTTCTTATCTAGTCATTGTAGTTGGGTGCAGCATGGTAGCTGTAGCCATCCCAGGATTTAGAGAGACACGATGTGTAGGTAATGTGTTTTATTGGACCAACTTCTGTTAGAGATCCATGACTTCTCCCACCCCCAGAAGCTTGTCTCTCTCACCAATAGAAGTTGGTCCAATACTTTGTAGTATTTGGGAATCTGAGACATTTCAGTTGATGGTTGTATAACCACTTAAGGCCCGGAAGAAAACTTACTTAGTTAACAATAGATTCCTTTTAGTCCATGTGCTTATTGCTTTTTTTTTTCTGTATTGTCACGGGACTGGTTTTGGAAAAAGGGAGCACACAGTCTATCTTTGTGTTGATTTAAGAACTCTCCTGAGTTCCCACAGAGTGGTCAGCGGCATTTCCTACACGTCGGACTGTGAAGGTGTTAAGGATAACAGAAGTAACTGTTGTAAAAATGACACAACACTATAAAGGCAAAGGAGAATAAGTTTGGGAAGGGATAGTTTAGTTGAGAGACTTTGCACTGCATGAAGGGGAGAGCGGTAATCTGACTAGGCCATATGGTTTTGAGCTCACTGATTTTTTTTTTTTAAGCTGTTAGTGGTATGCTCGTTTTTTTTTTTTTTTTTTTATATTTTTTTTTTTCTTCTAGTTTAATGGCACAGGCCTTCCCACCATATACATTTGAAATTGCCTCTTGCGCTTTTTTCCCTCACAGTGTTAAGTTACTTGACTGATCTCATGTTTCTCCCTCATTCAAAATGAAAATTGAAGAGAGGACAGAGAAAGAAAAAATTGCTGTGTAAGTTCTCTATTTGAGGTGTACTTAGGCTGAGAAGGGTTTTACTTATTATCTGAATTGCTCCCTCTTCATGTAGCTATAGTTTTAATCCTGGATGAAAAAGGGTGAGAGGGATTTTTGTAAACACTATGATCTGGTGCAGATGAAGGCCAAATTTTCTAACTTGGGTGCTAAACTTAGGTACCTGATCCATATTCAGGCACCTCAATAAATGGCCTGATTTTCAAAAGTGTTGGACACCCACAAGCTCTTTTCATCATTTCTGCAAATCAGACCACTTATTGGCATGTGCAAATATGGTCTAGGTGCCTACATTCAGGTATTCAGCTTAGAAAAGTTCAGCTGAAGTTTTTATAGTGTAACGCTTAACCAGAATGCAGAAGAACCTAAATACATCTTTACTTCAAAAAGGCCAGATCACTGTTAAGGCTATGTAACTAGAGAGAGAACATTGATACTTTTGCCATTGGGACTTCTAGGTATCTGAACAGTTGTATACATTGTGTATATATATAATACTTATGGTGACAGCTGTCTTGGATATCTACCAGGAAAGAAAATGATTGCTGATATTTTGTGGAGGCCATTCAGTTTGTACTGAAGTAGAACTATTTTTCATTTTTGGGTTTCTCATTATGCATTTGTGAGCTATTGTCATGCTACCTGTTTTATATGAGATTATTTGAAGCTACTCTGAATTACCCTGGTCTTACTGAGTGCAGACTTTGGCCCTTTATTTTCAAAAGCAAAATAACTCCTCAGTTACACCTGTTACTCAGTGTGCAGTTGTACAGTGAAGAGTTCTGAGAGTTTCTAATCTCCTGGGGATTCTGAAATTATGCTCATGTTTCTTTTTAAACAAGACAGTGACTTGCCCAACAATTGTATTAACTCATCTTAATTGAATTTACTCATTGTTTTAGCCTAGGAGTGTCATTTGTATGGAGAAGATTTTTATGTGGCTCGAGTTCTGTTTAAATTTTATTGATGAAGTAATCACACATAATCGCACATATTAATCCACTGCTTCATATTTGTTGATGAGTAATCTTTTCACCATTTACACAAAATCTGATTGGTCAGTTCAACTAAGTCTTCGGTTAATTTTGAATTTACAGTTGGAATTTAGCAATGACTTTTGTAGTGAATAACGCATCATTTTTGTTCACTGTCCTGTAAAATGTGAAGAGGCTGAGAAACTTAGATGCAGCACATGCTTTGCTGTCAAAGTTTTTTGTTGTTTCTAATGAAGGGCTTGTCTCCATTATAAGGTGGATTGATGCTGCATCAATTGATCTACTTACTGGTGGTTGATTTATCTCACCTGCTTAGATGCAATAAGTCGACCTCCGAGTGCTCTGCCATCGACTCTGCTACTCCACCAGGACGAGAAAAGTAGCTGGAGTTGATGGGAGAGCAGCTTCTGCCGGCCTTTAGATCAACGGCAGGGTGGGAGGCAGTGTAGACTAGGCTTAAAAGAATATGTATGTATGTATGTATGTATTTATTTGACTTTGTAACAAAAAACCAAGCCACCTATTTCTTTTCTTTTAGAATTTATATGATGGGTGCTTCTAGCATAGTACAAGCAAATAATAAAGAAAGCTCAGTCCTAAAGTACGAGTTAATTATCAGCCAGTATTTAATCTATATTTGATTTCTTCTTTAAAATAGCATGGAATGCTGGGAACAGTAATTGTCATATACAAAGGTACTACCTCATTTCTATACAGAGGAGGATTTTTAAAAGCATATAAAAGTTTTGGGAGCATGAATCTTACGGGCTTTCAGTGACGCCTGGTTCTTAAATCCATATAGCTGCCTTTGGAGCTATCCTTCCAAAAGTTTACTCTTTGTTTAGCCACAGGCACCAATTAGTGCTTGGAGTTCATTGCTACTGCATTGCAGATACATTTATAACAGTTTAAACAAATAGCCTGGCAGGGTCCACTTGTCATAGTTCTGAAACCAACTTTTTTAAGTTGTGTATTTGCTCAATAGGACTGTCAATGTTGAGGAAAAATGCATTGGCATCATTTGATTGTGCTGTTGTTTATGTTGCCATTAGCTGCTATAGTATTAAGAATTTTTGTTCAAAAGCAATAACTGAATTGAAGAAGAGCAATAAACGGTGGTCACTTAAAGTCAATGTAATATGGTACAGATGACTGTTTAAAAACTGGGCAGTGAAGTTTTGTGCATGAGAGAGAACGTGGTCCTCTCGTATCGCAAGTTGTGTGTTGAGCTTCTAACTAGGAACAGCAATTGAGCCCAGAGGAAGTTGAAACCGTTCTGCATAACCCAGGCAGTCTGTTTAATAAACCACATCACTGAGCCACCATGCAAGCCTTGCAATGAACCAGCCGCAGCTTAGAAAAGTTCAGCATCTCTGGAAGGAGGTGAAAAAAATCTCAGTGCACTGAGTGATCGATTTGATATCTCTGCATGCCGGTGTTTTTGCTTTGAAGCCTCTCGAGCTGGTTAGACATCAAAAGACGGGAAATAAGTCTGATTTACATTAGAATATTATCTGTGGCACAAACTTCAGCGCTGAGCTTGGGAACAAAAAGCTTCATGCTCAGGAACGCCAGGTGCAAAGCTCTGAGGACATCAGAATGATTTTGGAGATTCAGCAAAGCTTTATGGTCATTAAAACAAAGTGCTCTCCTGTTTTTTCTTATTTTTTTTCTTATTTTTAAGAGTGGTAAAGAGCCAATTATCTTTTACTTATTTATGAAAAAAATAGTTTTTCCTCTTTATGAAGGTCTAGGGATGTAAGCCACTAGTCAAGTGGTCTTATTGAGTAGTAGAGTTGGTACTTGACTACGCCCGCTCCTTGCTGCTTCTATCAGAGTGGGGGGAGCAGGAGCTAGTGTAGGGAATAGCCAGTTCTCCCCAGCACCATCTTGGGAAGGGAGGGAATGCGGGGCGGGGGGGGGGAGAGGCAAGGAAGGTAGAGGCACAGCACGGGGCCAAGCATGAACCAGGAATCAGCTGATTGCTGGCTTGTGCCTGGTCTCCTGCTGCACCTCAGCCTTTTAAATGTCATAAGAGCCAGGCAGCTCTTAGTCCAGGCTCGCACCATCCGGGGGAACTAGCTTGGCTCTTGCTACATTTGAACTGCAGAGCCACAGCGGGCAGAGTGAGGCCCCTCCCCACTTATCAGTAGTCAATGGAAATTCCATCGGCTACTCGATTAGTTGCTTATCTGCATTTTACCATCCTTAGTTGGGTCCTGTTTTTTAGTTACAGTAAGACTCTGAAAATGCCTCTTAAAGTGTGTGTAAATCTTGCTGCCGGAATGGGTTTAAAGAAGTCCTGAGTATACATGCAAATCTTCCTTATTTAAATGGAAATATTGGCACATTTATGATGAACATAAATGAAAATGGCCATAAGAACTAGGGATGTGAATGGTTAACCGATGAGTATCACCCTTTCCATGTGAGGCTTACCGGTTACGGCTAGCTGGTGGCTCAGCTGAGCCAGAGTAGCCTGCTCTGTTATATAATCCCGGGGGGCAGGGCAGGCAGCCAGTGTGCTCTGACTCCATTCCTGGGGGGCTCCCTGCTACTCTGTGATGCTGCCTCTGATAGAGGATATGAATTCTGTGCATGTCCAGTGGTTCAGAATCCCCCAGGGGTAGTTTATAGATCAGAACATCATAACCCAGCGGACTTGGTAGCTTGAGCCATTACAGCTACATCAGTATGTCTGTGATCTAGAATACAGGTGCATGTAGAATCCAACAATCCACCTCTTCCTCTCTCCTGTCTTGAATGTGTCAGTGGAACACTATGGCTGTGGCTCAGTGTTAAGAATGAAATTCAGCATTGCCGTTTGTAGTAGGAAGAGTGCCTGCATTACAGACATGGTATTAGGGATGTGAATGGGTAATGTTAAGTTTAACTGATTAAGCAGGATACTGAGGGCTGCTCCTGGGCGTGGGTTAACTGGTTACTGTAAGTATCACCCAGTAAGGGTGATGCTTAGGAGGTGACCAGTTAACCCGTTACCCATTGACATCCCTAGATCTAACCAACACATACAAGATGATAGGTGATAACTAGCCACGTCAGAGAACAGTCATTAGCTATGTCTGAAGGACAGTACTAACTTTTTTGTATTGGGGAATAAAGATGTATTTCAGAGGGAGTATCTTTGTCTGGCCTAGAGAGGAACGGAAAATCCTGCCATTAACTCCATTGTTAGTCAGGTAGAGTCTGTAGGCTTTTAGTGCTGTGCTTTGTTGCCAATAAACCTGACTGGGTGCCTTTGTCCCGTAATGGATTTTGTGGTCCTTGCTCAGTTCACTTGAGGTCTGCTGTGCCAACTGTCTGCATGGAGCTGGGGTAGCATACCAAGGGAATACACACATGCAGCCAAACATCTGTCAACAGTTATCCACATGATTGTCCACTTACGCCTTGAGTAGCCAGAGGTGGATGAATGTTACGTGCGTAGCCAGGAGCAAAGCTTTAAGGGGTGTCAGTTCGGTTGCAATCCGTAGCACTGTTAGTTTAGGCCAGTTGAAGATTTTCATGAACTTCAGGAGTTTTAAAATCCAAATGACGTAAATGCATATTGTAAATTCAAGTTCATATTTTTAAAATGCTCCAATTTTGAGCTACAGCACAGAGTCGTGTCCTGGTGAGTCTAGGTTTAAGGGAACTCTGTTTTGGATCTTTTTTGTCTTGTTTATAACTGTTTAAATATCGTATGCAAGGACGAGAGTAACAAAAGTTTAATTTTTTTTCAGAGGTGCCCAGGTGTCTCATTTTCAGACATGACACAGGGGCTTAGGAGCCTACATTTCATTGAAAACCAATGGGATGTAGGAACATAAGTGTTTGAGTCACTTAGGGCCAGATTTTTAAAGGTAGTTGGGTTCCTAAAGATGGGATTTTCAAAACATGTGGCTCCCTGAAGTCAAAGGTACAAGCATGTGCATCTCATACAGCATGGAGTGATCCTGTTCAAGTCAATAGGCTCTTAAGCACACACAGTCCTTGTTGAATTGCACATTAATATGCATGGATCCTGAGCAACCTCTTTGAAGTGCTTGCTGTAGGTTGTGGTTGAAGGAGATGAGTGCTGCGTGTGTGTTGTATTTGCTTTCTGGACTTCAGTGGCACTCAAGTAAGATTGTGTCTCCTTTGGACATGTGAAGAAAGCCTGGGGAGGAGAGGAGACAGATCCTAGCGAGTCTCGCCTCCTGTGTCTAATTTCTGTCCTTGCTGAAATAATGCAACAAAGATTAAGGAATTCTAGGGCTCGTTTGGGCCCAGCCCTTAGGCAGCTGTATGGGGGGGGGGGGTGTCAGAGTAGGCAATAAGGAACTCTGTGTTCCCCATCCCCTTGTGTAGGTCTTGTGTAAATCATCTAGAATTGCAGCTTTGAGGCATGTGTGTGAGCTATTTTCTGGGAGCACCTTGCACCAGAGGGCTGGGGAGCACCTGTAGTATACGCCAGTGGAGAGTATGCTGCACCCTTTAACAAATTGCCTGAAATAAACTGCTCCTCCCTTGACTGTATTCACACTCTCCCCCCCCCCCCCCCCCCCCCCCACCGCAGGCCCTTGGTTAATTCCACAGTTATGGTCCTAATCATGAGCACCTGGTAGCCTAGGTGGGGGAGGCTTTGCCTTCCCAAACTGCCAGCCTGGCCCCTCCCACGCTCTGCCCCCAGAATACCTACTATAGGCATTCTGGGGGTGGAGTGTTGCTGCCCCCAGTGCCCGCCCTCCCTGGTGCTCTGGGGCCGGGAAGGCTTCGGCTATATACCTGCCAGCCCCCCCTCCCAGTGGTGGGGGGAGAGGATGTGTCTTGGCTCCTGTGGGGGCCGGGGCCTCAGCAGAAGGGGCTGTGGAGGGGGAGGGCTGGGGGCTTTTCTCCCCCAGTCCTACCTTCCCCAACCACCCATGGTCCTAATTTTTCCAGAGAACAAAGGAGCTGTTATCATGCACAATGTGAGTTTGTAACGAATAGATCTTACCAGAAAAATCTCTGGTCACTTGTCTTGCCAGAAGTACAAACTCCAGGTGATGAAAGGAAGGTAGCAGGACTATACACACTCCAATTTGAATAAAGCATCTCACTCTCCTGAAATCTTGTCCTCAGGAAATGTAAGCTTTAAGGGAGTGTTTTCTCTATTGACTGGCCTTTCTGTGGGTTCAATGTTAAGAACACTGCCGATGAGATCTGTGTCTTTGCAGTTTTCCTGACCGTCATGCCTATAGCCTAATCTGCTCTGTAGATCAGGAGTTGACGGACTTTGGGTGCATCTGTATTGCACCTGGAGCTCAAAGTAAGCCACGCAATTTGCATAGCTTAAGTTGCATAGCTTATTTCGAGTTAATTTTGAAATAGCTTGTTCGGAAATTGGGCGCTGTCTACACAGCACTTATTTCGAAATAGAGCGCTATTCCGAAACATCCCTTACTCCTGGTGGAACGAGGTTTACAGGGGAGTTGGCATAGCGAGTCCATTATATGTTGAAATGACAGACTTGCTCTCCAAAAATGCAGAATAGCTCTTTTGGAATACTTCCGCAATCCCGAAATAGCTCCGCGGTGTTGATGTAGCCTTTGTGTTGTACAGTGCTGCTTTCCTGTTTCAGGCTCCCTAGAGTAATTGAATGGCTTTCGAAACCATTCCTCCTCTTCCCCCATGGTAGGTGGACGCTTCTGAAACAGCACCGGAAACGCACCTTTAAAACCCGGCGATAGAGCTAAGACCCTGAATGTTGGGGTTTTCTGTGGAAACCCTTTCGTGAGCTTGACTGCATTGAGAATAGTGTGCCTGGAATGTTCTAGAATCAGGTTTGTTTTAATTTCCCATCTTTGTGTGCATTACTGCGAATGGTGTCACTTGGATTCATTAAACACACCGCCTGCTTTGGACGGATTTTGCTGAGACTGGACTGCTTCGCATGAGCCCACCTCTGGTCCTCTGTTGGTTCTGTGGCGCTTTCTCCATGGTCTTAATGCTTCCTCTGCACTGATAGGTGGAGTACAACGCAGTTTAAAGCCATAATGCTAGGGTTGGGACGTGCGTGCGTGCGCGTGCACTATTTCCTACGTGAGCTTAGGAACAAAGCCTGTTCTAACTGGAGATAAGTCCCACAAATACTTTTTAAAATCTGTCACAAGTCAAAGGACTTGAGGACGGGGTAAGAAATGCCCGGGGTCTTCCTCCCTCTTCCTGAGAAACTTCATGACCTGTAATTGCTCTGGGTTTTCCCCCTCCATAGCCACTTCCATTTGAAATTCAAGCCCATACAAAGGGAGCCAGAGCTCAGCGGACTGTGTTAATATCCAGGGCCGTTTACAATGGGTGCCGTTTGAAAAGGGGAGGTGAGGGACGTTTCCCAGGGCAGGGAAACAGGCCTCCCCAGTGAGCATCTGAGAAGTGAATCTGCAGTCAGTTGTTCTCAGGGGGGAGAAAAAATGAGAATGGTTTTTCTTTGCTTGTGCAAACTGTCCTAAGGTTCTTCATCTGGAAAACTGCTGCTAGCGTTAGATGAGTGACTGAACAGGGAGCCAGTCTGGAAGTAACAAGTCATGGAAACAAGAGGGAAAAACATATGTCCCAATGAATTGTATGGATGGGGATCTTGGATACCAGTTCAGCAAAGCACTTCAGCACATGTTGAACTGCAAGGAAATGAGTAAATCCCATCCCTAGTCCGGAAGGCATTTCAGCATGTGCTTAAATCCCATAAGAGGCATTTATGGCAGCTGTGGATTGTTGCTTGCAGCCATGCCCCCTGCACCATGCCCCCCTCCCCATCTCTATATGCTGGAGTCCCAGGTAGCAGATTAATTTGGTTTCCAGCTGCTTTACGCCCCTAGCTGGGATAGATAGTCTTCATTCAGCCGTCATTGTAGAGGAGAGGACTGAGGGCTTGTCTTCACTGCAGGGTTGACTTGAGATATTACTTGAGTATTCCTGAAACTTGAGTCAGGTTCGCCACCAGACCTCTTCACTCCAGCACGCTGGTGCTTGTACGGTGCATTAAGTGACCTGTCCGAGAATATACATTACAATGTGAGGTAGCACAACCGGTCAGCTGCTAATGCAGTCGCTGTGCCGTCTTGCAGCATGGTCCCCCTCCCTCTGGCTAGGCCAACGCAAGATGGAGCACAGCTAAATCGGGCTAACAGTGCCGTGGAACGCTAGCCAGAGGGAAATTCAGCCTTCTTATTGATCAACCTGATAGGAATGGAGTATGAAGTCTCTTAGCACCTGGTTGGGAATAAGAGGAGGGATTTAATTGAGTGTCACTTCTAAAGTGGGATTATACTGCAAGTGCACCAGCCCTACACGTGTGGTGGGTTTTGGTTTCCTGCAGTAAACTGGACGCAGCGTCTAAGGTACATCATTGTCCTTCTCCCACATGTGCACTCTTACCTTAAAATCCAGCCGTTATGCAAAACGTGTGTCTATGAAAGGCTCCTCTCCAGATCAGCTGGGGGTGTGTCTGTGTCTGTGTGTGTGATAAAATTGTCAGTGTTCTCCTAGCAACTGCATCTAAAACAAGAAAAGTGTTTCATGAATTGGCTAGATTTTGGAGATCGGTCCAGAGCCGTGAAATGCACTGAGGCCTCTTCAGAGGTCTGCAGCCTCCTGTATCGAGGGGCAAACTGCTTCGGAGGGGGGTGGGGGGAGAGAGGGACAAAGTGTTTCAGGTAACTAGGGGCTGGAGAAATAGATTTTGGAAAGGAGCAAATTTCTCTCTGCCATAAAAGGCTGGAGTAACAGCTGCACAAAGGACTTCAGTCTCACTGCTTCTCCAGGGGTGGCTTCTCTCATCTTGAGTATACATTTTCACAGAGCACTGGTGTAGCACTAGGGATGTCCATGTGTAGTTGACTACATGATTAACGGATAAGCCTGGGCCTTTCCATTAATACTATTGTCTACATGCACTCTTCTCTCCCCCCCCCCGCTGACTGAGGAGGCAGGTGGGAGCCGATACACATGGGGAGCTATCTTTTAAGCCAGCCCTCTGCTTGTGGTGGCTCCGCAGAGCCGTCTGCTTCTTCTCCACTGTCTCTCAGAGGCAGCAGGGAAGGGGGCAGGTGGGAGCCAAAGCCAGCTCCCTGCGAGCATCTGGTCCCCCGTGCATAAACGTGTAAGCACTAACTTTTCAAGTAGTTGCAAATTTACACAAATACCCGATAGTTAACATCCCTACATTGCACTCTGCTGTCATATCCTGCCTTGCCCTCTCGCTTTGACCAGCCATACTACACAGTCTAGCAGTGCGTGAAAGGGCAGCCGTTTACTCCTGAATGCCTCCCTATCGACTGGATGGTGCATTCTGTATGCACCCTCCTCCCCTGCTGAGATGAGCAGGAGGTTTGGGTGCAAAAGGAAGGCAAGAACAGGCAATAGGTGCTCTGCACCAGAAACAAAACTACATGTGCTGGAAGCTTTAGAAAACACATTCCTACCTGACCGTTCCATTATGAAAGGACTGAATTTTACAGATTGGCAAGAAACCAAGCCAAAAACACAGGGAAAGCAAGAACAATGCTTCCCAAAAGGTTTATTTTCCTTTGTCATGGACTCTTCTCTTAGGAGTTGCCATTAAGTCATCCTGTTGAGGGTTAATTGAAGTCTGCATTGCAGTTTGGTAAATCCTCCCAAAATGTTCCAGCTTTAGAGGTGTGTGTGATCTGTTATGCCCTCCCTCTCTAAACAGTCTCTCTAACTTCAGCATATTTTCTCTCCGCCCACAAGTTTGTGATTTTTTGAAAGGTCTAGAAGTGTGCTCCTGTATCTTTATGGTTCCTCTCATGTTCTGATGAATCTGTCCAGTTGCATCTGTGTGGTGGTATTCTCAATTTGAGTGGGAATTTGCGAATGTGCCCCTTGAACTGTAGCCATCTGTCTGTCTGTTAATCAAATTGGACTCTAGAGTGAAATTACTTTTGGGCCCTGAGCTGCTTTTTGCTCTGTACGTGTTGGTGGTTAACGGAGACAGCTCAGAGAAAAGTTTCAAAGAGGTTCTTTATGTACCAAATAGCTTTTACACTGAGTTTTAGGTTTTTTATAAAGCCCTTTTTCGTGCCATGCGTTGGTTGCATTTATAAAGTGCTGTACTACTTGCAGCCTCTGGCTAAAAATCTGAGATTCGGGAGCCAACATTTTAGCAGCTAGGTTTTAGTGTTTCTCTGGTTTTGGGTGGTTAGTTTATTGTTGCTATTTGTAAAGGGATTAAACAAATCATAATCTACAAAATCAAAAGTCTTTTGTACTATGTTGATGTAATAAAACTAAGTTTGGAAAGCTGCAGACCGTTTGTTATAAACAACCTTTTGTTAAATATCAGCAGTTTGTAGTAAAAGCTTCACTTTAAATGAAAGCATGGATTTTTAGATTAATTATTTCAGATTAGAAAACATAAATCTTGTCTACATTGGACAGCCTATTCCATGCTTTGAATTCAGCTGGAAAATTATGATTCAGGTGTCAAAGCAAACACCACTCCACCTCTGAGACCTCACACCAACAGTGCTGTTTTGTTCAGAGAAGAATTGCTGAAGAAGCTCTGCCAGGTGGGTAGGAGAAGGGACTGCAAACTAGAGAGAAGCTTAAAACATTAAATCCAGATCTGTGCCCTCTCCCTTCTTGCTAGATTCAAAGAAGCTTAGATTCTAGTTGGGCCCAAATCAAGTACTAAGCAAATAATTTGGGTCTCCCATCTGTTTCGGTTTGTTTGTTTTATAGGTGCCGAATGCGATTGGCGCCCATTGTACTAGGCACCGTATGTACACATCTGCTCTAGAGAGTTTACCGTCAACACTAGAAAGAAAACTCTTAATGAGCCTATTTTGAAATGCAGCTTATGCAAGTTCTGAACATGTTTTGCCCAGCCAATGTAGATTAGGCTGTTATATAACGATGGTTAAAATACCATGTTTTGGGTTGCCTTTGGCCAATGTAAACAGAGGTTTGTTACATTGTCTGTCATCTAGAAAATAGATCTAAACAATTTTATGCCTAGCCAATTAGACGGCGTTTATACAGCTTTTCAGACCAGTTCGGCTGATGCAGTTTGATCTCTAGCACAGAGAGATAACTAAAGTGAAACTATATACTTCCAGAGATGTAACGGCGGAGCGGCTGAGAAGTGTTGCATTAAATTGCACTTGACCAGAAGTAATAAAAGTTTATTCAGGTTATGCCTGACCATGGAGCAGGAAGGCTGTTTTTTCAGACCTGATGATGCAGGAACAAGCGAACCATTTCTGCCTGCTCAGTGGATGACTTTTCTCTGCTTGTGTGACACTTAAGAGTCGGGGAGGGTTGTGGGGATAGAGAGAGAGAGAGAGCTGGGTGGCGTTACTGACTGAAGGCTTTGCTCTTGGGCTCCTGTACCATCTCCTCTGCAGAGAAGAGATGGCAGGAGAGGTAATGGATTAGAGCACTGCTGGTCTGTGAATTCTATCATGGGTAATAAAATGTAAAGCATAGGAAACTGCCTGGCTGGAAGGCCTGTGAAAAATGGTTCCCTAAATCTGTTCCAGTTGTCCAAACACTGCTGACTCTTGCTCCATGCACAAGCAGAAAAGGAGGTAGTTTGGTGAATAGGAAATACAGGAGAAAACTGGTTGAAGCAAAACAGGTGGGGAACCTATGGCCTAGGGGCCAGATCCAGCCCCCATGTTCCCTGGAGCCGTCCCTTGAGGCTCAGGGCTCCCCCCCCAGTATTGGGGAGGTGGTGCTCTAGCCTTGTGGCCTGCTCCTGCACCCTACCACCCTCAGAGACCCATGAACCCCCCAATCCACTCCTGTACCCAGACAGCTTCTGCTGCTTCTGGCAGCCCCCTCCCACACACTGAACTCCTCATTTTTGGACCCGTCCTGTAGTTTAGGGGGACACAATCTGCTAGCCTCTCCTCCCCCCCCCCCCCCCCGCCCAGGCCCTGATGTGTGAGGGGAATGTGGGTATTTTCCTTTGGTTTCTCACTTTTGTGCAGCCCCTGACTGACTCTCAGGGGGGAAAAAAATTTGTGCCTCTTCCCCGCACCAAAAAAATGTTCCTCACCCCCGAAGTAGAAACTAGCTCTCTCGGTAGCGGAGAAGCCATGGACTTGTGTTGCAGTGTTTTCCATGGTTTCCTTTAAACTGAACAAACTGCAGCCCAGCTAAGACAGACTTTGGGAGCTGTAAAAGCACACAAGTAAAAATCCTTCCTTTGGTACAGTTAGATAGCAGGTATTGTACGCTGAGGCCAGTGTGGAATATTCCAAACCCTTAGGCTGCTGACTTGAAGGCTGTCTTGTATGTGGACTCGGAGCCTAAGGCAGTGTAAATTGCAGATGGTTTTAATGGCTTTGAGGTGCCTAGCTCCTTTCGGTTCCTCAGCCTGGAAAAGCAACAAGCTTTGAAGTTGGAGCAAATGTATTGTGTACACACCGAGTTACTGCACCTGCAAGCCAGGGGCTGATTCTGAAGTGCACCAGCTTGCTGTACAGTAAGATCTTGAGTAGATGCTGTGACACCTGGCTTGGGTGTATTACTTGTGGTTTGCAAAGGGATGGAGGTCACTAGGGACACTGCCCCTCTATCCGGCAGGTAATGAAGCCATCAATCCAGCAGGGGTTGATTTGTTGCATCTAGTTTAGACCTGACAAATTGACTGCAGAGCACCCTCCTGTCAACTCTGGCACTCTACCAGAAGGAGAAGCATAAAGACTATTGATGCGAGAGCACCAGCTGTTGACTTACTGTAGTGAGGATACCATGGAAAGTAGCTCCACTACAGCTACGTTATTCATGTAGCTGAAGTTGCCGGATTTTAGATCGATGGTCGGTGGTGGTGTAGACTAAGTCTAAAAGAGGAACAAAGCAGCATTGTGTGTCCTGGAAAAACTGCAGCCTCCTCCTCTATTTCCCCTCCGCCCACAGCTGCTTCATCCTTCCTGCACCTGTTTTGTGAAGGTAGTTTTATGGGCATGATCCAGACCATGAACTCTGAGAGAGTTGGATTGTGCTTGTCTCTTTATTACTTAGGCTATGTCTACACTATGGGGCTTTATTGGAAAAAGGTATGCAAATTGCGCTCCACAATTTGTGTACCTTTTTCCAATAGTTTTTTTGGAAGAGGCTTTTCTGAAATTTGGCCTGTCTGTCCTGGGCCAAATTTCAGAGCCTCCTCCCCCTTTCAGAAGAACCCTCCTTCCTCATGGAAGGAGGAAGACAGGACTTCTGAAAGAGCGTGTCTGCTCTTTCGCAAAAAAAAGCTGAAGAGCAGATGCTTTCCCTGGGCACGGCAGAGTTTTTTCGGGATACCTCTGGTATCCCGGAAAAACCCTGTAGTCTAGACATAGCCTTAGTGTCTGGCATCACTTCGTGAGGATTGTCCATTGTGCAAACTGCTACATTTATCTGTATACGGCACCATAAACCTTTCTCTCCCACGAACCAGGATTCAGATTTTGATCGGCCTTGTATTTCATTTGTTTTGGCAAAACGGGAAGATTTGGCCCACATCAGAGGATTTAAATAAACCACATGGTATTTCACTTTGAAATATGTGCCATTTTTTGTTTTGTGCTACGCATATCTGAGTGCTGTTCCTATCTGTAATCTGTAAACAGTGCTGGGATGTTCCCTCTTGACACAGGCAGAGGTGAACTAAACAAGATGGTTTAAGCCCTTCTGTGGAATTAATTTGCTTTTTATGATCTCTTGGATCCTATCTGTAGCAAGGAGTGAACACATGCACTAAACAAGAGGGAAGAAAAATAAATTGGTTGGACACCTCGTGGACTTGGGAACATTATGTACCCAGGAGTTTGTGTGTGTGTTTAAATTTTACAATGAGGTAAAGCTTCTCTCTCTTTCCATCCAACTCCTCCCCCCGCCCCTTTCCAGGAGTTTGTCTTCAGAAAGTTGGCTTGTTTCATGCTACCCCATGTGCTGGAGAAAAGCACAACCCCAGATAAGGAGCATCTCATCTTTTATTCAGTGCAGTCAAACCCCCATTTAAAGACACTCTTCTGACTTTATTTGACTTTGGATCAGGCTTTGTGTTGCAGTGGGGGATGAATGCCTATTGTTTTACTCTTTGCTAGGTTAGAAATATTACATTAGGCTATTAAAGCCAGACATGTGCAAACTTCCACATCTGTGTGAGAGTGGAGAGGGAAAACTCTTCTGATTTGGGAGGGCTGAGAATCAACACTCCCATGGTGTTGAAGCACTTGTATTCAGGTGCGAGCAGTCTGTGCCCTATTTAACAACTTATCCTGTTCTGAAATGTGATTTGTCCTTTTCATATGTGTTCATTTTTTTTAAATTGTATCCTTTGGTATATACGGTTGTGACTATTTTCTTCCACTATTTGATCTGAGGAACTGGGTCTGGCCCACGAAAGCTCTTCATCTAATAAACCATCTTGTTAGTCTTTAAAGTGCTACATTGTTCTGCATTTTGCTTCAGCTACCCCAGACTAACACGGCTACATTTCTATCCCTATTTAACAAGACACTGTTTGTCTTTTCAGCCAGCAAGAGATGTGAATTGGCCCAACCTCATCTCCTGCCTTTTTGGAGATTGCCTGTGTTAATCTCTGCCGGTCAGGATTTGATCCCAGTGTAATCACTGGGAGCCATTCAATTGATTTTTTTTTTCCTAAGAGTTGGATCAAGTAGATCTAGTATAATTCTCGCTTGATTGGTTACAAACTATATTTTGTACAAGTTGGCGATTTAGCTTCCTGGTGCAAAACACTGCATGGATTTAAAAGTTTCAAAGGGGTAGCTGTGTTATTCTGTAAGGGTATGTCTGTGCTGCAAGCTTCTTTCAGAATAAGCTTTTAGCTTATTTTGAAATAGTGTCCACGTTACAGGGTGGTCTCAAAATTAGTCCGAGGCAGGCTCCCCTAATGTGGATGCGCTATCTCGACTTACAGCCTTAGGAGGATGCGACATCACATCAGCGGAGTGTCTACACACACCCTCTTCCGAAAAAGCTTTTTTGGAAAAGGGCTTATTCCTCGTGGAATGAGGTTTACCGCCATTGGAAAAAGCCGGCCATTATTTCGACGTTCTGTCAAAATAATGCAATTGCAGTGTGGACGCTAGTATTATTTTCCCAGAATAATGGCCGGGAATAATAATTTTCCCAATTGGAAAATGTTAGAAAACAACAAATAGTCTTGCACCTCAAAGACTAACAAAGCATGTAGATGGTATCATGCGCTTCCATGGGCACAACCCACTTCTTCAGATGAATGGAGTTATTAAAGGTCCAGTTTCTAAATAAATAGCATATGGGGGTGGGTGGGGAAGAACAGTCAATTAGTGTCCATGCTACAGGAAGCTGATAAGAAGGTACTAAGTGTTCTTAAGTATCCATTGTTTGCTTTTTTTTTTAAAGTCCTTAGGATGTGGAATGTAGCCAGCCAAAGTCTTTGTTCATACCTCTGTTGAAGGAATCAAACTTGTAAATGAGGTTGAGTTCTGAGGCCTCCTTGTGGGGTTAGCTTGTGGAATTGGCCTGAAACAACAGGGTGACTTTTAGATCCATTAGTGAGGGCCTGGGTAAGGTTTCTGTGAGTTACCTTTTTGAATATCTGATTTGTGCCCATTAATTCTTTCTTGTAGACACTGTCCAGTTTGGCCAATATACATGGCAGAGGAGCATTGCTGGCATAGATCACATTAGTGGATGTACAGTCATATGAGCCTCTGATGCGGTGGTTTATGTGGTTAGGTCCTGTGGTGATATCATTGGTGTAGATTCGTGGACAGAGGTGGCATGGGGTTGTTTGCAGGGGTGGGTTCCTGGATGATTATGGTGGAGGGGTGCTGTGTGGTCACTGGAAAGACTTTGAGGTTCAGGGGTTGTCTGTACGCAAGGCCTGTGAGAGTGAGGGGGGTTGTTCTGGTCATATTATAGACTTAAAACCAGCGGTGGGCATCCTGGGCTAGTGAGTGGGACACACGAGCAGTAGTCCTCCATCATCTCTGTGGGCTGCAAGAGTGTCGTAACCAAGATGGTCTCCTGGGATAGGGTAGATTTACTAACTCTGCTTGCGTACCTGGAATTTGCAGGGTGTGCCAATTGAACTTTGCGTGGATGCAGAGGAAGCACGGGGCTCTCACAGGAAGTTGTGTGCACCCAGCCCCGCCCACCTCTTCACTTGTCCTTGCTTTAAGTGAATGTCACTTTAGTAATACGGGGAAAAAAAACCCTGCCCCCCCATTATTAAATATCTAAGGCCAGTTATGGCTCCCAGTCCCATGCCTGGGTGTTCGTTACTTAGCACAGAACATGAGGGGTAAGGAGGAGAGCAGGGGTCCTTAAACTTTACCCTATATGCAGATGTTAGGTAAGGGATTTCCTGGTAGCCCAGTGCGGGCCTTAAGGCAACCCTCACCCCTTTGTGGCTTCCTGGCACCTCCCCTCTTTCACAGTGGCTCCATCCCAAGAGACGTGGGCAGACCCATTTAAATGGGGTTCCCTGCAGGCACAGGAATCTGTTCTAGCCATGTCCTGGATGGGGGGGCCTTAATTTACAAGCTATTTGGGGCAAGGCTCATGCCTTTTCTTCAGGGGCACAGAGTCACTTTTGGCAAACAGAGGCTGAATAATGGATTTACTCTTCCAATGGCAGCATTTATTCATTAGTATTTTCAGGTATTTGGGTTATTTAATGCCCCCCCAGTGCAACAAAACAGACAACAACAACCCCCTGCAGAAAGCCCAACCCCTTAAGCACATCCCTGCCCCCATCTTTCTTTCTCCGCAGGTATTTTTTTCCCCTGCTAGTCAGGCTGATAATTAGCCTGTGGTTTGTAGCAGGCTCCCAGACTGAATCTAGTTACCATTGTTTACTTTGTTTGGTTCACCCTCCAGCTGTGAATACTTGAGCCTGCTGGAAGGCACCCTGTTTGCATATCGGCTAACACCCGGACCAAGGCTTCCCGGGAACAGACTGTGCTTGATTAAGCCATTTAGACTTGTCGTAAATGTTTTAAAGAAAAAAAAAATTCGACAGGCAGTTGAACTTTTCAAGGCCGCATGTTAATTAAACCACAAGTCTGTTGCTTTACGAGTGAGACGCACAGTTAAAATAGAGAGAGGAATTCAGCACACACTGCAATCCTGGACATTTGGAAACACAATGGGGAAGTTTCCCTGTCCAACAATTTTCCAATTGCTTCCTCTATGGGTTTCCTGAATAATTCCAGCCAAGAGTTATAGACCTGTCTGCTTTCTAGCATAAGAGCAAAATCTCCATCAGATTTCTGCCCCCTCCCCAGTCCCCCTTCAAACGTTCTCCGCCTTCTCTGTATATGGGCTACTTGTCCCTCTCAGAGTAAGCTTCCTCTTCCAGAACTTAATTGCAACATTTGTAAACAGGAAGAAGAAGAAAAAATAAAAAAGATTGTTCACTGCAGAAAATTGGTATAAACGACAGCAGAAACAGCAGTGCTTGTCAGATGTGGGTGGGGTGGGGGGGGGGGGAACCCAATAGAAATGGATTCAAAATGTGCTCTGAAATGTTTTGTAAACGTTACGGTCAGCTGCTTCTTAAATTCTTCCTAATTTGTTTGGAGGGGTTGTTTCTTAATGCAGGATTCTTTTGTTCCTACTTATTTCTTCCATTGTAGAGGAGGAAGACCATTATGACTTTGCATGTAAATCATTTGTTTTGGAAGTGCAGGGCAAAAGATCCTTGTTAGATTTTGGTCTCTTGAGAGCAAAGACCAGGAACAGGAAAGGAGTAAGTGCTCCATATTGGCGGGGGCACTGCCTGAAGCTGCGCTAGCATTGCATTCTCTGTCCCTTTTTTGTAATTCACATTCCATCGTTCTCGGCACTTCCTGTCTCTGATCTGAGTTGCAGGCTGAATTTAGGACTTTTAATTCAAGGTGAGTGAACCGTGTCAACATTTTGTGTGGGTGGGAAGAAACATGCAAAGAAACAGACTTTTTCATCCAATACCTGAATATTTAAGCTATGTTTAACTGCAGAATCTAATCGTTTCCATCCAGTGCCCTTCTTTAGCCCAGTTTTGTGAGGGGTATGTTCTCAGAATCCAGGTGAACAAGAAGGAAACAGTTTCTCTAATGCGCTGTTCATATAGTATCCATCTGGGATTCACTGAGGAGTGCTTGTAGTTAGTTACAAAATAACATGAAAGCGCTGGCTACTAGTTGCATCTGGCAGAAGACTGGGGCTATGTCTAGACTGCAGGCTTCTTGCGCAAGAAGCTTTTTGCAGAAGATATCTGCCGAAAAAACTTCTTGTGCAAGAGCTTGTCTGCATTGCAGAAGTGATGCGCTTTTGCGCAAGAGAGCGTCCAGACTTCATGGACACTCTGTCAAAAGAAAGCTCTGATTGCCATTAAGAGACTGGCCACCTGTGCTTCTATCAATTGGCTTTTTTTGTGCAAAACCCCCGTTTCCCATCCCCACACACCTTTTTGCGCAAGACTTCGTACACAAAAAGGAGTTATTCCTCGTAGAAAGAGGAACACTTACCCTGCAAAAAGCCCTCTGTTCTGTTAATTCACTGTAAAATTTATTGCGTAAAAATGCACTTGAGGTGTGGATGCTATGCAGGTTTTGGGGTAAAAACCCTGTAGTGTAGACATAGCCTAGGAGTCAGGCCTAAGTTCTGTTCTTAGCCCTGCCACCAGCTACCCGTGTGATCTTGGGCAAGTCACTTAGGTCTACAATTCAAAAAAAGGACTGGTTTTGGACCTACTTTTGAGACAAGGAGATCTGACTTTTCAGAAGTGCTGAGCGCTGGCAGCTCCTATCGTAAACAGCTTTTGAAGATAAGGTACCAGATGCCTCAAATTGGACACCTAGAAACAAACACACAAACTAACTGAACACAGGATTAACCTTTCCCTTCCTCGGTTTTCCCACCTGTAAAATGGGGCTATTCCCTACTCACTATAGCAAAGCACTTTTTAAACTACTTAAACTCCCAAGATATAGGTTTACTGTTATTGCACTCAGATCCTTTTGAAAATGGATAGGAAAGTAAGTCGTGGTTGCCAGCTGGCTCTTGTGAAGGCTTTGAACGGTGTGGGGAATGCTGATGCGTTTTGGGAGTTTCAACATGTAGAACTTAAGTGTCGCAGGTGTGATCCATTGTGCTTAGTGCTGTGCTGGGGTGGGGAGCCTCAGGTCCAGGGGCCAAATGCGGCCCTTGGCTTCCCTGAATCCAGCCCTTGAGGCTGAGGGCTCCCCGCCTGCCCTGGGTTGGTGAGTCCATGATGGCAATCCAGCCTCCCCCCCCCCCCTCCCCTGCTGCATGGCTGGAGCACACAAAATCTACTAGCATGTTGTCCCCCGTCCCCGGTGTGCGAGGGGAATGTGAGGCATGTCTTTCTGCTTCTCAGTCGGGGCCACGTCAGTGAGGGCTTGCATGTGTGTGTTTTTTTTGCTTCTCTCTTGTGTGTGGCCCCTGACGGATTTTTCTTCCATGGGTCAGTGGCCCCTGACCCAAAAAAGGTTTCCCACCCCTGCTGCAGAGACAGGCCCTGCCCCAAAGAGCTTAAACAGGAGTTTTTGGCACCAAGAGCCAGGTGCACCGACGGAAAGATGAGGGTTGCTCTTGAAAGCTTGTTGAGTAAACTCTTTCAGAGCACCGCTGACTAGGGATGTAATAGTGTAGCACAGGGCAACTCAACATGCGGCCTGTTTGTTTGCGGCTAAGTATTGCATTTTATTAATATCCGCAGAACTGACTTAAACGGGGCCTGCGTATTGTGTAGTCTTGCCTTAATCTTTGTATTTGTGCCCGTTAGCCTGAAAGAAGCTATTTGCATATATACGTGCATGTATATGCAGCCTCACGTAAGTTGCAGCCTTCTGCATGTGCTGTGAGTAGCATCGTGGTCCCAGATGCTTCCAGAGTTGAGTAGCCCTGGTGTGGCTGATTAACTGATAAGCAAAAGCTTATAGGTTAATGCTATAGACTTCTTGCATTTCCTGCCACCCCCTCCAGTAAATTTTTTAGCAGGCTGGCCAGCAGCCCGACTCAGTCCTGGCTTGCACCGGATCTAGGAGCTCAGACCGCTCCCAGACAGGGGCTGCTGCCACCCCACGCTGCTGCCTCTTTATCAGAGGCAGCAGCACGACAATAGGCAAGGGGACTGGTTTTTCAACTAGATGCCCTCACTGACCAGCTTCCTCCTGGCACCCTGCGATGCTGCCTCTACAGAGGCACCAGCGCAGAGTGACAAGGGGCTCCTCGGGAGTGGGGCTAGGGTGCACTGACTGCCAGCCCTGCCCAACGGGTCTATAGAATAGTCGACTAACCGATAAGAATTCATGAGGCTATTCAGTTAACGGATGTTTAACATCCCTACCACTGATATCTGTTTTAAAGGCCAAGAAAATTGGAGCAACACTATTTTATTTTATTTTATTTTATTTTATTTTATTTTATTTTATTTTATTTCTAGCTCTTCCCTGAAGGGAACATCTAAGTCTAACAGCTTTGGTAGGAACACGATCTTTCCTGCTCTGGCAGAAAACAAAGCAACCCTCTCCCCTTCCAAAACCAGGCCCAAGCAGGATAAGTATGTCTTGGGTGATATTTGAAAGGTCTTAGCTACTTGTGAAGCCATCTAGCTGAACAGAAAAACCTAACTTTTTTTCGCATGGTGCCTTTAAAGTCTTTGTAGATTTAAAACAATCAAGTTTTCTGCAGTGTTCAAGGAAAATGTTTGGCTTTCTTTTGCCTACATTCTGAACATTCCTTAATAAGAGAGAGAGACTAGAAATGTCAAGCAAATACTTGAAATTTTGTGAATGTCTCAAGCCATGAAACAAACTGCCCAACACAACAGAAATCATTGGTACAACTTTTCTGTAGCACAAGAAGAATGAATAAAACCTTAATTTTAATCTGTATCTTACAGTTTTGAAATAGCTGTATATTGGACTTATGTGCCAACTCAGTTACAAACAGAACACCCAGCAGTGTTGCAGAAGAGAGGTCAGAATTTAAATCCTGTCTTGTTCTCTTGACCCTGGGAACAGTTGCATCCTGATACACTACTAGTGGTAAGGCTGAAATGCGTAGATGCAAATAAATTTGGTCTAGCGTATGCTACACCCTCCCATCAGTCTAACCTACACAACTTCAGCTATGCAAAGAGCATAGTTGAAGCTGATGTACTTACTACAATGTCTTCCATGCAGTAAAGTTAGCAGGAACTGCTCTCCCATCGACTCCTGCTACTCTTCTTGTTCTGATGGAGTACCAGAGTTGACAGGAGAGTGCTCGGAGGTCGATTTATTGTATTTAAGCAGACCTGATAAATCCACCGCCGGTGGATTGATCAGTGCGGGATCGATTCTCCACGTAGTGAAGACAAGTCCTCTGATACTAGGCAAACAAAGAGGAAAAGTAGGATTCTCCAGTGTTTACGGTGCTAACCAGGATGTGGAAGACCCAGGTTTAATTTTCTGCTCTGCTACTGATTTCCTGTATGACCTTTGTTCTTCTGTGTTTTCCATTTTGCAAAATGGAAATAATAGCACTTCCCATCTCAAGGTAATGTTGTGAGTAGGGATGTTAATGGTTAATCAGTTAACTTGCAATCTTCACCCCGAATGGGTGAAGCGTTACTAGTGGGGCCTAGAGTAGTCCCCCACCCGCAATGGTGGGCAGAGGGAGCTCCAGCCAGATCAGATCAGTCCCTGCCTGAACCTGATTAACTGGTTAACTAATTAAATGGGGTTTTACATCCCTAGTTGTGAGGTAAATCGATTACATATTTTTAGGTGTCCAGATACTACAGTAAATTAGGGCTGTGTAAGTGCCTAAGAGAGAGAGTGGATTACAGATAAACTGGCCAAGGAGAGTTTTCCACTTGGGTGGAAATCTTTGTTAAAAAAGAAAGAGCAGGCTTTTTGCTTTGGGAGATCCAAGTGCATAAATAGTATAAAAATAACAAACATGTCACTATGGACATTGAAAAAAACACACAAAACAACCCACCAGCCAAAGGGCTTGGAAGCCTAACAGAAATGTGTCCCACACTAACCTCATTTGATGAGAAATCCTGTGGGAACCCTTTCAGGTGTGAAGTGCACAGGTGAGATTTCTCCATCCCTGAGTAAATGCACTTTCCAAAAGAGAAGATGAGGGAGACCAGGTGATAGAGGGAATGTCTTATATTGGACCAGTGTCTGTTGGAGAGAGAGATGGCTATAACAGTGCTGCGTCTTGCAAACATTGAGATGGTTTTTACCAAGTGCAAGGGTCTGCAGATCTTCTCACAATCAAAAGGCATGCCATGCACTTGAACACTGAGAGCATCTTCAGCTAATACACTTGCTGCCTGTCCCATAGTTTCCTCTCACATCTCTGTGCAGAAGTCCCCACACCATTGTGATGAATGGGACATGAAGCTTTATAGAATCCTGGGGCTGGAAGAGACCTCAGGCGGTCATCAAGTCCAGCCCCCTGCCCAAAGCAGGACTAATCCCAACTACGCCAACCCAGCCAGAACTTTGCAAGCCTAAACTTAAAACCCTGCTGCTGGTTGGGAGATGCATATTGTTCTTGTGAGAACATTTAGTGACAAAGATTTTGTTTTCATCCAGATGTTTCTTTAAAAGTTTTTGGGGGTTGGGTTCTGCCCGTTCCAGATAAACACGACAGAACTTTTGCATCATGGATCCAGCCGCAGCCTGGACAAAACTTCAAAAAGGAAAGAGATGGTCTGACTTAAATTAAATTGCTGATTGGTTCTCCCCCTTTTATGTTCTTGTTTAAGTTTAGAACCACTTCAAAGGCTCAGATGTGTTGCGCCAGACGCCACGCAGTTATTGTTAGAAGAATCTGAAATATAATTGAAAACAAACCGTTGTTCGACATAGCATAGCTGGCTAAGCTTTTGCTCCAGAGAAAGAGGGTTTCTCAGATCATTTCCTTCAGATTCCATGTCCACACACTCGTCCTGGCAGAGGGATCCTTTGTGAATTCTTTTCCATCTGGTAACTGTTTAAAACTTTTTAAAATACGTAATTTTTAGATTTGCAAAGACGCCCTCTCCTCCCCGTACAATGTGGCTTAAAGTTACAAGCATATTTTCAGAATTCTTTGCAGTCATAAAACAGATCAAATTGAAGCTGGCAGAATAATTTGAGTAGAGATGCTCTGAGCCCTGAAGTCGGAGTTTCTTTATTTGGCAAACACTGGGTGATCCTGCTTGCTTTTCTTTTAAGGTTTTTCTTTTCCCTTTGACACTGGATATTGTTTGACATAATATCATAATGTCTGAAACAGAAGTAAAATCAAGTGGGATTTTGATGTCAGCATTCATTTTAGCCTTTGTTTTGATATGTTTTTTTTATAATCTGGTTTGGTGGGTAGATAGATGGACCTATTTTGCTGTGTTCTTGGCTATTTGTTGGACAAGACTCTGATTTTTTTTTTTTTTTTTTTTTTTTTTTTTTTACGGGGTTTACCTCCCATAGAATCCTTTGCTTCTTTGTGCCTGTGTTTCTCCTTGCGTACACTTGATGCTACAAAGCTACCTCCTGAGGTAGGAAAAATACGGTAAAGGTGTGTGATATTTAAAGTGCTTTCTGTGACCCTAACTAAGCACTTCTAACAGCTCTTTCCCATGCATCAGTTAGATTTCAGTTCTGTCACTCAGGGCATGTCTACAACTCCAGAACAGTGTTTGCTTACGTATCCTAGATTATCTAACCCAAATTAACACATTAAAATAACTATGAAGACCTGGAAAAACTTAAACAATGAATAGTCTAGCAGCACCTTAAAGACTAACAAAACATGTAGATGGTGGTATGAGCTTCCATATGAAGACGTGGGTTGTACCCATGGAAGTCAGTTTTTAAGAAGCATTATCAGCTCAAACTAAAACCGACAGGAGAGCCTGGGGTTGAATGTGAGCAACTGAAGTGTGTGTCTTCAGTATTTTAACTCGAGTTTGCTTAACCTAGTTAAGAACATGCTTTTTTTTGGGAGGGGGCTATAGTTCAAGGGATCGGGAATCTATTTTCCTGATGGATTTTAGTTCCAGCTTGAATATACCTCAGCAGCTACCATCAAGGATGAGCAGTGGAAGAAAGAGCTGTTGGTTAAGAAGGAAGGAAGAGGATATGCCCCTGCAAAGCATTGGTTAAGAATGTAGGCCCCATTAAGTAAGTACAGGCAGTCCCCGAGTTACGCGGATCCGACTTATGTCGGATCCGCAGTTACGAACGGGTCCTCTCCCTGGTCTCCAGCAGACCAGGGAGAGGAAGCAAAGCGACGGAACACACGGGCAGCGGACAGCCCAGACGCGTCTGGGCTTCCCGCGTGTTCCGCCGCTTTGCTCCCCGTCCCCCTGGTCTGCAGACCAGGGAGACGGGGAGCAAAGCAGAGCAAAGCCGCGGAGCCCGAGGGCAGCAGGACAGCCACAGCGCATCTGGGCTGTCCCGCTGCCTCCGTGCTCCGCGGCTTTGCTCCGGACACCTGTGGTACAGCAGCTGGGGCGCTGCCGGTTGGTCCCGTAGCGCCGTTCTGGGCGCTACGGGACCAACCCGGCAGCACCCCAGCTGCTCTGCCTCAGGTGTCCTGATTCAGCCACTGCTGGTCAGTTTCAGCAGCGGCTGAATCAGGACGCCTGGGGCAGAGCAGCTTGGGTGCTGCTGGGTTGGTCCAGCGGTGGCGCTACTGGACCAACCCAGCAGCACCCCAGCTGCTCTGCCTCAGGTGTCCCCAAGTCAGCCGCTGCTGAAACTGACCAGTGGCTGACTACAGGAAGCCCCTGCCCCGGGCTTCCTGGAATCAGCCGCTGATCAGTTTCAGCAGCAGCAATTCAGTTAACTTCACCGTGCCTCAGCTCCCTGTTTTGTGCAGTGGGGATAAGTGCGCTGCCGTCCCTCTCAGAGACGTGGTGAGTATCAGTAGGTTAAAGTCTGTGATGTGCCTCAGGTACAACAAGAATGGGGACCAAGCGAGTGCCTCAGAGACCCAGCCTTGTAAGCAGTTGAGATCAATATGACAGCTCCCCTGTATAGAGCTACCCATGTATGTCTGTTTTCAGGATCGAGCTCCTACATTCCTACCAGTCCATCTAGAGCAGACCAACTGGATGCCCAGTGGTACCTGACTAAACTCGTAACAGCGATCAGTTTTGTTTTCCTTTGCCTCCACTACCAAACCCCTTAGCGTATGGCTCCCAGTCTGTTGTTTGTTTGTTCCTGTTACACTGTGGTTACTGCTCACATGTTGTTTCTTTGGTTCAGCACAGACTGAGTGTGTTGCCTGCAGCTGGAGCCCAAAACGTGAGCTATTTATAAATGTAAAATATATATTTTTTTCAAGTGGTGTTTGTTTCTCTCTCTCTCTCTCTCTCTCTCTCTCTCTGTCTGGAGCATGTACATGTTTGGATGAGGTCATCTCACTGCTGAGTATGAGATGGAAAAGCCTCCGGTGCGGAGGACAAAATAGAGCTTGTGTTAGAAATACGACATAAAAATTTTCCTGTGTTCGGTTTAGGGATGTAAGCGACTAGTCGACTATCTGATAAGCATGAGCTTATTGGATAGTCGACTAGTGATGTGACTAGTCGCTTGCCCCCTTGCTGCCTCTATCAGAGAGAGGCAGCAAGCGGAGGGGGCAGGGGGGACAAGAGCAGGTGCTGGGGGGAGCCAGTTTAAAAGCTGGTTTTCCCCCAGCACTGTCTCCGCAAGGGGCAGGGGAAGTAGAGGCACAGTGGGAAACGGCGCGAGCGGGGACTGAAGCAGTTTCCACTCGCTCAGCTTCTGCTGCACTTTTGCTTTTGGGGCTCTTGTACATTTCAAAGGCTGAGGACCCACAGGGACAGCAGAGTCCCCCACTGGCCTGCACTCTCTGCAGGGCTTCTGATTTTAAACTGTAGCAAGAGCCCGGTAGGCAGAGGTGACTAATTAGCCCTTATTGACTAATCAAGTAGTGGATGGAAATCCTATCGACTATTCAATTAGTTAATTTTAATTTAACATCCCTGGCTCTGTTGTGTTTAGTGCAGAGATGGGCCTGAACTCCGGTAAGAATGTCCTTGCAGGTTCAAAGGAATGGCAGCATAGGTTGGTGTTACTTTCTTAACCTCTCAGTCCCTTCTGTGATAACTTTTTTTTTTTTTTTTGAGTGTTGAGCGAACTCACCCAGAAGAACTGCACTATCTGGACTGTAGCTAGAAAGGTGGGACAAAGCCTTTAATGTACTGATTGTATATTAATGAACAGCCAAGCCGGAGCCCCATTGCCAAAAAGCAGTAAGTGAGAAAGCCAGTGATATCAGTGAGAACTTTGCACTCTGGAAAGTGTGAAGTGATGTTGGTGAAAGGAGTTTATTGCACGAGTGGAACACCCCAGCCCTCTTTGATGCCTACGTTTCTTCCCTCGTAAACCAAACCAAAGAATAATCGGCCAGTAGATCATAGGACTTGCCACTTAACCGGTTCTGTGCTGACCAGATTATATTCCGACATCTCTATTCCTGGTGCTCTATGAGCATGAACACGCACATACTCTTAACGCCGCGACTAGCATACAAAGCCTCTTTTAGAGTGTACGTATTTACCTTCAACATCTGGTTTGGATCACCTTAAGCAAATTTTATTACAGAGCTGTAATTTTCTGCTAGGACCCCCCTCCCCTCCCCCCTCTTAGAGGCCTGTCTTGAAATATCACACAGAGCAAAATCAGCCTGGAAAATCTACCAAATGGTTCAGGGTCGAGCCATTAATTAATATAACAGTCTGGCCTGCTACCCAGAGTGATACTTTTTCCTAATCTGCGTCTGAACTTTAGCTTTTGGCTATTTATTAGCATGGGGTTTATATGGGCTTTATTAAGCATCTTAGTGATTTTTTTTTTTAAAGGATTTGCATCGTCTTGGAGTCAATTATGACTAGTTCCTGTTAATTTCCCACAGTGGTCTCATTTTAGAGTCTGAAATTGTCAGTGAGTGAGTAGACTACATTTTATAACACTCCCACACAAAGGATATGCGAAGTTGAATTTTGGGTGGCAGCGTGGTCCCAGGCATCTTGAACTGGAACTGCTTGGCCATAATTTGAAATGGGGAACTTTCAGAAGGGGCCTCAGAGGTCACTACTGTGGTTAGAAGACCGTTCAAGGAGGTCTTTTTGCTTTGGAGCACCTTCCTGAAATGTGTCTGATCTGGGAGAAACTGGGTGTGTGACCTGCAAATAATCTTTAGGAGGAATTGGGCTTTTGTTTCTTTATTACATATCCAGTGCTTTAAATGCTTCCACCTCCCCCTTTAAAAAAGACAGGAATGTAAAGTCTGGTCAATTCTGGCTTTGGTGAAGAATCTGCTTTGGGAGGAGGGAACTTGAGATGTTTTATGTCAGAAACCTTCTGTAGAGATGTGTAGTTTAACAAAAGCTTCAGTTATCCATAATGTTTGCTAGTCATTGCTCTAAAATAGGCATAGCCAAAAAAGAAGGGTTGGGGGGGAAAAAAATAAATCTGATTTAAAAATCCCAGTCAGCTTTCATTCTCTTAAGTGAAACGATAACATGATATTTGGTCATTGCAGTGTCTTCTCTGACCAGATCTGAATTTGTAATGAGAAAGTGGGTGTTTGTTTTCAGATGATTACCAGGAAGATTGATTTTTGTTTTGGTTTATTTTGCTTCCTTCTTACATTAGAACAAGCCTAAAAACCCTATGTTCCCCCCGAAACAGTATTTCCCCTTATATGTGAAATAACTGTGATCGGCGCAGATGTAGGTTAAAGATGAATGTATTTTATTCGAGTGATATTTTTTTGTTTCCCAGTGACGGATAGGCACCCCCCTCCAAGATGACACACCCTTTTTGAACCCCTCCCCCCAATTCCTTCTGGCCTTGAGGCCTCAGTTAACAAGGTTTGCTGTATGTTACACAGGGTAAGGACAGACAATTCTATACGTTAGCAATAAGTTTTAGTAGCCTGTGTGATGGTTGCCGGTGGGTACGCAACCGTGACACTCCGGAACTGATAGCAAGAGGCAGGCGTTCGAGCTGAGCAGTCTAACACTCACATCAGGAGTGGAGAGAGGTCAGACACACACACTCACTGCTTAGCGGGCTGCACCTGGTTCCTCTTGGGCCAGTCAAAGATTTGAACTTTGAAACGGCGCTTAAAAGAAGCCGCGATTCCTCACTTGGGGGTAAGGGTCAAAGTGAGCCGATTGGGAAAGAGTGCAGAGCGCAGAATTGTTTTGCGTGCGGGGTACAGATAAAATAAATGTCACGGGGAGTGCTCCTGAGAGTTTGGCTGGCATGCTTGAAAAAGGGAATTTTTTTAATGTCCTTTATAATCTCTGCCTCAAAGCAGTAAAGCAATTCCTGATTTATGTCGATTTCTAAGGGATTACTCCCCCCTCCCGCCCCCCAGCCTTGCTCCCTGTATGGTTGACTTATGGTATTTGCTATGACCAACTCTTTACAATGCAGATTACTTTTTTTAAAGGGCTGGGGGGGGGGGGGCATTTTGGCTCTGGTCTTTCAGTAGGCCATGTGTAGCTTGTGCTTCCTATGTTGTTCCACTTTATCAGCACTTACCCCCCCTCCCAGCCTAGGGGCCAGACTGGATTGCTGTTTTGGCTGTGCGGCTATAAATTAGGCAGAAATGTGTTCTCGGGCCTATCTAAACCGAGACAGGGTAATTGCTCTGGACAGGTTTACGGTAGGGAGGTGTGAAGGGCCTGCTGTCTGTCTGAGCTGGGTGGAGGCAGGAAAAGGAGGTGTGGGGTGGCTTTGGGCAGGGGAAAGGGTTATTAAACATGGATAGTGGAGGAGGAGGGGAGCAGAGAGCCTGGTCTAAGAGAACTAATTGAAAGCTGTTTGTTCCTGTGTGACCTAATGAGAAACTAAGTGGAGGTTGCGGGTCAGCAGCTCAGTGAATGCGTTTTGAAGCTTATTTTGAAATTGGTACCTGTTCTGGGGAAACATGGCTGAGGAGTGAGCTGGAAGGGGAAATCTCTTGTGAGGGGGACTTTAATTATGTGACAGAATAGAGGGGATTATCTGTCCTCAGGAGGACAAAAGTCACAGGGGGTCTGATTCTGCAGCCCTCACTGATACCGCGGAGCACTTGCTAAGTGCTTGAGACTGATAGTCAAAGTACTAGTAGGGTGACCAAGAGTTGCAGAATTGGCCCTTACATTTGCATGCTTCTGAGTATATTTGTGCATCCTCTTTAGAGCATGGCCGGAGAAGAAAATCCGAACTTTCCCATTGGATGGCTGAAAGGCTGGGGTCCCTTTCAGAGAGTTTCAGTAGTGTGTGTTTAGGCTTTGTTTTTAATTTGTAACTTTACCCTACACGTAGAGATTTCAGAGCAAAGAACGGAGACTGTCTAAGCACTTTCTGAAATAGTTGGATTTGATCAACTCTTAACTGTTCTCAGACTCTTTGGCTCTCAGTTTAACTTCTCCCCCCACCTCTCCCTAGCCTTAGTGGATAGCAGTGCTCCCTCTAACATTTTTCCATCCACAAGCGGCGGGAGTTTTTTGTCTTGTGCACCAGTGTTGAGGTCGTGTGCGCTTGTTTGGATGTGCCACCACGGCACCCAAGTTATAAACCTCTCCCTTTTCCCCTCTGCTGCCATGTCTCCCATCCTCCCCTTGCCCCATCTGCTCGCCTGGTGCTGCCCCTCCCCGCACTCCTCAACCATCTGTGTGGTCCTGCCCTTTTCGCCCCTCTCAGCCCTCCTGGGACCTGCCCCCCCCCCCCCATCCTCTCTGACCCCTGCACCTGTCCTCTCCCTCCCATTCCCACCCCTGCTCTAGCTCCCCTCCCCATCCTGTCTCCTAATACCTCCCTCTACCCCCTGCCCTGCCTCTCTCCTCTGCCCTCTGGTGCCTGCCATTCCCACCCCTTCCCCTCCCCTCCTTGTCTGCCCTTCTGCTTCACCCCCACAACCCTCCTGGCACCTGCACCTTCCCTGGCACCTGCACCCTGCTGGTGCCTCCCCCTTCCCTCGCTGTCCCTGCCCTCCCAACACCTGCCCCCCTTGCCATCTTCCTCTCTGGTCCCCACCCGTTCACCATCCCCTGCCCCAGTTCTCCTCATGCCTCTGCGCCCTCACACATGACTTGCTCCACCCCCCCACATTCATGTCTCCCCTCCTTTCAACCCCCCTTCTCCCGACACCCACTTCTCCTCTCTCCTTTTCCTCTCTCTTGCCCCATTGCCCCTTCCTTCTCCCACTGACAACTCCCCTCCCCTCTCCTGCCCTTCCCCCTAATTGTCTCCTCTTGGCCCCCTGGCATTTGTCTCTCCTCCACCCTGCCCCTTGGTGCCTTCTCCTTTCTTCTCCTGCCTTAGCACCCAACTCTCCCTTCAGCATAAGCTCCTTTTTCTCCTCAACCTCCTTCCCTTTAGTTCTCCCCTGCCCTTTCCCTCACCTTTTGACTTCCTCACATCTCTACCTCTCAACCCCCTCATGCCCGGGCAGGGCAGCATGGTGGGCAGAGCTGGAGCTGTGGTGCTATTTTTAGCACCCTGGCCCCGGCCCAGGAACAGCTGCTGGGGCCGTGGTGCTATTTTTACTACCGTGGTCCCGGCTCCAACAGCTGTGGCCCCAGCTGCTCCCGGGGCTGGACCGCATGGTGGGTGGCTGCCCTGTGTGCCAGGATTGGAGCTGGGGCCACGGTGCCATTTTTAGTACTGCGGGCCAGGCTCCAGCCCTGGCAGCACATGGTAGCTGCCCAGATACTCCAGGGGTGGGGCAGCCACTCAGCCCCGCCCCGGGAACAAAGGGGCTGCGGCTGCGCAGCTCTTCTGAGGGATGGACAGGACTGAAATTTTTGGTGTGCACCCATGGAGGCATGCACCTTACAGTGAACCCTGGTGGACAGCACCTCTGTCCAGTAAATCTTTCATTTCTCTCCACCCATGTACTTTGTCATCTTTATGAACCGAATACAGGATCAGCAGCTTAGAAAAAAACAAGCATCTGTAAGTAGATGAGAAAAAAAAAACTCAGCAGTCACTTTTAGTGCATTATGGAAATGCCAGTAAAACAGCCATGCCGGTTACCTTTTGGCAGCTGATAGTAAATAGTTTGGTTTTTTTTCCTCTCTCTCTCTTCCCTCCAGGATGTGTGGAATATTACAGTATACACACTGAGTAGTCCTGGGGAGTATTTTTAACAAGTTCAGCTTGTTTTTAAGACTAATAATAATACCAGCTCTTATGCAGCTCTTTCAGCATCGATCTCATAGCACTTCACTCGGCCCCATTTTGCTTATGGAGAAATTCAGGGGCAGAGAGGTGAAGCGGAGAGGATTGTCCATAGTCCTGTAGCAGGCCAGTCTTTGGAGCCCCGGTCCAGTGCCAGCATCTCTGGGGGGGAGGGATAGCTCAGTGGTGTGAGCATTGGCCTGCTAAACCCGGTGTTGTGAGTTCAGTCCTTAAGGGGCTATTTAGGGATCTGGGGCAAATCTGTCAGGGATGGTACTTGGTCCTGCCTTGAGGGCAGGGGACTGGACTCAATGACAAGGTCCCTTCCAGTTCTATGGATAAGTATATCTCCATATATCAGTAACAAAATTTTTTCTTTTGTTTCTTAGAATAATAAAAGTGCCTTGAGATGTGAGAAGAGTTCTCTTTCTGCTGAATAGCAGAGGAGTGGGGGCTCCCAGTGGGAGTGTACTGAGAATCGCGCATGGAAGTTCTGTTGTTAAGGGGTTTTGTGCACACACAATTCCCTCTGAACCTTGCTTAAAATTTCCTCCTAGCCATCTTATCTTCATAAAGACTCCAGTGCCACAGCAGCATTTACTTTCACTCATCTCCCTGCTTCCCCCGCACTCCCTTTCTTTCTCTCCTGGGCTGAGGAAAAGTGTGTCTTTTCCCCAGGGTGGCGTGTTGCACGGCTCTTGAGTTACTTTACAGGCTAGTGTCCAATGGTGAACAAGGGGAAGAGAAAACCTAAAGATCTGAAAAGGTAAAGTGTATGCTAAAAAGCAGCTTACTCTTTTGTGAAGAAACTACTTAGAAAACCTTCACGTATATAGGGCTTTGTAATTTGTTGCACATCGATTGTTAATTGGGAATGGCACGTTTTTAAACAGCTTTATAAGGTTGGCTATAAGGGTTGCATTGAGCTTGAACATGCAGGTAGCACCATTCATAGGGTGTACGATAGTTAATGTGTAACCCTGTAAATACGCCGGCTTGGACACTTGTATGTGTTCTCAGAGCAATTAAAACCCATAAACATGCACCGCACGTTGTCTGTTTATAGTACACTGGAACCCTTTATCAGGGTTTGGCTATTTGCGGAAAAACCGCAGTTCATTGAACTATGTTGGCGTGATCTGAGTCAAACGAGGAAATGGTAAATGCCCGTTAGAATTCACAAGGTTGATTGTGATTAGCGTCACATGCAGCTCAGGCTCCTGTTCAGAATATATAAACCCTGATATTTGAGTTGTCTGAAGGGTAGTAATATTTTAGTTTGGCCTCTGGTTTACGTAGCCAGTGGGTTTGCTTGCCAGATATACAACATATTTCTTAGGGTATACTTACACCCCTTTCTCTGTCAAGATTCACCAGCCTTGGTTGATTGGATCACATGTAATGAATGTTTGATAATGCTTGTGAGTGATTTTAAGTTATTTACTTAGACTATGTCTACAGTGCCCCCTCTTGCGCAAAAAAATACAAATGAGGCAAAGTGTGGAATATTGCTGTGCCTCATTTGCATAATTAATGAGGCTCTGTTCTGAAAAAAGAGAAAGAATGGTTCTTGTGCAAGAGGAGGGGGTTTTTGCGCAAAAGCCTCTTGCACAAAAACTGAGCCTAATTAATTATGTAAATGCTTCACCTCATTTGCATATTTTTGGTGCAAGAAGGGGGCTATTTAGACATGGCCTTATAGTTTAGATTTAAGGGGAAACTGAGGATTAAGGAACTTTTGTTTCCTGTTTTTATCTGTTCAATATCGCATAGAGCAAAATGCACAGAGGACTTACACTTGAGATATTGGGATTCCTGATGCCAAGTATGCAACTATGTGGATGATAGAGTAGGCTGCTCCCTCCGGATATAACAGAAGGAAAGATATTCAAGCTGCAGATAACTCTGCTCTAGGGTTTTGCAGTGACCAGTTACTCAAACAGAAGAAGAGAGGGCGGGAAGGATCCTGCCTCAGTTGATGCAACTGTGCATGTACAGCCCCAGACAAATATTGACGCCAGAGATCTTGGCAGGTTTGCCGTTTGTAAAATGCCCCCAGGAATAAAAGATCTTTTCATTGGCACATGCTGCTTTTGTGCAACTCCCCTAACAAGTTAGTACAGGTGGCGCGCACACAGCAGCGCTGTTTAAAAAAAACAACCGGCCTGTTAATGATGTTTTTGAGTGTGATGGCTGAAACAATACAGGTGCCAAAGGGTAGTTTCACAGTCAGTGTAGCGCATGAGTATCCGCCGGTGATATTCTTCTGTTGGCAAAAGAAGTCGTCATCTTCGGGAAGTGCATTGGCTGGGACCAACCTGAGACACTGTTGACATGTGACCTCTTAACTTGCTGCATGTCCAGATAGGGATGTAAACGGTTATACGGTTTCCCGGTAAGCCTTAGGCTTACTGAATAGATAACCGGGCCGGGGCTGCAGCTGCCCTGTCAGCAGCCCTGCACCCTGGAGAGGGGTAGAAGGACCCCTGCCCAGGTGCATGGCAGCCCCAGCCCCACTGCGCCCCCATCAGGAGTAGGCGGGACCCTGGCCTGGCCACATGGTGCTGCTCTGGTCCCAGCTGTGCCCCAGCCCCCGGCCTGGGAAGGGATAAAGGGTCCCGGCCTGGTCGTGCGGAGCAGAAGTTCTGGTCCCAGCCTTGGCTGCACTGGCAGGCCCAGCCCTGTGTCCTGGGCCAGGGGCAGGTGGAATCCGGGCTGGGCAGCCCCCTCCAGCATGGTCATGGCTAACTGGTTAAAAATTTAGTGTAGCCAATTAATTGTTTAACTGCTAATTTACATCCCTCCCCGGGAACCGAGAGACACAAGCTATTGCAAGTATTATTGTCTTAGGGACTCGTTGCAATTAGGGTTGCCATTGTGACAGCTAGTCCTCCAAAAGTGTTTGGGAGAGCTTTTACACGAGCTACTCTCTCCCATTCAGTTCTCTTGCAGAATACACTGGAGATTCGTGCACATGAGCCAAATTCTTCTGTAGTCGAGTGTCTTACTCTAACGTGCACGAAAGGTTCAATTAAGCAGGCTTTTCTGCGGAGAGATTTTGTATGTCATACTCCGGAGAAAGTTCAGTATCACATAATTAACTTAGAACTGGCTCTGTAGAACTTTTGTTAGAGAAATGTTGTGTTACATGGTCCGTCTGGAAGTCTGCCTCCCCATCCCCATCAAATGCAATGCAGTTTACTTTTTACACCACTCCGTTCACACAGTGCGTCACAGAATGGTTTGTAGCAAAAGTCCACCTATTGACAGTATCCAGGAAACTTAATATGCTGCTTACAGTGACAGATGGAAAAAACGTATTTTTTAAATTGGACATTGATGCAGCAGTGAAACAGGTTTGTAAGTTAGATGTTTAATACAGTATTACTGAAATATAGCATTGCTATGTCTAACTGAGCCAGTGGCCCATCTGACCTTCCTGTTTCTGACAAGGGCTGGTGGCAGAAGCTTCAGAGAAAGGTCAAAGAAAACCCTGTAGTAGATGAGTAACGGACAAGTTCTGTCTTTCTACCTCAGGTCATTACTGGTTGGCTTATGCCCAAAGTATGTGGGTTTCTTTGTCTTATGCCTTTTACTTTTCAACTATAAAATGTCTTGTCTTTGCTTTTAAATCCTCTTCAGTGCATGCTCTTAGTGATGGGATGCGGCAACACGTTCCAGAGGTGGTTCTCTTTTCTCTACCCATCTGTGCTATAGCCAGTCAAGGCGCTTCTCAAATAGTAAGGACTTGAGTCTCATGGAGAAGGAAGGATCGACGCAGGTGAAAGCTTCTGTGTTTTCAAAAGTGGCCTCTTAATTTTGGCTTCATTAACTGGAAATTTCATAGAACTGGAAGAGACCTCAGAAGGTCATCAAGTCCAGCCCCCTGCTCTAGGCAGGACCAATTCCAACTAAATCAACCCGGCCAGGGCTTTGTCAAGCCGAGACTTTGGGACTTTTTTTTTTTTTATCCAGAAGTGCTGAGTACTCAGAGCGTCAGCTGAAAGCAGTGAGAGAACATAAGAATGGCCATACTGGGTGGTCCATCTAGCCCAGTATCCTGCTTTCCGACAGTGGCCAGTGCCACCTGCCCCAGAGGGAGTGAACAGAACAGGGAATCATCCAGTGATCCCTTTTCTGTCATCCATTTTCAGCTTCTGACAAACAGAGGCTAGGGACACCATTTCTACCCCTCCTGGCTAATAAACATTGATGGACCTATCATCCATGAATTTATCTATTTCTTTTTTGAACCTTGTTAAAGTCCTGGTCTTTACAGCATCCTCTGGCAAGGAGTTCCACAGGTTGGCTGTCCATTGCATGAAGAAATAGAGCTGTGGGTGCACGGCACCTGTGACAGTCAGGACTAGGGTGTGCAAAATTAGGGAACAATTCCGGTTTCACTGACTTGCTTGAGGTGACCCACGAAAGTCTCTCTGGAAGAGCTGGGAATAGAACCCACGGGGTTATCCCTTTCCTTCTGACCATTCATAGTGCTGTGGGCCTGGACTCCACTTGTTGTTTTCTTCTGCTTCCTGTCACATTCTGTCTCACGTCAAGTCTTTTCTCTTAAGGTTGATCCACTTACATCTCTTTTCTCTCCCACCTTGTTGAGTGTCTTGTATTCTGCCATGATATTCTCCATGCCAGGGGTTTTCAAACTTGGGCCGCAGCTTGTAAGGGTGAGTTGCTGGCTGATCATAAGATGGTTTGTTTAACTGAGTGTCTGTGATATGGCCGTTGCTTCCTGCAGCTCCCATTGGCTGGGAATGGTGTACCGCAGAGATACCTGTGGACGCTGAGGGAAACAAAGCGTCTCGCGGCCAGCCGCCAGCCGCTTACCCTTACAAGCCACGGCCTGTAGTTTGAAAACCTCTGGACAGTGCTATTTACATTTACGCACACGCTTAAGTGCTTTGCAAGATGGTGGACTAGATCAGAGGAGGACAACCTAGACTGGTGAGTGGGCGGCATGAGTGGCTGTCTTTCCTCTCAGTGGGCCGCAAGGCCATCGTAACCGAGACGGTCTCCTGGGAGAGGGTAGGATTACTGACTGCGCTTGGGTCTAGAATTTGTGGGACGTGCTGATTGAACAAAAAACAGTGACACGGACAGGAACCAGCGGTTTCTGGCAACCCTGCATGTGGGCAAGGGTAGCAAAATGTCTTGTGAGCCGCACGTAGAGCCTCGGGCTGCAGGTTGCCCACCGCTGGTCTAAATTGTAAGCCCCCTCTGTGAGGATAACCTCGCTTATCTACCTTGAATATTATCTGCCATTTGTTGCCCAGTCTCCCAGTTCTTGAGACTCCTTTGTAACGCTTCGCAGTCAGTTTGGACTTAATAGGCTTCTCATTGTAGGTGTTCTCTGTCATGTAAGAGAGGGCTGGAAATCAGCAGTGGACTTAAACCTTTTTTGTGTGTCATATGCTTGGACTCTGGCTGCCTCTGCGTTAGGGATCTTTGTACCCGTCTCCCAGCAGTGGTGCAGGTGTTTTGGTACGACAAGCGATAAGCCGTTACTAGTGCAAAAGTGGGTTAGAAATATCACTCCCGTCTGCTCTGCCAAACTGCTGAAGACACCTGATCCCTATTAGTGCTTGCAGTGTTGCTAGTGTTTTTGGATAATGGGAGATCTGTTTGCCTAGTGTGTTGGCTGTCTTACTAGAGACTTCACTCAGTTTCGAGTGTTCTGGCTGCCGGTGTTCCACTGGAGTCAGCAAGGGGACATTTTAGTACAGTAATTGTCTAATGGACAAACATCCTCTCCATGTGCTGTTCCACATCCTGCCTGTGGTAGCTGCAGCAATTGTGTACATGAAAAGCAATAGAAAGGCAGTATTCTAATGTGTGTCAAGCATTTTGTATGACCAGCCAGACCTGTGTGGCCAACAGCAAATGCTTTGTGGGCCACGCTTGGAAAACATCTGCAGTGAATCCTTGAGTTCATGTGATGTGAGCCATTGTCTGGCCGGAAGTGCACTAGCATTATCTGTTACAAGGTGCTGTAGGTTGGCATTGTAGTCTGTGATCTTGGAAAGTGAGGGGGAAACCAAATCTGTTGTAATGATCCATTTGCAAGGAAGTTACTTATATCTAAAAGGAAAGTTCTGCTTGGACTCTAAACTATAATACGTATTAGTTTAAGTTTCAGTTGACTCTAAACGGCTACTTTTTTCCATGACTTCACGATTGCTTTGTTTTGCACATGCTGGAAGATAAACCACTGCATTTCGCTTTCATTTTTCTCTCTCGTGATCTGTAGGGAAGCATTTTCTTTATAAAGCAGCTGCTCCGTAGTGAAGGTCAATTAAAACCCACTGAAGATCAGCTTAAAATAAAGGGGCAGAGATCTGGATTCTGTCTATTTCTGTAATGTTGTTGGTTTTATTTCTAGCATTTTGTTCCGGAGCTTCCTCTAAAAATGAACCGATTGAATCTGTTGGATGCATGACAGCTACCAATTTGGGGTTAGAAATCCATTAAATTGCCTGGTGTTTTATTGGCATTTTAAAACTGCTCAGAATGAAAGTGCATTACTCTCGGATATGGATTACGGAGAAGAAGAGAGGGAGTGTGCCTGTATACATCCCATACTTTTACCCAGGGTTGCCAGTTGACAATTTTTTAGCTCTAAATGTGCCCGTTTAATCTTTAAAATACGGTTCGTTATTGCAGTTTTTTAAAAAGTACTGTTTTCAAACCAGACATGGAGAGCTGGCTGCTGTAGGTTTTATACGTCCAGGGCAGCAGACCCCAAACTTTTGAGGGTCCTGTCCCCTTTGCCATTACTCCTTCCATGCCCCCAGGGCCAGGACTTGGGGAGGAGCGGGGGAGAAATGAGGACCAGGGTAAAGGAGCTGAGGCTTGGTCTGGAGTTGGAGGTGGGGCAGTGGCCAGGGTCAAGGCACGGGGTGAGGCTAGGAGGAGAGGCACAACTGAGTTGTGGCGGGAGCTAGTACCTAGGCTTGTGGCAAGGTGCCATCCGCTCCTGGGATTGGCCCCAGGCTCAGGCCTGGGCTGAGAACAGTCACAGCCAGTGAGCCAGGCTGGGGCCAGGACCAGCTGTAGGGCTGGGAGTCCAGGATGCAGGTAGTGGCAGGCCTGGAGCAGTGGCAGGCCTGGAGCAGAGTTGGGAAGAAGAGGAGCTGGGTGGGGAGCCCTCCATACCCCAATGGGGGCAGGCCCATGCCCCACCAAGTCCCTTCGATGTACCGCCACGTGTGCCCCACTTTGGGGACCTCCCATCTGTGGATTTGAGCCAGACTTTGCGCCTTGGAATGTTCGATATATATTTTAATTTAATCTGAGCCAGGCGTATTAGCTCTGCGCATTCATTTCTTAAGAATTTAGGCACAATCCATGTGTTTCTGCAAGTCAGCCAGCAAGACCTTCAGGTTCTTTAGAAATCTCTCTGCTGGGCTACTGCCAGAAGTCCAGCTACCTCGCTTGACATTAAGGATAGTTGTAAGATGCATGCTAAAGTCAAGGGGCAATCAGTATGTAGGCTTCTGGGTACAAGATGATTCCTCTTACTATCAAAAAAAGGATTTTTCCTTTATGGAGAATGTTGTACAAGTAGCCAGATACCTTTTGGGACAAGCATTATTTTCCTTCTCTGTGCACCGTTCTCAGAAACATTGGGATGAGTTTGAAGCAAATTTCTTCATCAGGAGATCTTTGCAGAGATGGTGGTTTTGTCTAATCTCTTAAAACCAGACACTGTAGCAGAGCTAATGAGATGGTGGTGCAATGAAAATTAAAACTCATTTGCATTGAGCTGGGGGCATGACATTCCCGACTGAGTGTAAGACGCGTGCGTGAGAGAGAGAGAGCGTGCATTAGTTTGCTGAATAACTTAGCGTGGCTGGCCTGGGTTGGTGCTGAAAGTGAACAATGGCTGGCCCGGGGACAGGGCAACCCATTATGTTTTATTCTTTTCAGCTTTTGGAGGAGAGGAAGTGATGTAAAACTAGTTGGCAATGGTGAAAAGCAAGTGGCAAGCGCAGGACGGACACAGCAAACTAGCAACACTCGTATTCCGGAGCTGTAGTAGAAATATCTTCCTGCTGTTTTTATGAGATTGGTTTTGTCCGACTAGTTTTAACCAGTGCTTGAATACCCCTTTGTGCTCTTTCCAAGTCACGTGTGTGTTTTGGGGGCAGATTAACTATTAATAAGAACAGAAAGAGAATGAAAAGATCAGTAAACACTCTCTTAATGAGTTCTCTGCCCTCTCAAAGAATTAATGATTGATTGGGCTGGTTTTCTCAGAACCGGACAGAGCTGTTGAGGCTTGGTGACTGAAAAAGAGATTGGCTCACGCACAGTTGTATCCCACGAGTGCTCACTGAGTCCGTAGGTAGTAGTCTGAGCTCTGTTTGCAAGAAGAGAGCGCGAGAGCCGTATTTATTGCTCAGGAACAATCCCCGCACTCCTAGAGTGTATGTTTTAGTTGCAACGTTTATGGCTCTCGGGGTGAGAGGCCTTGTTTAGCTTGGAGAATAGTGTCTCTAAACGGTAGGGTCCAGTCCTTCACCCTGGCTTGAATTTCATCAGTGGTTATTACTGCCCTGAAAGTAGTAGTTTGCAGTCAAGTGCTGCTTGTAGGGCAAACCTCCTGAAGAGAGAGAAATAATGTTCACCACTCCCATTGATAGTCAAGAAAGCCTCAGATCTCATGTTGATGCAGCCTCCCTCCAAAAGAGCCACAGGGGGCCCAATGGGGCTTACGAAGACCAGCTTCCCCCATCTCCTCTGAATGGTGGGATCAGAAAAGCAAGCTGAGAATTTCTGTTGCTGGATTGGTTCAGTGTAGCCACAGTTGTTGCTGTGGTCAGCTGAAAACCGCCTGGAGTAGGCAGTGACTATTATAAACCATTTCCACAGTTTCCGACATGCTGGGAAGCCCTGTGTGCTCCAGTGGGGCCTCTTATTAACTGCCCCCTGGAAGCAGGAGCCTGTGACCCATTCATCAAATGCGAATAAATGGAGGTGTGAAATGTAGGGAAATCTTTAGTTAAACATTTTGAAGTTTCCAGCAGTGCGTGGGCATTATTGACATTATAAAAGTATTTGAATCTCCAGGAAATGCAAGACTTGTCATTTCATTGCTCAGTAGTGGACTTTAAGATAAGTCTGCTGTTGGATGCTAGTGAAAGGCTGCTGACCTGGGGTATTTTAAACCATGGAGTGCTTCAGAGGAGCATATGGGGAGTTCTGAATAGGGATACTAAGGGTGAGACTTACCGGTTCTGGTTAACCAGTATGGGCTGGAACAGCTCCTGGCCTGCCCTCCCTTTAACTGGTTAACCAGTCAAACATTACGCCTCACCAGTTAACCAATTAAACAGGATTTTACGTCCCTACGAATTCTCTCTCTCTCTCCATCTGCACTCAACCAGTCGTTTGCAGCTGGAATTTGGAAAGCTTGTGGCAGGAGCTTTGGATTCTCTGCAGTTCAGCTTATCGGGATTGATTCCTGCAACCTTTTGCACATCTAAAAACCCCCCCACAAGGTTTAACATCTTTTATCTTCAACGAGCAACCCTGGAGTTGCACAATTTTAGAGATGAAAATATTTACTTTGCTGGAGTGCAGAGTTTTTTAACCTGCCGTTCAGTACATCACATTTAATGTTGATTTATCAGTGCGGATTAAAATATTGGTTAATGGTAGTTAAGCAATTATAGTATGAGGGCAGGTAAGTTCAGTATATTACATACCGTTAATCCTCAGTAAATTGAGTTAATATGTTGAATACTTAATTGGGGAGTCTTAATTGAAAATGTTGCTAGAAAAATCTTCCCTTGCATTGATCCATGGAAGAAACATGTCAGTGGAACTAGGACTGATTGGTTGACCACATATATTAGAGAGTCTGCCTGCCCATTTGTTCAAGAACTCCTCTGGAATGGTAAGAGCTAGGGTCACCAAGTTCGGTAGGCAGCTTCTTCGTATCATAGTGTCAAGCAAGGTCAGGGTTTGGTTGTGCCAGGACGATGGGCTGTGCCTGGAATGGGATTGCTTCTCAGAAAACGACACAGAAAAGAGACAGAATCGCCAGGCAGGTGAAAGTGGCTGAACTGTTCCCTGCCCCAGCCCCGAGCCTTCCCCCTGCCCTCTGAGGCCCTTTAAGGATGGTGAGAGGGGGCTGAAGCATCTCTCCTCCCCCTCCCCCGATTCATACAAGGCCATTTCTGGCTGTTCCGCTTCACCAGGGAGTGAGGGGAAAATGCAGAGTTTGCTGCTTTCTTCAACCTGCATGGGAAATGCAGGGGGCAGATGAACCTGGACCTGCCCCAGGCGGGGGACATGCACCCCTCCCCCCACTGTGCTGCTGGACCTGCAGCGACCATGGAGAGGCGTTTCTCACCTGGTCCTACGCTGCTGTGGTGAAAGAGCTGGGGTGGTTCTCTCCCCTGGGGCAGCCAGCTCACTGAACCCCTCCTCCCCAACCCCACCCCAGAGTAATGATTTAAATGAAGCACGGACTTTTTCAGTTTATTTTCTGAACACAACTATTAGTTGGGTTCAGGACTGAGCAATGCTGGGTAAATCTTTAGTGCAATATAATTAAAATAAAACCAACACCAAATCAAACTGCGCATTTTGCTTTCTCGAGAGAGAATCTTCTGTGGAAAGGAAAAAAAAAAAAAGCCCCCTTGTCTGGTCACCCGGACGAATTTGTTTATAGAGAGTAGGCAAGTTGTGGCTTTAGGACATATCTTGTTTTGCTAATTAAAATGCCACTTAATGTCACAAAAGAGCGAATCTAGAGCATTCCATGCAGGCACAGAGGGGACTTGAAAGAGAGTTTCAGCATCATTTGTGGATCAAAAAAGGCTCCTGATCCAATTTCCTTTCCTCATCTCCCACGTACACGTGGCAAAGCTGGCAGCCTCTAATTGCTAAATACACATGATTTTATTTGTGTTCCCCTCCCCTTTTAAAATTCCTTTTACTTTGGATGTAGTTTATGCCAGCGGTGGCTCAGTGTGGCTCAGTGTATTTTAGTGTGTGATAAGCTCTCCCTTTACTTAGGCAGTGAAGAAGGAGGCTGTTCATGTGTAGACATTTAAACGATTAACCGATAAGCCTGGGTTTATTGGATAATCCAAATGACTACACAGAACTTCCCCTCCCCCTTGTGCCTCTGCCTCTCTATCGGAGGCAGCAGCACGGAGGGTGAGGGGAGCAAGTGAGAGCTGATACATGCGAGGAGCTGGCGATTAAGCTGTCTCTCCACGACGCATGCTGGTTCTGCAGAGCCACCTGTCCCTCCTCCCCCTGCTGCCTCCCGCAGAGGCAGCAAGACGTGGACAGGTGGGAGCTGGTACCCAGGAGGGGCTGCTGCTGTGGAGCAGCCTCTGCCAGCCACGGCCCAGGACAGAGGGGAGTAGCTAGCAGCACTGGGAGCTGCCTGGTTTACGGGACAGGTTGAACCTCTCTAGTGTGGCCACCCTAGGGACCTCACTGATCCAGACCATGGGAGGTTAATATTGTCTAGCAGCAGTACCAAAACTTCCACTGCGTCCTGGGCTCTTAGAAGACATCTGGGGGTTTGTGATGTAGTGTCAGTACGTTGCTGTGCTTGGGCAATGGGCTGTGGATGAACCCTACTGGCCTCTGTCTGTAAGCACTGCCCAGCAGGGGACGCCTTGAGGGCCCCCATGATGGTGACCGGATTGGCCCTACCGGTTAAGGGACAGGACAGAACAAAGGAAGTGAGTGTTGGGGGAAGGGTCAGTTTCTGGCTGGGAATCATGAAGAGAACAGACTAAGCTGAGGGCTGAGGGGGTGATGGGCCCCCTAACCCAAGGGGTCTGAGGCATCCTGACTCTAACTCCTGTAACCACATTACGTCTATGCTGTGCTGTATCCCAGAGAAGCAATAAACCCCCTCTATTCTACTGGCTGGCGGAGTCTGTTCTCGCTGCTACGGGGATCCCCCTGATGTGCTGTCACAGGGGTAAATTAGAGCTAAACAACAGCACAGAAGACTGAGAGCCAGGACTGGTGGCTGTAAACAAACTTTATGGGACCCTGAGAAACTTGGCCACTCTCAAGATAAGTGGACACCCGGCTAAGGAAAGTCATGCTGGACCATGGATGTTGCTGGTCCAGAGAGAGTAGGACTAGAGATGTTCAACCTATAGCGCTTTGCGGCGCTGTAACTTTCTGCACTGGGTAGGATGTTTTTTCATGCCCTTGAGCCAGGAAGTAAAGTGCCAGTGTAGACTTTTATAGATTTAAGCTTCTGTGTACGTATATTAAATATTGTTAATTCTTTTAAAATTACATGTCCATAAAATATGTGGGGAATCATTTAATGGTACTCTCCTAAAAATCATATACATGAAACAAACCCATGCCAGTTGAAGGCAATTCAAACTGAAGTAATTTTGAGGTTCTATATAAATGTTACAAACTCTAATGGGGCCGTAAAGAAAAAAGATGCTGTCCTTTTAAGGAAACAAAATAGCATCTGAGAACTTGGTTTGCCTAGATTTTTAGAAGCCCCGCCTGGCGTTTGATATTATTTAACAATTTAACCAAAGGGTTTTCTGCCACTATAAATCACTGAGAAATGTATTTTCCCCCGTCTTTCTGGGAGAATTGATAGCTTTTACATTCTTTCAAATTTCCAGCCTGCCTCAAGCACAGTGCAAGTTGATCAGACGGTTCAGACGATTGCTTACCGGATTTGCACGCACCCGTGTCTTTACATGCCAAATATGTACCATCCCCCTCTTGTGAGTGAAAACATTTGCGCATACGAAGTGGCAGGGGTAGAACCTCAGACCAAGACTTGTCCCCTAAAGTTGCTTAACTACAGTGAAGTGATTCCATAACTTTCGGAATTGTGACAATTGACTGTGTTAAGTTGTCGTATAATGGATTCCAGCCATGGCTTTTTAACATTAGAGTAATTTGCATTTGACAGTTTTAATGAATGACTGAATAGAACTGCAACAGGTATTTCTTCCTCAGTAATCATTCTGCGTGACTTTCCGTTTAATCGGTATTATTGATAGTCATTGCTTAGAATGATTCACAGTGCACTTCTTTGGTAGCTAGGTGGCTTCTTCTGGCTTGTCTTCATCGTGTTCCTTGGTTTGAGAGTGAGGCTGCGGTTAAGTCAAGTTGGCTGTCATGGGGGGGGAGGGATACAGTCTAGGCTGGCATGGGGGGGGCAGGGACACAGGCTAATGCTCAAGTGAGCACAACTTATCAGCTGCTCTGCGTCAGGGAGGCAGGTTAGTGCCACTCAGATGCGCTGGGCTGCCAGTGCCTTTCCATGGTCCCCCAGCTGTCACCGCTCCCTAGGTGCCATTGGCATGGGCTGAGCTAAGCATATTGCTGCGCTTGCCCATGGCAACAAGCTGCTGCTGAAATATTTGCCTTCTGCTTCCTCCACTCTGTGCAGATTGCACCTCTATAAACCGGGACGCGCTGGTCCAGTAACATCGGTGGTCTGGAAGGACCACGGATGTTCTAGGATCAGAGTGTCCCGGTGCGCTGTGGGAGGTGGGGGGACCAGGAGCCCGACACACAGTGTGTGTGGGGGGGAAGTGAGTGTGTATGTGGTGGTGGGGGGGGGGAGCCTGGTGTGATGTGGGGTTGTGGGGGAGGTGGGCATCCGCTGCACAGCTCAGCTGAGCTGCCAAGGGGGAAGGTTGGGAGCCACAGTAGAAGAGAGTGAAGGGGAGTGGGAAGCCAGCATGCAGCTCAGCTGGGCTATGAAGAGGGGAGGAAGGGGGTGGGAGCTGGTGCATGGCTCATCTGGGCGGAGGGTGGGGTGCGAAGGCCCATGCATGGCCAAGCTGAGCTGTCTGGGAAGCCCTGTGGGGTGGCAGGGCTGAGGGTGGGGCCAGCAGCAGGGAAGCCAGAAATGACAGCCTCCCTCCCCCTGTCCAGCAAAATCCCTCATCTGTCCCGAGGGTGCTGGAGCAGGGTGGTCCAGCCTGTATTAGCTTTCTTTCCCCAAAGTGAGCGCCACATGGGTTGCACTGATGCCGGTGTTTTGACACCGATCAATCTGCATGGAGTGTTGTCAGATTAACCCCACTTCTGACCAGGGGCCCTAGGCTCTACCTCTAATACAACGAATCCCCCATAATACACTATGAAATAATTCCTGTCGTTTTGCATTGTGTCTGCTCTCAAGAGAAATGGGGGATGGCTGCAGTGCCGATCGCTTGAGTTCACTCAGCAGCCAAGACAAACCTGGCGTATTTTCCCTGCCTGAAGAGAGTTTAAAGACTATTCCGGGACATGCCTGAATTGGAGAAAAGTAACTTGTCAGCTCTGATCGGGCTTACAGAATGCTTAGATTTGGATCAGACTGTCTCAACAAGACATGCTTTGTATACTGAGGCTTATTTATACAAACACAGTAGAATATAGACCCTGGGAAGGGATACAGTTTATCCACACACTGTATTTTATTTCAATACATGCATCTAGGCGTGAAGGAAGCCATTGGGAAGATTGAAAAACTTTGTTGCCATTGCAAAGTTAAAGAAAAAATGCTAAATATACGCATGATGATAGCAATACAACTTTTGAAGGAGTGTAACTGATTTTTATCCCTGAAAATGAGGGCGTTCAAGGTTATAGAGTAATGAGTATTTTAGATGTGGGGAACTTTTTTTTGGGTCCGGGCCCGCAGAAAAATCAGTTGGGGCCGTGCACAAGTGAGAACCAAAAAACCCCCCAACCAAATAAACAAACAAACAAAAAAACCACCCCAGCAACAACAACAAAAAAAATCCAAACAAAAATAGCCGCCACTCACACTAACGTGGCTCCCAACAGAGCTTTGGAGGGCCAAGTGAGCAGATTTTGTGTGCTTCATGCATGTGGGGTGTTGGTGTGTGTGTGTAGAGTCTGGAGCACTAGTGTGGGCTCCCCGGTGCTGGAGGGGGAGTCCTGAATCTCAGGGACTAGATCAAGGCAAGCTGGGGGCTGCATCCGGACCCTGAACCTTAGGTCCCCCCCCCCCCCACACCAACCTAGAAGATAAAAACCAAAGGGAAGATAAGAATTTCCAGGTTGGGTTGGATCCATATGTTCTGATTTCCTGGTTCTGATAGTACCGTACACTAGGGATGTTAAATAGCGGTTAATTGAATAGTTGATTAACCTCATGAATTCTTATTGGTTACGTGACTTTTCTATAGTCCCCGGGAGTGAAGCTGGCAGCCAGTGCGCGCTGGCCCCACTGCCGAGGAGCCCCTGCCACTCTGTGCTGCTGCAGTATCAGAGGCAGCAGCACGGAGTGCCAGGCGGGAGCGGGTCTGCAAGAGGAGCCAGTTTAAAAACCAGCTCCCCTCGTGGACTGGCTGCCGGTCGCCGCACGCTGCTGCCTCTGTGGGGTCGCGGCCTGTTGTGGATGGGGGTGGTGCATGCCAGGTGCTTTTGCGGGTGGGGGACAAAATTACTCTGGACAATTACTCTGATCCAGAGGCAGCAGCGCGGGTTGGTAGCAGCCCTTGTCCGGGGGGGCCTGAGCTCCCGGACCCAGCGGGAAGTGCAGCTGAGCCAGGCTGCCTGGCTCCTAATACGCTTTAAATGCAGAGCTGCGGAGGGAGTAGGTTAATCAACTACACTATTACATCCCAACCATGCACGTCATTTCCTACCTCAGTCTCTGCTGCACAACCCAGTTAAGGAGTAAACTTGCCCTGTGGAAAAAAGTTCTTCCTCATTTTGTAGAGGCTGACCTGTGGGGCTGTACCTCTTGAGGCAGAGTGGCGAATCTGGGTGCTTGACTTGCTGCGTTGGGGTGTACAGAAGTTATCTCGAGGCACATTTGAAAAATGCTCTTCCTCCTGCACACCCCAGGATACTCTTAGGCCAGTGGTCCCCAACACGGTGCGGCGCCCATGGGGGCATTTGTGTGTGCCTGCCAAGTGCTCAGGGCTGGCCTGGCTCCGGGCACGTGGTGCACGGTGAGTGTCGGCCCCGAGAGCGCCGCGGATTGGCCGCCCGCGCCCTGGGCGCGCGGCGCATGAGGGGAGCACTGGCCCCGGGCGCGCGGCGCTTGGAGGGGAAGGGGACACCGGTCCTGGGGGGGGGGGGGGGGCTGCCCTCTGGTGCCCGGCGGGCAAATGGCCACGCCCCCTGGCGCCTGGCAACCTTAAATGGTTGGGGACCACTGTCTTAGGCCATATCGGCAGTTGACTTTTTATGGATGCTGGAAAAAATTACCCCTCATTATCCCTGCTAGATGAGAAGTTAAGCTGAACTTTGAATTTCTCCAGTGAAGGGGATTTGACAACTGTTCCTGGAATGTATGAACCGGTAGACATGGGTTACGTTGCTTGTCTTCAGAAACAGGAACATGTTTCACCTAATTTCCCCCCACCTTCCCCGGTCAATCTGCTTCTTTGGCTTTTCATATCCAAGCAAGTGTGTGCCTTGCGGTAAAACCTCTACAAACATTTGGGAATGGGTTAGTGCCTGCTCAGTATCCTGTGGACTAGGCAGCTATCTTTCAACAAATTAGCAAGAGGAATTTCTATTGCAGGACTCGATTGTTCAAGGCTCTGTCTTGCTTTTGTGTGTGAACAGTGAAAAGTTGTGTTATGACAACCGCTGACAAAGTTATGAAAGCTGCAGCTGGTAGTAACAGGGTTCCCAGACATTCTCCCGCCTGTCACTGAAAGGTGCAGATACAGCGGGGACCCAGTCTGCATCAGGGACAGCTAAATGCTTTTGACTGAAGGACACAAAATTCTCAGTGCACTGAGCAAACTTCAGCTGCCGCTGTGGATTGCACAGACTAGAAGTGACTTGTGTGTGTATGAATTTGTCTGGCAAACAAGCCAATAATTTCTGTTTCGAAAGGAAGGATTTTGAGTTTTGTTTTTTTGCAGAGTGTGTGAATCAAGCACATTATGAATGCGTCTGCCTTAGCTCCTCGATTGCCCCTTGGGATGCATGGAAAGAGAATGTATTTGGCACTCTCCAGCTGAGCTTCATGGAATTTGGGCTCCCTTAAAGGAGAAAGTGGTAAAACTCACTTTGGATGTGGCAACATTACTTTGGAGATGGGAGGAGATTGCAAAACAAGATCTGCACTTGATTTAACCAGGATCCCCCACCCCAGCTCAAACGTACATTGCCATCTTTTTAATCTTGTTTGCAAAATTCAGTGGCCCGCAATGCCATTTTGTAGCCCCAAATAAAGGCAAATATGACTAGATGGTTTAAAGACAAGAATGGGCAAATATACGTAGAAGGGGCCTTCTGGCGTCAATTGGACAGAGTCTCAGTTTTTGATCCGTGGCTACTTTAGTGACAGATATGGACAAAGTTTCCATACTCGTACATAGCTGGCTTAGCCGATATAAGGAACAAATGAGGACTTGGAAATAGTTAAATCTAAAGCATAAAATGGTTGCAGAGCAAGGCATGAAGTTTGATGATGAACCTCTTTCCATTCCAGCAGGAGACTGAGGTCTACACTGGCACATTACTGCGCTGTAACTTTCTCGCTCAGGGGGTGTGAAAAAACACTCCCTCGTTGGGATGTAAAAGTGTAACTATTTAAGTGGTTAACTGATAATCAGCTTATCGGTTTCTGTGATGGTTACCCACCGGCTGCAGTATTAAGTTTTACCATAGAGCCCACCGCACAGCCAGCTCCCTGGAAGCCGATGCGTGCTGGGAGCTGGTTTATAAGTCAGCTCCCAGCTTCTGGCCCCCACTCCCGGGGAGTCGGCTGCACTGTGGGCTCTGCAATATAAAGCTTATATATAAGCTAGATACTGCAGAGCCCACAGTGTGTTAGATGGACATGCAGCATTGTGTTGTGAGTTCAAGGCCAAACGCTTGTTAGTCTTGGATTTTTAGCAGTTGGCACTAGGGATGTTAAATTTAGTTTAATCACCTAATTGAGTCGATGGAACTTCCATCGATTAGTTGATAAGCGGGGTAAACTGCAGAGCTGCAGTAGGGTTAGCTCCCGGCCTCTGGAGTTAACCCCCACTGTGGCTCTGCCTTTTAAATGTACTAAGAGCCTGAAGGCTCTTACTACATTTAAAAGGCTGAAGTGCAGCAGTGGGGAGATCCGGCGCGAACCAGAACAGCTGATTCCTGGCTTGCATCAAGACCCCCTCTGCTGTACTTCAGCCTTTTAAATGTACTAAGAGCCTGCTGGTGCAGCATGTGGGATTGGGCGTGAGCCGGGAATCAGCTGATCCGTACACCCAATCCGTACTACCCTCTGCCTTCCCTGACACCTGCGGAGACTGTGCTGGGGGGGGAAACAGCTTTTAAGCCGGCACCCTCCAGCATCAGCTCCTGCTCCCCCCCACCTTGTTGCCTCTGATGGAGGCAGCAAAGGTGGTGCGTGGAAGCGACTAGTCAAGGGACTAGTCAACTATCCGATAAGCTTATGCTTATTGGATAGTCAACTAGTCGCTGACATCCCCAGTTGGTACTTTAGGAAAATACCGGGTGCAGATTTTTTCATAATAAGAAATCTTAAAACAAATGGTAGAAATATTTGCCCAACGCAAGAGCCATTTAGACAAAGGAATTCCTCTTGGAAACACACTGCTCACTCACACTCTGCTGTGGGATAGCAGAAACTTGATCATATATGCTAATTGGAGAACCGTTTTGGTAGCACTTCCTACCCGTGTTTCTAATCCTGACATCCCTGTGCCATTCAGTCTCTTGCTGCTCTGTGTGAAGTTCATTTGGAGGATCAAAGCTAATGATGAATTAACGAACAGTGGCCGTGGCTTTCTGTTATGTTTTACATTGAAATGAGCCTATAAACTAGAGGCAACATAGTAGTCTGGTGGCTCGTTAGAGAGTGACAAAAATATGGATGTAGTATGGCTGTCATCCCTCTGAGACTTATAGGCAACAAAGTCGTCCTCTTCTGTGATTTGCCTTCTAGTAGTACCTAGAAGCTCCCTACTGAGACCGGAGCCTTATTGCGCTAGGCACTGTACAGATTGAGACAGTCCTGCTCCCTACACTCTAAATTTATTTACACTCTCGATAGACAAGACAGGCAAAGGGTGGTTGGGGGAAGAGAAGCACAGAAGGGAAGCGTCTTGGTTACACGACAGGACAGAGCCATGAATAGAACCCAGGTATCCTGCCCTCTGGAGCCATGCTGCAGTTCTGCATTGTCGATACAGAAATCTGCAGCACATTACACACTGAAAACATGGGGGTCAGCATAAAATAGATGGAATATATCAAACTAAATAGCACGAGCGCTCCTGTTCCAATGGCACGACTCGTTTTCATTCGCTCTCTTTTAGCAAGATCAGCACTGTTTTAATTTTACACTCTCGATAGACAAGACAGGCAAAGGGTGGTTGGGGGAAGAGAAGCACAGAAGGGAAGTGTCTTGGTTACACGACAGGACAGAGCCATGAATAGAACCCAGGTATCCTGTCCACTGGAGCCATGCTATGTCTCTGCAGCATTTGCATGTCTGACCAAAGTGCCGTATACTCTGTGTCAAGGAACTGACTTCTGGAGCAAAACCCCCCTGGGCTACTGATGCTGCAGGTTAGACAGTGCCTGGCATTGGAACTAAAATTAAAACAGTGCTGATCTTGCTAAAAGAGAGCGAATGAAAACGAGTCGTGCCATTGGAACAGGAGCGCTCGTGCTATTTAGTTTGATATATTCCATCTATTTTATGCTGACCCCCATGTTTTCAGTGTGTAATGTGCTGCAGATTTCTGTATCGACAATGCAGAACTGCAGCATGGCTCCAGAGGGCAGGATACCTGGGTTCTATTCATGGCTCTGTCCTGTCGTGTAACCAAGACGCTTCCCTTCTGTGCTTCTCTTCCCCCAACCACCCTTTGCCTGTCTTGTCTATTGAGAGTGTAAATAAAATTGAGTGTAGGGAGCAGGACTGTCTCAATCTGTACAGTGCCTAGCGCAATAAGGCTCCAGTCTCGGTAGGGAGCTTCTAGGTACTACTGCATTGTACGGGTGGGATCAGCAGGACTGCATCGGGTAGGTTTGGTAGGGAGAGTTGCAACTCGGGAGGCACGCAAAGGCGGGAAAATCGAATGTTTCTGCTGGTGTCCAGCAGTGAAATAGTTAAATCAGTTAACATTTAAATTGTCCTTTAGATTTCAAAATTGGCAGCCCCCAGTCATGAACAGCGATGGTTCGTATGTCTTGGCGCTGTGGCTTCAGATTGTCTGGTTACTCGTGACGATAACGTTGCATTGATTTACACTTGGTTCCCGTTTTTCACATTCTATTCCATAGCCTGTGAAAAGCAATCAATCCTGTCCTCCCTCCAAAAAACCCCCAATACATTCAGACATTGATTCCAAATTCTTCAGCGAGGGGCGGAGTTCGTAATTTCCCTGGTCGGAATTGGCAAAATACACGTACAGAGGGTGTGTTGGTGGCTCTGAGTCTCCAGCTCTCTGGAACTATAGCAACGGGGGGGGGGGGGAGGGAGGGGAAGAGTAGTCTTGTGGCACCTTGGAGACTAACAAAAATAGATAGTATTGTGAGCTTTCGTGGGCAAAACCCACTTCCTCAAATGATCTGGAACAATATAAAAGATCACCCTTAGTGATCTTAACCTCAGAACGTGAGAAATGGTAACCTGCTGAGATCTTTGCTGTCATGTCATCTTGGTTAGGTATGCAGAAGCTCCTTACCTTCCTAGATGTGCAGCATATCTTAGTCTTTTTAAAGGCCCGCTACATCCAGAGGGAAGATATTTTGCATTCACGACTAAAAAGTGAAATGTTGCAATCACATAGTTCAGAATTATGTGTCAGCCATTGCTGGGTAAACAAAACGTGTCACATAGTGAAGATGATGCTTCAGCTAAACAAGAAAACCCCTGCCATGAACTTTGCCTTCCCAAGTCTCCAGGCATGGTCCTGCCCACGCTCTGCCCCCAGAATGCCTGCTGTAGAGGGGGGAGGTGTCTTCTCCCCCCCCCCAACCCCGCCAATCCCACATGCTCTTCTCCCAGGTGGGTGGGTGGGGGCCTCAACAAAGGGGGTGGAGCTATAGGTGGGGCTGAGGGCCTGCCTCCCCCAGCCCCAGCTGTACCAACCACCCATGGCCCCTGCTTTTCCCATGTGACATTCCTCTGGAATATTTTTTTTGCCTGCTTTCCCCATCTAAAATGTGGAGATGATATTTCCTTGTGCCAGAGGGGTGGTTTGATGTTTGCAGGGAGTTTTGATACCCTTGCACGGAAGGCGTGTTCTAAGCGGGAAGTGTTACAACATTGATTTAGTCTTTGCGGAATGTGACTTGGGAATTCTCGCTAGTGATGAGTGTAGCATGAAACTATGCCGGCTAACTGCGTTCATGACTTGAGAACTTGCTTCACTACAAAAACAAGCTTACTAGAAGTATGAGGGTTGTAGACTGTCCGCAATTCTGTTTGTTGCTTGGTAGAGGGGCAGCGGGTCTGCCTCTGAGTCGAGCCGGGTTCTATTTCAGAGTAGGGATTCGAACGGGTAACCAGTTACACGGTAAGCATCACCCTTAATCGCTGCCTAGGAGCTGTCCCGGGCCCACCGTGCCATGGGCAGGGGCCAGTGGAGCTGGGAGCCCCACGGGGCCAATAGAGCCAGGAGCCCACTTAATCGTTTAACCTGCTAAACCTAACAAATTAACTGATTAAACAGGATTTCACATCCCTACTGCCCATGGACTGCTAACCCACCTATTGGAATGAGCAGGGCTAAACCACAGCGAAATCTACTCGCCAGCCCCGCACTGCACATGTGCAAGACTCGCATTGCGTATGCATGTGCCGCCAGCGAACGAGGCGACCGGCTCGCTGATTTGTTGAGCCCTGGGAATGAGGATGCAGGCTAAATAAATCCAGCTCATGTAGTGCCTTCCCATTGCCTTCTGCCCCCGCAATGTCCCAGATGGCTGACGTGTTCTTTTGATACTCACTGGGAAGGAATCCTAGAGACACTCAACTTTCTGCAAAGCGCAGAACCGTGGAGTATGCCCCCCAGAGCCCTACCAGGACCAGTGAGGACCCAGTAACTTGACCATGGCAGTATGGACACTCACACCTGGGCTAGGCTAAGCCTGCAGTGAACGTGTGCCTAGAGGCCAACGCTTTACCCAGAGTCTTTCAACCCTGGGATGCCGAAGAATTGACACCCAAGTTCCATAGATCTCTGGTAGCTGTGTCAGTCTCTAGGTGCTGCAGTGCCAGATCTTCAGCTACTCCGGTCCTGATGCTGGCTAGAGAGGATGGATGGCCCAGTAGTTGGGGCATTAGCCCCTCAGCAACCTGATCTTAAATCCATGCACTGCCACAGACTTCCTGAGTGACCATGTTGTTGTCACTTAGCCTGTCCCTCTGTTCTCCATCTGTCCATAGGGGCTAATGGCACATCCCTACCCTTAAGTGTAAGTGTAAATACATTAGATTGTGAGATGCTCAATTAATACAATAATAGGGGCCATATAAATATCCAAGGCAGAAAGATACATTCTTATTTATATACCAAGCCCTTTATTCTGTCAGGTCAAGGTAAAGGGGCCTTCGTGTATATTGGAATCCAGCCCAGGAAGTTTTTCCTTTAGTCTCTGTTCAGTTTCTGCTAATCCAGTGGTAGCACCAATAGGAATATTTCCCTAAAATTCCTTCGTGTAGATCATGCCTCAGACTTTCTTTTTCTGCTTCAGGCCTGTAGGATGTTCTGTGTTGAACGTTCTTCTTTTTGCTCTGTATTCAGGGCACAAACAAGCTCAAACCTGATTTTGCCTTGTGGTATTTTTTTTAAAAAGGTTGTAATATAATCTCTGGACAAATTGCACTTTAATTGTACTTGTGCTATGAATGTGGACTTGGCTTTCAAATGTACTCTTGGTTTAAACTGTAGTTTGACTTTTATTTAGATAAACGTTGAGTTTGTAGTGAAATGGATCTCTGCTGTAGGCTAGTATTGATCTGAAGGTCTCCTGAGTGTTTTGAAAGACAGTAGGAGCCTACAGGATAGCATATTTTTTTAAATAGACGCTTATATGGTATTTCAGACCTAGATTCTAGTATAGCTGCTAAGGATCTGTACTGTGCCGTTGATGGTCATTGTCCTCTTTCACAGCAGGTATTTGCAGAAGATTGCATGTTTCACGCTAGCTGCTGAAGCAACTTTTGAAAGTCACGTGAGGGGAAAATTACCCAGTTCCCAGCATGTAACTGAGTATTCTAAGCAGCTGAATCTTTGAGGGTTGATCTAAACCCAACCCATCAGCCTTCTGGGTCAAATTCAGAGATGGCATGAGGACAGCACAAACTCCAGATCAGTGAGAGGATGTAACCTCTGTGCAGAGGAAGCCAAAGGTCTGGGTAGGAGCAGGATTAATAGCCTAAAGCAGGCTGTCGAATGATTAAAACTTTAAAAGCAGACACCCCTCCCCGCCTATATACCTTGCATCTCCCTACACTTGAAAAAACTTAAACAACGAATAGTCGAGCAGCATGTTCGAGACTAACAAAAAATGTAGATGGTATCATGATCTTTCATGGGCACAACCCTCTTCTTCAGATAAATGGAGTTAAGGGCTCCAGGTTGCAAAATAAATAGCAGAGAAAGAGAGGGAACAAGGTGGGAAAGAGAAGGAAAAAAATGGGGATAAATTGTCAGAGTGTCCGTGCTAAATGAAGCGGATAGAGTTGGTTCGTAGTATCTTAAGTACCCGGTGCTTGGCTTCTTATGTCATTAGGATGTCGAATGTCATTAGTGATAGAAATGTAGCCGTGTTAGTCTGGTGTAGCTGAAACAAAATGCAGGAAAATGTAGCACTTTAAAGACTAACAAGATGGTTTATTAGGTGATGAGCTTTCGTGGGCCAGACCCACTTCCTCAGATCAAATAGTGGAAGAAAATAGTCACAACCATATATACCAAAGGATACAATTAAAAAAAGAACACATATGAAAAGGACAAATCACATTTCAGAACAGAAGGGGGATGCGGGGGGGGGGGGGGGGGGGGGGGAGAAGGTGAATGCCAGTGAGTTAATGATATTAGAGGTGGGGAAGGGTAGATGTCTGTGAGTTAATAGTATTAGAGGTGATACTCTCCCCCCCCCCCCGCATCCCCCTTCTATCACCATGAGCATGGTGAAGGTGCTTCCCTACATTTGGTTGGCTGTTTCCTGCTACAGTACCACCTATCTCTCTCTTCCTTTTGTAGGTTGTGCTTGTCACCACGTACTAACCCCACCTACAGCATGTTAAGAAGCTTCAGGGGGTAGCCGAATTAGTCTGTGCAGGATAAACTTAAAAAATAACAAATGGTCTGGTAGCACTTTATAGACTAACAAAACATGTAGATGGTATCATGAGCTTTCCTGGGCAAGCCTGTTTGGTTTTCCCTTTGATATTTACATACCCTCTGCTTGTTTCCCCCCCCCCCCCCCCCCCACTCCCCCTTCTTCCCTATTTATTTTGGGTCTGCACATCCTAAACTCAAAACTCCGGTCATCTGAAGAAGTGGGCTGTGCTCATGAAAGCTCATGATACCATCTACATGTTTTATTAGTCTATAAAGTGCTACCAGGCTATTTGTTGTTTTTTAAGGTGTGTGTGTGTGTGTGTGTGTGTGTGTGAGTGAGTCACACATTGTCGGTTGATTGAGTTTTAATTAGCATTTACTTCGACCAGTGAGTCCATACCTGAATTCAGCCAGGTTTTACCTGTCAGATGGTTTGCTGACCAGGCGGATGTGGAATGAAAAATCTGAATAGAGCTTGGGGAATTGAGCATGTTGCAAAGCTTAGCTCTTCCGCACTGATGCAGTGTGTGTATTTTCTTACACAACGTTGTTAATGAACAAGTTATCCTAGTCTGTCCTAGGGCTATTCACTGCAGTGATGGTGAGTGTTTGCACAGTCATTCTCTGTCATTTGGCACACTTGTAGATGGACATGCAGCATCGTGTTGTGAGTTCAAGGCCAAACGCTTGTTAGTCTTGTTAGAGCACATGTAGAGCACATACTAAGGGTGCGAAAGTGTAACCATGCACGTGGTTAACCGATGAACCTGGGCTCATTGGTTAACCTTCACGGTTACACGCAGGCTCCTAATACATATGGGGAGCCGGCTCCCCATGTACTGGCTTGTTGGGAGCCTCCATCACCTCTCAGCCCCCACGCTGTTGCCTCTGATACAGCAGCATAGGGGTGGGGTAGAGGCAGGAGATAGCTTAAAAGCCATCTCCCCCCACACGCTGGCTCCGGGGAGCTACCTTCCCCCACGTGTAACCGTTGAAACTTTCAGCGTTTACATGATTACTGAATTAAATGCACATTAACATCCCTTGTACATACCGAGAAGCCGCTCCCCTGATAAAATGCATGGGGAAAAGGACCTTTTGCTTTGTGATCAGTAACTTGTTTATGAATAATCAGTAAGGAAACAATAAACTTAAAGGTGTCCTAGTAAAACAAAATAACTGCATCAATGCATATAGAGAAGCCTAGAGATTATCTTTATAGGCTCCGATAATAGAAGCAAAGTTTCTGGCTTGTTTACCCAGCCGAAAGTTTCCCTTCCCCCTCCACCCTATTTAAGTGTTCTTGTAAACCAGCAGATCATCTCAGTGCAATCCAGAATAATCACAATGACCCAGATTTGCTGAGCGCAGTGACTGTAGCATGCTGATCCCACTGTCTCTTATTTTAACAGAAACCTGAGCTACAACAAGTTGACAGAGATCGATCCTTCTGCCTTCGCAGAGCTGCCCAACCTGCGAGAAGTGTAAGTCCTTTTTCCGAGGTTTTACTTGCATTTTTGCCAGGATGGCTCATGGAGCAATAGGAAACTGTAGATGGTTTCCCAAGACACCCCTTAGTTGACTTGTGTCAGCAGCTCAGACTGGATGTGTTTTTTTGTACTGTACCTGTATGCTCCGGTTTTTGTAAACCAGTCAGTTTAATTGAGTTGTTGTGTTCTTCTGGAATACACCTCTTGGAAGTCATTGGCCTCCCTCTCCGCTTTATGCGTGGCTCCTTGGGAGCAGTTGAGTTAACACACCTGAATGTGCACATGACTCTTTACTGAAAGACTATCCCTGCAGCAAGGCAGAACAGCCCAAGCCAGGACATCTGATGCCAGCCGAACCTAAATCTCCTAGGAAACAAAGGTGTAGTGTAATGGACAAGAAAGCACTTAACTCTGTCTCCTCTTGCTGCTGGCATTTGTATTGCTTTTGGAACCAGGACAAATTTTGTTTGCAGTCTGCTTTGAGAACCTAAAGCAGTGGGTTTTGTTTCATGGTTTGGGGGGCTGGCAAAGGACAGGGTATGAGTAAAAGGGATCCCCACATCTCAGATGATATTACAGGCTGAACCTCTCTAGTCCAGAACTCTCATGCCGGACCACAGATGTTTCTGGACCAGATTTTAGTTAGCTGGATGTCCACTTTTCATGGCTGTGGCCATGTTTCCTGCTCTCCCATAAAGTTTTTTTTTCAGCCACAGTGCTGGCTCTGTGTTCTGTGCTGTTATCTAGCTACAGTTTGCCCCTAAATGTTCTCCAGCAGCCCAGTAAGCTGTGGAAGTGTTGGTAATGCTGCGAGGCCATTGTTTCTCAATCTTTTTAAAATAAAATACCCCTTTACCAAAAAAAAAAAAAAAAAAAGGCACCCCCAGTATCTACAGTTTTCAGACGCAAACACTTTTTTTCTACCATTGCAACACGTATTTGTTTAAATAACTTACCGTCTTTTAGCGTATATAACCCGCGGGTTGTACACGTTTTTACAAACCCTGCTCCCCCTCCTCCCGTGGGGTATACAACTTTGTTTTTACTCACCTGTGTTGTGCTCTCCGTTCAACCTCCCGCCCAGAGGAGGGCGGGTTGCGCCTGGCTGCAGCTGCGCGGAGCCTGGGTGAGAGTGCGGCTCCCCTCCCGCAGGCCGGCCAGCTCGCCTGCGCTGCGCTCTACGTTCCTCCCGCTGGCAGCAGGTTGGCTACCTAACAGAAGATGCAGTTTATCCTGGTATTTGCAATTATCTTGAAGTAGTGTGTATAACCTGTGGGTTATCTAAAACTTTTATTTACACGTTCAGGAAAACCTGCGGATTATGCATGGGTATGGGTTTTCCATGAGGGCGGGTTATATACTCTAATTTACGGTAATTGTAGCTGGGCAGGTGATATTTTTGGGTGTAAAAAGTACAAAAATAATAAAGCGCTGTAAAACTTCAAACAAAAATTCAGTTTCCTCCAAATTTCAGTTGTGTTGAAATACCCTCCAGACTTTTCTCAAGTACCCCGAAGGGGTTTCCACTCTGGACTTGCAGGCTCGCCACATGCTCGCTTCATGCTGATCTTTGAAAACATTCAGTGGTTAATGCCCATGCTGCTGCTCTGATTGTCAGATGTTAATAGCATGTCTGTGAGCTCTGACGGGGTGGGGGCAGCAAAAAATGAAAGTGACTAAATGTCTTCTGTGGTGGGTTGAGGTAATGGTCTTTCATTAGAATGTTAAATGACTGGCATGCTTGAGGTTTGGTTTCTGTTGGAAAAGCTACTGAGGCCTCCTGGGATGCTGAGGAAACGTTTCGTTCTAGAAATACCACTGCACGCTGTTGGGATCAGGCATTTTTTTTTTCTGGTTCTTCATCCCTTTTCATTAAGCCTTGGCTCTCGCGCCAGATCTTGACATCCTCAGACAAAACAATTCACGTCAGATGCCGGAGTCTCGTCTGACGGATGCCTGCAGGATTGGACCCTAACTGTCTGCGGCTCTGTGGATTACAGAGTGGTCAATTGATTTATTAGGTAACAGGCTCATGACCTTAGGGGAGGAACACGCAGCAAGAGGAGCTGGAATACTCCAAAACAAGGATGAATATTTAGGATATAAAGAGCAACAGTGAGAAAAAGAGGAAGTAATACAGGCAAGCAAAAAAAGGTGTTTATGTAATAAATTTTCCCAGTTCTTTAAACGTTGGAAAGCCTTAAATTGCTCAGGCCATAGAGAAGAGAACCACCGAGCCTGTCTCATGTTGTCGAATATTACCTGAATACAGTAGTGGCTGAAGGGTGATTTTTATACATGAAAGAATCTGAAGCAGGGATGTTGGCTAGCCTGTTAATGTGTAACTGCTGGAATTTTTACTGGTTACATGTTTACATGCTGCCTGGGAGGAGGGGACAGATGGGAGTTGGAGTTGGGGGGGGGGAGGGAGAACAGCTTTTAAGCCAGCTCCCTCTGAGCACCCTCCCCCTGCTGCCTCCAATAAAGAGGCAGCAGCGTGGGGGATGGGCGGCTCTGCGGGAGCCGATAAGCATGGGGAGCCGTCTTGAAAGCAGCTCCCCACGTGTACCGGCTCCCGCGCTTTTGGTAGCAGCGTGATGATGGAGGTGTGGCAGCGGGGAGCCGGTACACTCAGAAGTGGCTTTCAGGCTGTGTGTATTGGCTCCTGCCTGTCCCCTGCCCCCCGCTTCTACCTCCGATACAGAGGCAGCAAAGGGGTATGTGTGCGTGCAGTCATGATAAGCCCAGGCTTATCGGTTAACCATGCATATGACTACCTGCTGACTCCCTAACCTGAAGACACATGACCTAGGGGATTAGCCGGGGGTGTGAAGATTGGAAGCTTGGCATCTCAATTCTTACCCCTCCTTTGGCACCCAGCTGCATAGAGTACAAGAGCCGGTGCCCTGAAGAGTTTACCATGCAGAAAGGGGGAAGGAGTGCAGCACGCAAGCAAAGAGATGGAGAGTTTTTCTCCTCATTCGAGAGGCTGGGTTGGAATGAGGGCAAATGGCAGGCGAAGGTGTAAGGTGCAAGCTGGAGTCAGGGGGTTGGGGAAGGGGAAGAGGGAGACAAAGGGAGAGGGATGGCTGGAGAAGCGTAGGAAGGGCAGGGAGAGTGAGGTTGGCTGCAGAAAGACAGTGATCGAGAAGATCTAGTAACCCCCCTCTCCCCACCTTGGGCGCTTTTGAGCGGCTGCTAAACCTCTTCACCTGAAGAAGCAGGCTGTGCCCACAGAAGCTCAGGATCCCACCAATATGTTTTGTTCGTCTTTAAGGTGCTGCAGGACCATTCGCTGTAATTAAAAAAACTCTCAGAATACAGACTAACATGCCTCTACCTCTGAGGCTGCTAGACTGCAGACCATGGGAATAAACAGCAGCTCTCACAACAACACACCCTGCACTGAGAGAGCTTCTTCCTGAGGCTCTCAGAGTACAAACACTCCTCCAGTTAGCCTCGTGCGGCACCCTGCCTGTCAGGTAGGTGTTAGCCGTGTGGGGAATTGGGAAACTAAGGCACCCTAAGGTTGCTTGTTGTCGCAGCAAATCTGTGGCACTGGAGGAATGGACCTTCGCAAGGCGTTTCCAATAGTTGGGCCGTGAGCTGGCCAATTCAGGAAAGGGAATGAAGTGAAAAGCTTGGGGTTGGTTTTGCTCGAGTGTCGTTTTCGTTTAGGAAATCCTGTGTAAATGTGATTCCTATTCCTTTGCGCTTTTTTGGTGCATTTGCTCTAGACCATGCTGTCTGACTAAAAGCACACCTTCCTGTAGGCTCCGCTTAACAAGGGATTATGGGAAGGCTGAGGTCAGCCGAAAATTACCGACCTCACCGAATCCTGACCCTAGTTGGGTAATCCATAAATTGTCACAAATATACTAAGTGTTCGCTGTGTCCTAAAACGACGTGGATAATTTGTCAAACTAAAAAGCTCACTTTAGAGGTGGATGACGACAACTCCATGGAGGAATCTAATTTTTTTTAAATATTTTGGTCAGCTTCTCATATTGGAGGGTGTTCTAGTGGCTGCTGGGAGATGCTATTCTGGCGTGTTTCCAAGGCGACAATGAAATAATCGTCACACATTCCTTGTCTCTCAGATTTATTAGGGGGCATTATTAAGGGCCCAAAGGCAAGCTATTCTGCTGCATTGGAAAGATAGAAAATACGGCAAAAGACCACCTTGGCTTAACCACGAGATCTTGCATGATCTAAAAATAAAAAAGGAGTCATATAAAAAATGGAAAGCAGGACAAATTACAAAGGATGAATATAGGCAAACAACACAAGAATGCAGGGACAGACAGGATTAGAAAGGCAAAGGCACAAAATGAGCTCAAACTAGCTACGGGAATAAAGGGAAACAAGAAGACTTTTTATAAATACATTAGAAGCAAGAGGAAGACCAAGGAGAGGGTAGGCCCACTGGTCAGTGAGGAGGGAGAAACAGTAACCGGAAACTTGGAAATGGCAAAGATGCTTAATGACTTCTTTGTTTCGGTCTTCACCGAGAAGTCTGAAGGAATGCCCAACATAGTTAATGCTAGTGGGAAGGGGGTAGGTTTAGAAGATAAAATAAAAAAAGAACAAGTTAAAAATCACCTAGAAAAGTTACATGCTTGCAACTCACCAGGGCCTGATGAAATGCATCCTAGAATACTCAAGGAGCTGATAGAGGAGGTATCTGAGCCTCTAGCTATCATCTTTGGAAAATCATGGGAGACAGGAGAGATTCCAGAAGACTGGAAAAGGGCAAATCTAGTGCCCATTTATAAAAAGGGAAATAAGAACAACCCAGGAAACTACAGACCAGTTAGTTTAACTTCTGTGCCAGGGAAGATAATGGAGCAAGTAATTAAGGAAATCATCTGCAAGCACTTGGAAGGTGGCAAGGTGATAGGGAACAGCCAGCATGGATTTGTAAAGAACAAATCATGTCAAACCAATCTGATAGCTTTCTTTGATAGGATAACAAATCTTGTGGATAAGGGAGAAGCGGTGGATGTGGTATACCTAGACTTTAGTAAGGCGTTTGATACGGTCTCGCATGATATTCTTATCAATAAACTAGGTAAATACAACTTAGATGGGGCTACTATCAGGTGGGTGCATAACTGGCTGGATAACCCTACTCAGTAGTTATTAACAATTCACAATCCTGCTGGAAAGGTATAACAAGTGGGGTTCTGAAGGGGTCTGTTTTGGGACCGGCTCTGTTCAATATCTTCATCAACAATTTAGATATTGGCATAGAAAGTACACTTATTAAGTTTGCAGATACCACCAAGCTGGGAGGGGTTGCGACTGCTCTGGAGGTTAGGGTCATAATTCAAAACTATCTGGACAAATTGGAGAAATGGTCTCAGGTAAACAGGATGAAGTTTAATAAAGACAAATGCAAAGTGCTCCACTTAGGAAGGAACAATCAGTTTCACACATACAGAATGGGAAAAAGCGACTGTCTAGGAAGGAGTGCGACAGAAAGGGATCTAGGGGTTCTAGTGGACCACAAGCTGAATATGAGTCAGCAGTGTGATGCTGTTGCAAAGAAAGCAAACGTGATTCTAGGATGCATTAACAGGTGTGTTGTGAACAAGACACGAGAAGTCATTCTTCCGTACTGTGCTGGTTAGGCCTCAGTTGGAGTATTGTGTCCAGTTCTGGGCACTGCATTTCAAGAAAGATGTGGAAAAATTGGAGGGGGTCCAGAGAAGAGCAACAAGAATGATGAAAGGTCTAGAGAACATGACCTATGAGGGAAGGCTGAAAGAATTGGGTTTGTTTAGTTTGGAAAAGTGAAGATTGAGGGGGGACTTGATAGCGGTTTTCAGGTATGTAAAAGGGTGTCATAAGGAGGAGGGAGAATACTTGTTCATCTTGGCCTCTGAGGATAGAACAAGAAGCAATGGGCTTAAACTGCAGCAAGAGAGGTTTAGGTTGGACATTAGGAAAAAGTTCCTAACTGTCAGGGTAGTAAAACACTGGAATAAATTGCCCAGGGAGGTTGTGGAATCCCCACCTCTGGAGATATTTAAGAGCAGATTAGATAAATGTCTATCAGGGATGGTCTAGACAGTATTTGGTCCTGCCATGAGGGCAGGGGACTGGACTCGACCTCTCGAGGTCCCTTCCAGTCCTAGTGTTCTATGATTCTGTGATTTCAGGATTCTGTTTTTTTTAATTTGTATTTTTAAAATGTCATGTTAAAGCAGCTGTGGAGTATAATTTGGCTGCAGGCCCAGGGTCCACCATCCCACACCGAGAACCCAGTGCGTGCAGCAGTTTGGCTGTGCTTTTACATGGTGCTTGTGCACATATGAATGCTCACATATGTTCTCTCTCTCTAAGGTCAGCAGATTACTTGGTGACTTGTTACATCGGCGTTGTGCTTATTTTTAAGCAATGTGTGGCATCCAGCCAATCAAGTCCCCAGCAATATTTCTGAAGCAAATAAATAACTTACATTTTGCACTTCTGTAGCACCTTCCCTTTTTGTCCATTCTCAGTACCTCATAAATATCGAGCCTCCCACAATCTTATGCAGTCGGTATTCTCCCCAGTGCCAGGTGGGGAAACTGAGGCACTGAGATTTGTGGTTTGGCCAGGCTTACAAAGCTGGGTTGTGGCGGAGGCGACGACAGAATCCAGATAATCCTCAACCAAAATGCTGCCTTTCCTCTGCTGTGTTCCACAACACACAGCTGCCTCCTCACATTGAGTTCTGTGCGTTCTTCCTCCTCTCCCCCATAGCCTGTCCCCTTCCCTTCAACACCTAAGTTTGGTCACTTCCTGCCTGCTCACAGGTCTTGAGATCTTCTGGGGATAGAAGGAAGAGAGGGGCGCCGCTCTGGCTCTGAACCCCGTTCTCTGCATGCATGCTGTGTCTGTGTGCACTAGGGACGTAAAAGGTTAAACGGTAAGCACTAGGCTGACCAGAACGCTTATTGGATAACCTGTGGGACAGCCAACCGTGGCAGATGGGCCTCTGGCTGCTCCAGCTTGCCCCGGTGGGACGGCAGGACTCTGGCCCTGGCTTCATGGGGCCAGCAGGCGCTACCCTGGCCGTTCTGATATGGCCCAGCAGGACTCCGGCCCCAGCTGTGCTGGAGTGGTCCGTCCAGGCAAGCTTGCCAGTGGTTAACCAGTTAAATGTTATAATTTTAGTCATTTAACCAGTTAACTATATAAACCACTATGCATATCCCTAGTATGCATAGATCAGGGGGTCTCCTGGGAGGAGTTGTTGCGGTGAACATTTAATTTTCCACATATGTTTTGTAACCAGGAAATAGTAAGTGTTGAACTTCTCCCAAAATCTCATCTTTTGTTTTCTTAAACGCTTTTCACTAGACGCTCGGAAGAGCAGTGCTGGTTTTGGGCAGGCTCCATTTCAGCTTGACATCAGCCTGGCAACTAGGCTGTAAATCTTCTATATGGGCAGGAAGCAAGAGAGACTTTAAGTTTGCTGAGCTAAAATAGATTTTTGGGGGGAGAGGGAAGGGATGGAGGAAGGATGATAACTCTTCTCAGTTCTCAGCCTGTCGATAACTGGTGTGTCAGTGAATCAAGGGAAGAGTTCAGAGTAAGGATGTGAAGTTGCAGTTATCTGGTTAATCGTGTAGTCGATACAGTTTGTCTCAACTACGTGATTAGTCAATAAAGGCTGCTCTGCAGAGCCGCAGCGGGGGTAGCTCCAGGGGCCGGCTCAAGCCCAGGACCAAACAGTCCTGACTCATGCTGGCTCTCAGAGCCACCCGCGCTGTGGCTGTATTTTAAATGTAGTAATTGCCACCAGGCTCTTACTACATTTAAAATACCGTGGCACAGCATCCCGGACCAGTGCGAGCCGGGACTGCTCAGTTCCAGCTTGTGCTGAGTCCAGCAACCCCCATTCACACCGGCCGGCCCTGTCCCTACTTCAGGTTTAGGGGTGTTACCACCAAAGGAGCCACTTCGCTGTGCTAGACATAAAGGGAGGCTGCCAAATTAAAAATCACACTGGAGTGAGAGAACTGCTTGCATCTTGTTACGAGTCAGTCGGTGCTACAACTGGATGACGATAGCTGAAAAATAGAAGAAGAAAATGGGCTGGAGTCTTAATTGCATTAAAGCTCCTTTACAGCCCTCTGGCAGTTTGAAGGGATCCAACAATGGATGCAATTGAGAATTAAGCCCAGGTCAGGAGGATACATGTGTGTGTGCACCTCTGCATTCCTGCACACATAGCATAAACGCTATTCTTTCCAGTTCACTTTGTGTATTTGACTGCATAAAATAGAGGGAAAAGTTATTGTAAAACCACACAGACTGAAAGGGGGAGCAACTCTTTATAAATGACCAGTTTTCTTGCTGGGTTTGTCTTTTTCAAAACACACAGCTACATGCACCAAAGTGAGCTCATTAATGTGATTTTAATGTGAGATTGCCGTTCCACCCTCCAGTACGCCTGAAGATTTTAGGAGAATGTTAACATTTATTTAATGGTCAAACCAAGTGAATCCTGCTTACAGTTCCATTTTAAAACCAATAGTCTCCATTGGGCAGGGTGGGGGTGGATAGGAAATGACTTCACTAAGCATTGATTTGGCTATGCCATAGACTTCTGATGTGCCTTTGGGTGAGTTCTTCCACTGTGCCTCAGTTCTCCATCTGTAAAATGGGGATAATAATCTTTCCTCCTCCTTCTCATGTTAATAGTTGCTTTGCTCCTTGTGACTGGCTTCCAATGTTGGAGTCCACCTCAAGTTTAGTTTTGAAGCAGCTGCAAGAAAGAGCACCCCCTATATGTGAGACCTTCCTTCATTCCTTTGGAGGGGGAACCAACTGTGGCTGAGTGGTCAGCAGTGTTCCCTGTAAGCTGAGCGTTTGGGTGGTCACCCAGAAGAGATTTAGGAGCTGCCCAGCTGATTAGCAGAGTGCCCACAACTGGCAGTATATGTTTCTTCTGGTGGTGCACATAACAAAATTTATTCTGCACATGAATGCAAAAAATTAGAGGGAACATTGGTGGTCAGGTATTGGTAGTCAGGACATTGGCAGGCTTTTGAATCTGGATTTTTTTTGCTAAGTGCAGCAATGCGTTGGCCTCTTAACCTCACATGATAATCAGAGTCCTTCAGTCTATCCACCGGGATAGTATGAGGAGGGGCAGAGTGGGACTGTATAAACAGGAACCTAGAAAGATGGTAACAAGAGACCCTGTGAAATTCTGCATCATGAGGGGTGGGGGGAAAGGAGGAGGAGGGAGGCGAGGATTCAGTGAGTGCTTTCCTTGCTCTGACTTGGTGGCATGGCTTGAATTGGTTCAGTATGGTCAGGGGGAAGCAGGCAAGATGGCCAAGAAATTAGGTAATTTTCAAGCAGCCAGACAAGCGGCTGTTATAATAATTAATTGACTAATTCACCATACAAACAAGGGCTCTTTAAACTGAGTAAGAGCTGGTCACATGACACGGATCTGCTTTCACTTGGGGAAATGCTTCAGATATTGAGCTGAGGAAGAGATGTTTGTGTGTCTGGTAGCTCAGTTGTAGCAAAACCTCCTTCGTGGTCATTGGCAGTAGAAGGATAGCAGGCAGCATGGCCAAAGCAAATGTTCACTAGATGTGCTACAGATGTGTAAATAGCATTACGTACCTGATTTAAACTTACTGTATTTAACTTTAAAAAAAAAAAAAAGTGGAGGGTGGGGATTAAGGCAACACAAGATTGTACCTTTTTGGAATGACTTGCATAACACTTCTAACATACTGTCATGGCGTTCCTAGGCACGTCCCTGAAGAGAAGTAGGGCTGTAAAGGGTTAACTAGTTACTTGGTAAGCTTGTGCCTTACCAGCCTGCTTACTGGGGTGACCGGTTAACTAGAGGGGGTTCCACGTATGTTTAGTTTAGGAAAGAGAAGACTGAGAGGGGACATGATAGTGGTTTTCAAGAACCTAAAAGCATGTTACAAAGAGGAGGGGGGGGGTGGGAATTGTTTTCCTTGGCCTTTGAGGATAAAACAAGAAGCAATGGGCTTAAACTGCAGCAAGGGGGGTTTAGGTTGAACATTAGGAAAAACTTCCTAACTGTCAGGGTGGTTAAACACTAGAATAAATTGCCTAGGGAGGTTGTAGAATCTCCATCTCTGGAAATATGGAAGAGCAGGTTGGACAGACACCTTTCAGGGATGGTCTAGATGGTGCTTGGTCCTGCCATGAGGGCAGGGGACTGGACTTGATGACCTCTCGAGGTCCCTTTCAGTTCTAGTGTTCTAAGATCTGTGTTCAACCCCCCCTGCTCATGGCCCAGCAGGCCCGGCCTGGCTGGAGCAGCCCGTCTGTAGTGCGGCGGGCCTGGCCGGGTTGGAGCAGCCTCCCGTCATGGGATCATAGTTAACCTGTTAAACGTTTTGCTTAACCGGTTAACTTTTTAACTGGGATTTTACCTCCTTAAGAGGAAGCAGTGTGGCCTGGTGGGCAGAACCACGGGTTTCAGGACAGCTGAATTCTGTTCCCCAGTTCTGGCCCTGACATTCTGGGAGATCACTTGTCCCTCTCGGTGCCTCCGAGACCCCCCCGTCTGAGAAAGCGGGGTAACGGTGGTGACTGCTGCTGAAAAGGGCGTGGCGATCTAGGAGTGAGATGTGCCGGAGAAGAGCTAACTGTGCACTTCGGTCTCAAACAGTGGAACCAAGTGCCTAGTATCTGGCTGCCTACCCAAGAGTCAGAAGAATCGAGTTAATACATCAGTGTCAGTGTTCACAGCGGAGATGATGCCTACTGTGGTGGTAGGGGGGCTGGCCTGGGATTAATCCTGCCAGGGTCTTTGGATTGGCTCTTAAGATGCATTGTTACTCACTGGGTATAAGTGCTCGTAGGACTGTGGTCTGACTCTCTCCCTCCCTCCCTTCTCTTCAGTGGCGCTTCTTCCATTTGTCCCCAGGGAGGTGCTGGCGCACAGACCTGGTCCACACCACATTTTTATGAACTTAACCAAACGATTTTTTTTTTACCCACATGGCTTTGTGATGCAGTCTCTGGCACGGCCACAGTTAAGTGCCTTATCTTACAGTTTATTCCCTTTAAATGATACCACACCACAGGGTTGCACTTGTTAGTTTTGAACTAATCTAGTTAAAATGGTATTAAAAATTGTGTGTAGACAAGTTCTTCAGGGCAGGGGCTTCTGCTACGGTGCCTGGCTAGCACGGTAGGGCCCGGCTTACTGCTGGGGCCATATTCTGCCCTGCGAATAAATACGGTGAGGGTGTCGCCAGGCCGGTGTTCCCAGTTGTCACAGACTCTGGTGGCCCATGAGACAGCTCCCCCAAGGTGTCCGGAGGTTTCATTTCACTGGTGGTGCACGCGTGGTCTGCCTACCATGAAAGATGTGCATCTTCCAGTTATCCCTCAGGTTTGTGTCCCAGAAGTTTCCATGGAAACTGAGCTGGAGTAGGGACTGCATTGTTACCTGCTCGCAGGTTGGTACGGTGTTGGGCGAATGCTTTTCAGTGTGGTGTCTCTGGGATATACACAGGTAACTAGTTACCCGGTAAGCATTACCCTCTCAGCCGGTGATGCTTACTGGGTAGCAGTTAACCAGTTTCCCGGGAGCCGCCCTCCACTCGTGGCCTGCCGCAGGCAGAGGGCGGCTCCAGGTCTGGCAGCCAGTGTGGTGTAACTGGGGCTGGGAGCTGACAGCCAACCGCAGCCCCAGTGCGGGATCCCGCTTAGTTAACTGGTTAAATGCACCAAAAAACCCCAAAACCGCTTAAAAAGCAAGTGGTCCTGTAGCACTGTAGAGACTAAAAAAACAAAACAAATCGCATCATGCGCTTCCGTGGGCACAACCCTCTTCTTCAGATGACTCTGCCCATGCAAGCTCATGATACTATCTCTGTTTATTTTTTGTTCGTCTCTAAGGTGCTACAGGACCACTTGTTTTCTAAGTTGGAGTTTTTTTGTTTTTTGTTTTTGGTTACGTTACACACTTAACCCAGCTACCCCTCTGAGACAGGTTAACCTAGCTACATTTAGCCAAACATTTAACCGGTTAACTGATTAATGGGGATTTTACATCCCTACTCTGGAGTGCGCAAGAGGGGTTTAACTGGACGGGCTTTGGTTAGGAACTTAGGAAGGGCCGCGACTGCCAACACCTGAGTGCAGAAACATTTGACAAAGGATTGGGCTTGTAGGCGAGCCAAGCTCTTGATGACAGGTGATTGGCTGTGTGTGTGTTCCTACAAAACCTGTAGCTCAAGCCAGGCTGAGCTAGTCCATACTTCTCTGTAAGCTGCTTGTTTAAACAATTTCATTTTTGTTTGTTCCAGACGCCTGAATAACAACGAGCTGACAGCAATTCCGGCCCTGAAATCTCCTCCCCACATCGTCTCCCTCTACCTGTAAGTCATCGTCCCAGCATGCTTGTTCTTTTTGCTTTCGGCAGTCTGTTGTCATTCAAGTGTTATGGGCGGAATGCCAGGCACAGGGCAGCCACGGGGAGCCTACTGCCATAGGGTGGCTTTACTTAAAGCCAGAACTCCTGGAGTCAGGAGAACCATAGCTCTTAGGAAATCTCTAGCCTGCATGGACACCGAGAAATTCTGGAAGATCTGACCCCCCGGTGCACCTTAAAAGGCCCAAATCCAGAAGGCAAATAAAAAGAAACCATAATGAAGTGAATAATTACTTTATTAACGAGATCTCGTTACTACTGAGATTTACGTGAAGACGTTAGTACTCTGTCAGAGGGCTGTGCACAGAACTTCTAGTTCAGGGGCACAGAAGCATTTTGGGAGCCATAAGCATTCTGCGAGAGAGTCACCATTGCTATTTGTAGTCAGACCTCATTAGAATAAGGTGACATTCCCTAGGGCTTTGAGTCCAGTAGAGAGAGAACGATGAGTAGGGACATTCAGAACATCTGCCTTTCTATGAGCATTTACGTAACTGAACAGGACATGCATGTTCAGTTAGCACACATTAGTATGAAAGTCTGAAATGGGGCTTCTCAGGTGGGGAGATGTTTCTTTGTCCCTCTTGGCAGGGCTGTGATCACACCTCTGAAAGGTTGTGAAAGAGAAACGTAGTCCACTGCCCAAAACCTGCTTCTTGCTTGCAAAGGCCACATATATACTTACTGCGCCAGAGTTCGATCTTCTGGTATTTGATTTAGCAGGTCTAGTAAAGACCCGCTAAATTGAATGCTGAGGGTGCCCCCGGTCGGCGCCCGTATTCCTCAGTCGTGAGGAGTAAGGGAAGCAGCCTCTCTCTGTGAAGATGGCACCAAGTTCAGCTTAAAGTATGTCGACTCTAGTTATTTACATAGCTGGAGTTGTGTATCTTGAGCTGACCTCCTAGATCTAGTGTAGACCTGGCCTAAGTCAACTCTAAAATTTGCCCAGGGAGTCATGTAAGCAGCTAAATCAGCAGTAAACCCAGCAGCATCCATTCTCAATAGGGTGTAGCCGGCCTGTCAGAACTCCTTTGTGCCTTAGGTTTTAACCTTGGGTTTGCCTCACCTGTATTTACTTTTTTTTAAACAAATGAAACAATCAACAGCCAGCAGAGAGAGGACTGGGCTTTAAAAGGCTGTGAATAAGATTGCCGCTGCAGTCTGCAGGGCTGAGATTTGTGCTGGCAGTGCGCCCTGTTGGTTGGTGAATGCCTCCTCTCCCGTAACCCTTTCCAAGGTCAGGAAGGAGCAATAACTCCTGACTTAGAGCAGTGGTCACCAACCAGTAGATCTTGGAGCCTCTGAGGGGGGATCCCGACTGGTTTGGCAAGAAGGTATCCAGTGCCGGCTCTTCAGTTGCCCCTCCACCCACTGTCATGTTGCTCCTGCTCTCTGCCTTGGAGCTGCCCTCTTCGGAGCCTCCTGCTTGCTGTGCGGGATGTGGGAGGGAGAAGAGCGAGGGCAGTGATGTCAGGGTGTCTCTCCTCCGCCCCACTTCCACACACAGCTTGCAGAGTGGGTTATTTTGACGGGTCTGTGCATTTCATAATTTTTCATTTCTCTCTCACACTTAAATGTAATTCTTTGAGTCGTGAGTTCTAAAATGCCGAACCTGTTGTGGCTGGCGTCGTTATCCCTGTGGTAATTGCTGCTGCTGGATGTGGCTGGCGTGTCCCTGCAGCCCCTGGGAAAGGCAGAGCAGGGGGTCTCCACAGGCTGTCCTTGCCTGCAGACACCACTCCTGCAGCTCCCGTTGATCAGTGGTGGGGAACCGCGGCCAGTAGAAGCTGTGGGCTCTGTGCTTGTAGATGAGGGACAGCACATGGTGCTATAGAGCCATTGCTGTACGGGCCAGCTGCTTTCAGGAGTGGTGCAGGCCCAGGGCAGGAGTAATCCTGCCTTAACCCCACTGCTCCACCACCCAGAAGCTATCTCAGTTAAACGGTGTCCATCCAGAGCCTACTCCCTGAACCCCCGTCCCAGACCTGAACCTCCTCTTGCACCCAGAAGTTAGTGCCCCTGCATCCAACCTTCCCAAAGTTTGCACCCTGGAACTCCTCCTGAGCTAAGCCCAGAGCCCCTCCCACACTCCGAACCTCTTGGCCCAAGGCCAGAGCTTGCACCATAAGCCCCTACTCCAGCCTGGTGAAAGTGAGTGAAGGTGGGGGAGAAAGGGGGATGGAGTGAGCAGGCTGAGGCCTCAGAGAAGGGGTGGGAAGGAGATGGGGCGAGGGTATTTGGGTTTGAGGTAGATCTTAAATTGCACTTAACCACAAGATCACTCTTCCAATTTAACAAGGTTGGAGACCACTGACTTAGAGGATGTATTTTAGAAGGCTTGGCAAGCTCTAATGCTTGTTGTAGATGAAGCATGAGGTAGCTTGGGTTAGCATTGGTGTAACGTTCAAAGGCCACATTAAAATCTTGGAACACTACAGTGAATTATTTTCTCAGAAATTTTATTGCATATGGAGTCATCCAAACCAGTTAGCTACCTTTTATCATCTCCGCAGAGTCTCTGAAGATGCCTCTACATTTACCAGAGGACTTGATGGCTCAGTTTGGTCCAGTAGCACCCGTGTAAATTTAGACTAATCCATTTCATGTGCAGTGGAGCTGTTCTGGATTTCAGTGGCTATAACTGCGCAGAATTTAACACTGAGGGTGTGTCTACACTACGGAGAAGATCGAGGTCGACCTCCTGAGGTCGATCTTCTAGCGTTCGAGGTAGTGTGTCTAGCGTAGCCCCCCAAAACGAACGCTGAGGGCAGCCCTTGCTGACATTATGTACTCCTCATTTTGTGAGGAGCGAGGGAAGCTGACCCCCTGCTCTGGGCGGCATTTCAGAGTGGCAGTGCTTCATGGAACCCGGGGTCCGCGGGAGACCGAGTCCCCCACTGACCGCAGGCTCCATGCTGGCGCTTCCACTTTGAAATGCACAAGAGCCTCCTCTGGGGACTCTTGCACGTTTCAAAACTGGCAGCCCGGGGCCAGAGGGAAGTCCTGCTGATGCCGGGGTCCATGCTTCTGCCTTGAAATGCCCAAGAGTCCCAGTGGAAGAGCCTGCATGGAGCCTGGAGTCGGTGGGACTTCCCACTGGCCCTGGGCTGCACACAGAGTTCCAACGTTGAAATGCACAAGACTCCCCGTTGTACGTTTCAGAGAAGGAATGCGGAAGTGCCTGTCGAGTCGTCGATGGAAATTCCATCGACTAGTAAATTATTCGATATTTAACATCCTGAGCGAGAAGGCCACTATAATGTTACCAATGTTATTTCCTATCCTAGCTAAAAGAGCTGGTGTAGGAACTGCTCTAGGGCCGTTCTGTGGCTCGGATAAACCAGGAGGTCAGTCTGACGCCAGTGGTTCCTTCTGTCCTTGGAATCTGAATCTGTCTTTCTGTGGGTTCTTTAAACACTCTTAAGATTTGGGCTTCTTTTTGCCTGCACTGCCCGTGGCAGGGAGCAGATATTTTCACTGAGTTGCCCACAGTCAGGCGAGCCGACAGTGGTTCCATGCTCCCAGAAGGGGCAGAGCCGGGGCAGATGGCCCTCAGCACCACCCAGACCGCGGCCTCCCCTGTGCTGTTGGTCGTGTGCTGTCCGGGGCTCTGGCAGTGATTCAGAAGGGCCGGGACTCCGAGTGGTCCTTTAAATAACGAGGCCCTGGGGCGGTTGCTCCTTTTGGCCACTCCCTCCCACTGGTCAGCAGGCCTGCCCACAGTAACTCCCAGATGGTTGCTGAGTTCTACATTAACCATAATGCACGTAAATAGTGTCTTCCATTGTGCATTACCTTGCATTTGTAAACACCGGCGTGTGTCTGTTTTCCTTCACATTAGACGCTATTCTGCTTTTTCCACCAGTGTCGGTACTGCTAGGTGACTTCCCTCCAGGGCCTGCGACGCTGTGAATACAACCTTGCTCTGCTGATGCAAATTACATTTATATTACTTAAAGCAAGTGCAGAATAAAGTGAAGAAAGTTGGCTCTGTTCCTGCCCTTCCATTAAGCTGTGTAAAAATATGTAAGCAGAACTCCCTCCTGGTCTCAGCTCAGTTGGAGGAACTTAGGTTAAAATTGGCAGCCACATCCCTCCTTTTTTGGCAGGAGGTGAGTGTGGTTTTTATTTGCAATACAGCTCCTTTGAAATGAGGATGCTAAGATTTAGTTCTCAGATTTAGTGTCCTTTTGCACACACTAGGCAGGTTCAAAGCACACTTCTGTTACCACCACTCCTGGCTCCCTGGAGAGCATCCACTAAATGAGTCAGCAATCCTTTCGAGCTACCAGAAGAGTGAGAAGGTGCTGGCTTATACCTTAACTGTTGTGGGTTGAAAGTTTGCATATAAATTGCCAGCTTTCTCCAAATGCCATCCATCAATGACTCCCACTACTTAGAGTTGTGTGGCTCTCTGCAATAAGAATCTTATTGTTTTGTCCGTTTAGGAGAATCTTGCAGGCAATTGCATTTCATTTTAGTTTTTATCCCAGGCAATAAATGATCTAAAACAGTGTTTCTCAACCTTTATTTTAAAAAAAAAAAAGTACCTCTTTAAAAAAAAAACAAAAAAACCCCTCAATTATAAGTACCCCCAGTACCTACGGTTTTCAGACACACAATTTTTTTTTTCTATCATTGCAACACATTTGTTTGAACTACTTAATTGTAGCCAGGTGGGCAATGACATTTTTGGGTGTGTAAAGTACAAAAATAATAAAATGCTGTAAAATTTAAAACAAAAATTCAGTTTTCTCCAAATTTCAGTTGTTGATGTCCCCTCCTCCCCAGACTTCTCTCGAGTACCCCTAAGGGTACTTGTACCACTGGTTGAGAAACACTGATCTAAAACAAGGTTTAAACTGACCTCTGTTAATGGATGCTGCTAACAGATTGATTAACTATTAAGAATAGAGGATCGTGAGAAGAGACATTCTCCATCCCTTGGAATCTTTAAATGAAAGAGATGCTGCAATTCAGCCACATGTTATTGGGCTTCATGCAGGAATCAGTGGATTAAATTCTTTGGCTAATGTTATGTAGGAAGTCGGACTTAGATGATCTAGCTTCAAAATCTGTGAATCCATAATTGGGGATGTTGCACATGCCAAACCCCAAGTGAAAACTCAGGATTAAGATGGTCATTTTGTCCTGTAAGAGAGAAACTGGTCTGCGTTTAAATGTGTTGCACAGTAGTGTGTTCCTGCTTTTAAAGGAAAATAAATATTCCTGGTTTTTTTAATGTCTATAAACATTTGGAGTGTGTTTACCTCAAAAACCTCTCAAATTGTACACTGCCTCAGTCCAAATATTTTCCAGAAGCACATGAGTGTATGATAAGAACAATACTGTCATTCTGACAACCCTTTTGAATGGATGAAGGAGCTAATTTTGCCGCTCTGCCCGTCTAAATTGGTACGGGGGAGGCATGTAACTGTCCGTAACACGGTGAACGTCTCTAAAGCTATGTCTGCGCCATATGACTTTATCTCACAGCTGTATTGACAGCTATGTGGCTAAATTTCAGGCGCTGGCAAAAAACGTATACCCCATATGAGTGGCAGTTTGCGTTGTTGCATGAGAGCACCTCTGCCGACAAATCACTGTGTACGCTACACTAGTACTCACCGTGACTGTTTACACTAGTACATGCTGGGGCAAGGCTTTTGTCCTTGGGAGGGGTGGCTGGGGTTTAAGCACCTGTGAAGGACAAAAGGTTTGTCGCTCAATTATCAGTATAGAGAAAGCTTCAGACGCTCACTACAGAATTAACACTGGCACTGTACAACGCTGTAACTTTCTGGCTTGGTTGTGTGGAAAAAACGCCTCCCGTCCACCGAGCGCAGCGACAGCGCTGTAAAGCATCAGTGTGAAGCCAGCGACAGCGCTGGGAATGGTACTCCCAGCTTTGTTACCTACTCCCCTGACCGGTGGTTTACGTAGCACGCTGGGAGATCTCTGCCCATGCTTGTCCCGTGACCACACTTTTCAGTTGAAAGTAGAGAATCTTCAAATGTGATGTGTTGGGTACGTTTTCAGGAGTTACGCGTTTACACACGGAGGATGAGGGAGGCAGCAGCATGGGGGCGGGGCTTTCAACTATAAAGTGTAGATGGAGCCTGAAGCAGTGGGTAAAACTGTCCATGGCCAAGAATGTATAAAAGTGACTCCTGATTTTGGGTGACTCTTTGCTTTTAAGGCACCTGGTTTCCAGAAGGCGGGCTCAGGACTTTCTGAAAATCACGTTTCTCACGTGTCTGACACCGAGCCCCCGGAATCACGTCTCATTTCTGGCAGTCTTGGCCCATGTATTTTATGGCAGAAATGAAATCATTAGAATGAACTGTGCCCCATCTGTGTCCATTCCATCAATAGGTTTTCCCAAAGGACCTCATTCCAATCCTTTATAGTTTACACAGACTTGTTAAGTTTATCTGTCTGGTACAGGATGGATACCAAGGACAGCTTTTCCTGCTCCTTTTCTGATGTAGACCGTTCGTGCTGGACCTGTTACAGTCTTCTGCCTCAGGAAAGTTTATCCAGGCTGGTACAGGTTGAACCTCTCTAGTTCGGCACGCTCTTATCCAGCAACATCCATGGCCTGGCTTGATTTTAGTTAGCCACTTACTATAGGTGTGGCCAAGTTCCCCACTGTCCCATGAAGTTTGTTTACAGCGCCCAGTCCTGGCTCTCAGTGTTCTGTGCTGTTATTTAGCTCTAATTTACCCCTAAATGTCTTTATAGCCCAGTAAGCAGTGGAAGGGTTGGTAATGCTGCTAAACAATATTGACCTCCCGTGGTCTGGAAAATTCTCTGGTTTGGCACCAGTGAGGTCCCGAGAGTGCCGGACTAGAGAAGTTCAACCTGTGCTCTAATGAGTATCTCTAATTAGGCTCACTTTTGGAAATATGAGCGTGAGTGGAAACAGGATTAGTTGGAACAGGATTCCTGTAGCACAATCAAGCACTGGAGAGTTAGCAGATGCCTGAGTTAAGACTGTCCCGTGTGTATGTGCACTATGAGAGATTATTTGATAACATACCCTCCCTCCCCACTGCACTCCTACATCATTAATTAAATGTGTACAGCCTAAATACTAGTATTTCCTAACTTTTGGCTTTGCAACCCTTAACTTTAATCACAGTATAGGTCCTGTGTGTCAGATCTGAACTTCACTGGCTTACAGAGAGGACTGTATTTCATCCACCACCACCACCTAATTCTTGCAGTGTTCATGTTACCGTGTTCCCGGGTACGTCTAGACTACAAGCCTCTTTCGAAAGAGGCTTTTTCGAAAGAATCTTTCGAAAAAGCCTCTTTCGAAAGACAGCGTCAAGACTGCAACCTCTTCTTTCGAAAAAGTGAGCCGCTTTTTTGAAAGAGCACCCAGGAAGTCTGGATGCTCTGTTTCGAAAAAGCCCTGTTTGCATTCAAGAACGCCTTTTTTTGAAAGAAAGCTTTTGAAAAAAGGTGTTATTCCTCGTGAAATGAGGATTACCGCCATCGAAAGAAAAGCCGTGTTCTTTCGATTTAATTTAGAAAGAACGCGGCTGTAGTCTAGACGCAGGTGAAGTTTTTTCAAAAAAACCCTGCAGTCGAGACACAGCCCTCATGTGACCGTGGTCTTAAATGGAAAGTTATTGGGCAGGATGATTCTGAAACCATGCTGGAAATCTTCAGGTGTTGGCATCTGGTAGCAGTGATGCAAATAAATCACATGCCATGAAATTAGCAATGCCCATAACTGGTGGTGGCACAGATACATTTTAATTTGGTTTTTAATATTTACAGAACAGCCAATTCGTTTGCCTGGAGCTTTGAAAATTTCACCAGAGCAGTTCATCTCCAGCAAGAGCGAACCTAAGGGACTTGGTAAAGCTTTTAATAGAACAGTGTGGGAGGGGAAAAAAAGATCTGCATATGAGTTACCAAATAAAGACAGCACCAGACACTAAGTGCAAACTTCTGTTATGCTAGAACACCAGAGCCAGAAAAGTCCGCTTTTAGGGCCAGAGCTGATGTATGTCCGGCCTGACTCTGAAATGACATTGGAGTAGCAGAACAGAATCTGTCCCCTCCCTCCTGCAGCAGTTGTAATGCTGCCGCCGTTCTTGGTTTTGAAGGTTGGAGGAGCGATGGCAGGCTGTTCTCATTTGCGTGCTCTCTGCTGTGGGACGCCTTTACAAACAGGCTGCTGGAACTGAGAGCGTTAACTCTTGGCACTCCAGCGAAGGCCTCTTTACTAGTGTGTGTCTGCCTCTTTACCTGCTGTGTGTCTGCGTGAGGGGGGGAGGGGAGTGCAGGGCTGTGTGGCAGAGCTAGTTTTGAGTCCTTTTTGATGAAGCCATGGAACGAAGGGCAGAATGATTGAGAATGCAGAACTCACTGTGGACGGGGTACCCTGCCTGTTGAGATGGAGGGTCTAGAACAGGGGGTTGCGACCCAGCACTGGGTGGCGGAATATCAGGTGTGGGGTCTTGTTTCTTTAGGGGGATCAGATGACCAGAGAGAGTGATAAGGCAGCTCCTTGCCTGTCCTGGCACTGCAGACTGTGGTGCCCCAGAATTGGCCGGCAGCAGGCCTGGCTCCTAGATGAGGGAGAGCGCACAGGGCTCCGTGCACTGCCCTGCCCTAAGCACTAGCTCCGTGCTCCTGTTGGCTGGGAACCTGCTGTGGGCTGCTTCTGGGCACAGCACAGTCTGTAGTGCCAGGAGAGGAAGGAATCTTTTGTATTCATGCCCATCAGGATGAGTGTGTGTGTGTGTGTGTGTGTGTGTGTGTGTGTGTGTGTGTGCGCGCGCATGTATATGCAACCACACTTAAGTTGTGACCCTCAGCATGTGCTGTGAGTATCATTGTGGCCTCCAGGGCTCCCAAAGTTGAGTAGCCCTAGTATAGAGCAACGGTCTTGGTGGTAATGGAGTCAGGAGCGGCCTGAGAGCCTAGGTGAACTAGGCAGTTGCCTACAGCACTGCTGGCCCGGGCGCCCGATAATGACATCACGGAGTGCCGGGGCACCCCGTGATGATATCACGGCCATTGACGGCCGTGCAGGCGGGGGCGCTGATCGCGCCGCCTGCCTGGGGCGCTAGCTGCCACAGCCAGCCTCGGGCCGCTCCTGACTGGAGTGTAAAGACTCAAAGCAGTCGAACAGAATGATGTTCGCAAATATAAGACTACCCCATGCCAAGGCTGAAACCTCCCGTGTTTGGTAGTTCAGGGGTTGATGATTTTTTTTCTGGACAGTTCGGATTAGCTGAGAGGAAGGCTGGTTCCCTGGGCTGAAGGAGACCGCAGATCAATTCCCTCCTCTGTCACAGACTTCTTATGTGACCCCAGGCAAGTGACATAAGTCTTAGGCTAAGTCTACACTGGCACTTTATAGCACTGTAACTTCCTAGCTCAAGGGTGTGAAAACACACACCTCCCTTGCACGCCTGCCATGGCGGAAGTGCTATAAACTTTGAAATGTGGACAGAGCCTGAGTCTCTCTCTGCTTCAGTTCCCCTGTCGCTGTGTCTACATTGGCGTGATCTTGCGCGAAAGCAGATACTTTTGCGCAAAAACTTGCTGCCTGTCTACACTGGCCGCGAGTTCTTGCGCAAGAACACTGACATTCTAATGTATGAAATCAGTGCTTCTTGCGCAAGAACTCTGATGCTCCACTCAGGAATAAGCCCTCTTGCGCAACTGTTCTTGCGCAAGAGGCCAGTGTAGACAGACAGACGACGTGAATTACTTGCGCAAGAAAGCCCTATGGTTAAAATGGCCATCAGAGCTTTCTTGCGCAAGAGAGCGTCTACACTGGCATGGATGCTCTTGAGCAAAAGCACATGCCAGTGTAGACGCTCTCTTCTGGAAGAGTTTTTGCCCAAGAACTCTTCCGCAAAAGAGTTCGTGTGCAAGATCATGCCAGTGTACACGTAGCCAGGAAGTAATAGTATGTGCCTGCTTCAGAAGGGTGTTGTGAGGATAAGTGTGTTAAAGATTGTGACGTGTTCTGATAAGGCAGTGATAGGGGGCTAGGAGTACAAATGGATAGCCTGAGAATAAAGGTAGTGCAGTAAATGTAGTGTGCTACTGTGGCTCTGTCCGTGGTGGTTCTGTTAATCCTTGGTTGGCTAAGAATCAAGGAGGCTCCCAGATTAACTACGTTAAAATAACGTTCTTTTTTTCCCCGCTGTAACTCTTCTAAAATCCACAACATCTCGAAAGGGAAGTGGACCATGACCCGGGCCATTCAGCTGTCTGTTGACAAAAATGAAGCTGTTTGAGCTAATCCGGCCCCTTGACCTTGCTCAGGGAAGCACGGAGGACATGAAAATCAGAAGGAGGATTTTTTTTGGAGCAAAAGAGTGGGAAATAGGATTAGCTGGTTCATACAGGACACGGCAGTGCTCCGCACTGTATTGACGAGCAAAGGAACATCACTCGGACTCTGCTGCTACCACACTGAGCATAAAACTCGCTTGAAAAATCAATTTGCTTTACAGGCTCATTAATGGAAAGATCAATTCATCTTAAACTGTAATTAAACAGAGGGGCCTAATAGAGGAAGGTAAACTCTCTGCTGTGCCATGGGCAAGATACAGCATGTAAATTAAAATAAAGCCTCAAATAAAGGAATGCAAATAATTGGGGTTGGTGGGGAACCAATCCGACCTGTGAAATGCCTTGCTCGTTCAACAGTGCACACCAAGACAGTCACCAAGCTCTTAGTGAAAAGTTTCATAAGAACATAAGAACGGCCGTACTGGGTCAGACCAAAGGTCCATCTAGCCCAGTAGCCTGTCTGCCGACAGTGGCCAGCACCAAGTGCCCCAGAGAGGGTGGACCGAAGACAGTGATCAAGCGATTTGTTTTGTGCCATCCATCTCCAGCCTCTGAGACAAACAGAGACCAGGGACACCATTCCTACTCCCTGGCTAATAGCCTTTTATAGACCTAACCTCCATGAATTTATCTAGCTTCTCTTTAAACTCTGTTATAGTTCTAGACTTCACAGCCTCCTGTGGCAAGGAGGTCCACAGGTTGACTATGCCCTGTGTGAAGAAGAACTTTCACTTATTAGTTTTAAACCTGCTGCCCATTAATTTCATTTGGTGTCCTCTAGTCTGTCTATTATGGGAACTAATGAATAACTTTTCTTTATTCACCCTCTCCACATTCATAAATGTTGAAGGTCAGAGGGGACCATCATGACAGTTTAGTCCGACTTCCTGCATAGCATGGGCCAGAGAACCAAATAATTTCTGCTCCAAGCCCATAGCTTTTGTTTGAGCCGGTGCATAGCTTTTAAAAAAAAGTCCTGTCTTGATTTAAAGACTTTGAAGGATGGAGAATCCACTTTGTCCATAGATAAGCTGTTCTAATGGTTAATTACCCTTATTGCTAATAAATTGTGCCTTTATATCCATCTGAATTGGTTTGGCTTCAGCCTTTAGATTTTTGTTAAGCCTTTATCTGTTAGTTAAAGAGCCCTCTGCTATCAGAAATCTCCATTGTGGATTAATTTAAAGGATATTGAAGTCCAACAGTATATAACTGTTTGGTGGAGCCAAACGTAAGCACTTAATAACTAAATGAAATAATGCGAGGCCTAGATGTCAGTGAGTATCTAACACGGGGGTAGGCAAACATTTCTGAAGTGGCCCCAGAAGGGGCGGAGCCTCTGGTGGAAGGGGGAGGGGCAAGGACAATTCCCATGTGGTTCACTCCAGACATTGTGTGCCACTTGCAGGGTGGGGGCAGGGAGTGAGACTTCACATGATTTCCCGTCCCCTAGAGAGAACTGCCAGCGGTTCTGAACAGCTGGTGGTTCCCTCTGGTGCTGTGTGTCCCTGGTCGGGGGAGGAGACCTTGTGCGCTCCCCTGTCCCCAAGTCTTAATTGGCCTGGGCTTGGGGGAGTGGCAGGGCAGCTGCGGGCCGGATCCAGCCCGCAGAGGCTTAGGTTGGGTGTTAGGAAAAAGTTCCTAACTGTCAGGGTGGTCAAACACTGGAATAAATTGCCCAGGGAGGTTGTGGAATCCCCATCTCTGGAGATATTTAAGAGCAGGTTAGATAAATGTCTATCAGGGATGGTCTAGACAGTACTAGACTGGTCCTGCCATGAGGGCAGGGGACTGGACTCGATGACCTCTCAAGGTACTGTCCCGTCCTAATATTCTATGTTCCAGAACCACAATACATGCCAATCCTGGGCTGCTGGACCCTGGTCTCACAGCTGCGTGATCGCGTCCCGGCTGCAAGGCAGAGAGGCCTTCTGCCTGAGATCAGCAGCTTGACCTGGGTCCACACTGCAGAATGTCCCGGCTTGGACCTGAATGTCAGTGGGATTCAGGCTATGATGCCTCTCCCAGCAGGGTCATAGGACCTTGGCCCTGAGTGCTTGTGGACTGATTGGTGCATGGGTGAACGTGAAGGTTGGGCTTGACGCTGAGTCAGTGTCCGCGCTTGGTGTGCAGTATAGACATAGCCTTAGAGGTTTCAGGTGGCGTATGTTGTGTGCTCTAACCTTACGCAGAGATGGGAGAACTGATGACTCTTCTGCAAACATCCATTATTCCAGTAGCTAATTAGCTGTTGATTTAACTGTGTGACTAAACCTCCATCCCCTCCCCATTATTCCGCTTTCTCTTGACTCTCGTGATGATGCCATTCCAATAACCCTGCCATTCTCCAGTGCATACAAGGTACAAATGTCTTATGGCAAATAACAAGCAGGAAAAAACACTTAACGAGAAACCCCTTTGCCTTTATACATTGTGAAGAAGCAAAAAATCCACTACTCAAGCCCAAGGTGGGTGTGTGTATGTGGGGTTTTTTTTTCTCTTTGTAATTTATTTGCATTGCTGTAGCCCCTACCACTTTATCTTGGCTTGGTGCTATACAAATTCGGTGCTGGGAGCTATATAAATACAGAACAAAAAGACATTCCCTGCCTTGAGGAGCTTCCAATCTAAGTGTAAAATCAGAGGCAGCAGGTGGATACAGACAGATACCTGGAAGTTCAAGTGTAACATGACACTGACGTTGCCCCAGAGAGGATGAATTCTAAAATTAATTAAATCGATACTCATAAGGCAGCTGTTATGAAGAGTTCACAATCTGCAAGTCATCTTTCCATGGGTAAAAAAAAATGATTGAATAATTAGCCTGAATATGGGGAAACCCTGTTAACTCCGTCTTTATCCCTGCCGGCAGCTTCGTACTCAATTAAGATATACGGAAAATTTGGATGACAAAAGTTCTTTGCATATGTCAAAAGTCAAGACAAGAACTACTACATTCAGCCTACTACTATTTGTCTCAGATTTTTTTCCAGTATCAGCATTTGCTTTTACCTTCTCTCAGCAACTTAAATCCCTGAGTTTGTGTTTGCTTTGCAACATTAAGATACTTTTACCGTGAAAGAATATATTTTAGGTAGCTGATTGAATTGTATTAAAAATGAAAAACCGTTTAGTGCTCAGCCGAGTAGTTGCCTGCGTTCTCCATTATAACCTTAACTCAACTTTTAAAGGTCAGAAGGGCAAGACACCTTTTACCCAATTAAAGTAATATCATATGGGAAGAATTTTTTATTCCAAACAAAGCTGTTTTAAACAGAGTAGAGATGTAGCCTCTAAACTCTCTTTTAAACCTTAGAGACACAGATTGACCACATGAGCCATCACAAACCAGGACTGCTACAAGTAAGTATTCCTGACACTGTGGCCTTCATCTTCTCAAATGTAACCATGGATGGTAGCCCTTAACACAGTGCACACCATAGCAGTGCAGCAAGAAAAGAGACCCATTAGTGCAGGAACTTTTTCGAGCTTCACAACTGAGGTTTGAGGTCATGACTCCTGGGCCCTGACAATGAAGAGGAGTTGGCGATTTTATTTCTGGCACGGCTTAAAAGTAACACGCCGTTGGATAAACAAAATCCTCAGACGTTAATATTCTCTCATATGGCCTGAGTCAAAGCCCATTGAAGTAGTGGAGAAGCACTTCCACTGTGTTCAATGGCTTTGGATCAAACCCATGGTGTGCATGTGTTAGGCAAAGAGTATCCGTGTGCCTTCATTATGATCCTTCTGCAAGCCAGAGATGGTGACTGCTCTGAAGAGAAATGTGTTCGCAGGAGGAACCGTTTGTATTTCTTCCTGTTTAATAAAGAGCAGCTGACGAACCTCCCCCGCCTTTTCAGTTGCAAAGGGATTGCACTGGCAGGAACAGAAGTGGCCTTGTGTCTGTCTCTCTCTCTCTCTCTCTCTCTCTCATATTGCGGGCAGATTGAAGTCTGTACATCTGCTGGAGGGATGAGAGGGACAGATGTGCACAGGACAGTGACCCATCCCACTGTCCTAAAACCGGCTGCTGCTCCTCCCTGGGACCGTTTCCTTGCTGAGACAGTTCCTGTACTACTGTTGCACTGAAGCTCCTTTTTCTCTGCTAAACTTTCATGATTTCAGTTGACCTGTGAATACACATTACAGGTTGAACCTCTCTAATCCAGAACTCTCTGGTCTGGAAATATTCGTTGTCTGGAATTATTTGAGTTAGCCGGATGTCCACTTATCATGGGTGTGGCCAAGTTTCCCGCGGTCCTATAAAGTTTGTTACAGCCACCAGTCCTAACTCTGTGTTCTGTGCTGTGATTTATCTCTAATTTACCCCTACATGTCTTCTAACAGCCCAGGAAGGAGTGGAAATGTTGGTAATGCTGCTAGACGATATTGACCTCCCATGGTCTGGAAAATTCTCTGGTTCAGAACCAGTCAGGTCCTGTACTTCTGAATCCCTGGGTGCACTAGCTTTCTAGTGCTGGCATTTATCTCTGTCCTCTCCTTCCCAAAAAATAGGTAGGAGCACAGCTAACCTTGTTAAAGGCCAACAACCCTTTGGGCCCTGATCTTATGCACGAGGGTCAGCCCTGGCACGCTCTTAGAGTCCATTGAAATAACCAAATCCATATACATGCAGGACTCTTCCCTTGCAACTTAGAATACAATACTTGGGGGGAGGAGATGCATAATGATAATTTGTCTTGGGTAACTGAATGCAGTTCCAATGAAAATGACTTGGGTTTACACCCAGTTGCACCAATCCAAACTTGGCTCCAAGCAATAGAGGACTGTTTCTGTAATCTTTATTCAAATGGTTCTGGCCCTCTTCCCCCATCTCATTCACAGAGGGAGAGTTTGAGTTTGATCCTCACTGTCTATCTAAAAACAGTCCTCTGACATCTTAGAGACTTCTTCAGGTGAGCTAGAGTTGGGGGGGAGGAACTCAGAATTTATAACCAAAAAAGAAGGGGAGAGAGAGAGAAAAAAGGACTGTCAGTTGAAGTGCCGGTGCTAATGAGGCTAATTGAGTGGGTTCTCTCCCCCTTCTTTTTCTGTTCTAAATTGTGAATTCCCTTTTTTCCCTCCACTCCAGCACATCTGAAGAAGTGGATTTCGCCCACAAAAGCTCATGTTTCTATATATGTATATTTGTTAGTCTGTCAGGTGCCATAGGACTACTTGTTTTTATTAAAATTATAGATGAACACGACTACCCTTCTGTGTCTGTATAGTCTGTCTCCCTCCACTTTTATTTTTGTTTCATCAATGTTTAGAGTAATAAAATGAATGTAGGAAAATCCAGTTCTTTATTGTGCTACATTCTTACAAGAATAACATTTTAGTCTTAAACCTACCTCTTCTGTTTGTTTTATTCAGAATTGATACTAGGAATCTGGTGTGTAAAGGCGGCTAGTGGTTCAGACCAAAGATTTCAAAAGCCTTCCCAGTCAAGGAAGTTGTCATTAATCATGTTCTCCCAGACACCACGGGAAGAGATGCTGTTTTGCCTTTTCAGTTTGGTGGTTGGAACCGTTCTGATCGTTTGCATGTCAGACTGCCAGTATAACGCGGCCACATGGAAACGGCAAAGGATCTGAGTTGGTTCCAGGGAAATGAGTAATCCTTCCTTTTTAGAAAAAAGCAACAGCAGGGAAACAGATCTTCCCCGGGCTCAGCAAACAGAGCAGCCAGAAGCAATCTGGACAATTTTAAAGTGATGTGCATACTAGGAGGAGAGAGCCAGAGATGGGGGCGTTTCCTGGAGTTCTGTTTAACTCTTAATGTTGCTAGAGTACATTCTATGGTGATTGCTCTTCTTCTGGGTGGGGAAGCCTGGAACAATTTATATGGGGGGGGAGGAATGCTGAGAGTCATTGAACCAAAATGTAAACACACTATGTAATGGAAACTACCTAAAGCTAGGAGTGCTGCACCACCAACCCCCCTTTCTGCATGCCTAGTTCCAGTACTACGCTTTGGGAGGCGGGGGTGTCATCATCATATAGAACAATGGAATCTTCATTTACGGCTAATGGAAACCCATTTTGAGTAGTGAGCTCTTTGTTTTGTGTGAATCTAGGTCTGATCTCAGTGTGGTGCCTTACAATTCAGGCCAGGTTAGCTTCCTTCTTGTTTTGGACAGAGGGCAAAGTGTATGGTTGGGAGTCAGGACACTGGAGTGGTATTGTGTAGCAAGGAATACATACTTGATGTGGTCTAGGAGTGGACCACTTCACTGAGCATCAGTTTCCCCCATCTGTGAAGTGAGGATAATGTTTACCTCTGTTTCCGGGTAGAATTAATTTGTGAATGTTTATGAAGCACTTCCCAATCCTCAAAAGATAGGTGCTCTGAAGAAGTACAAGCTGTCTGTCCATGGTAACAATGCACAGGATATCTTCCATATCATTCAAATCGGGCATAGGTTAATTATAGGAGTCTGGCACCACTTTAAAGACTAACAGAACATCTAGATGGTATCATGAGCTTTCGTGGGTACCACCCGCTTCTGTCATCGCCATTATTTTTAGACCTCGGTTAATGCCATGATGCCTTGGCTAGCGCTCCCTAACACCTTGACTATCAACGTTTTGAAAACACTGCACTTTTGGCATTGCTAATGGCTCAAGAGCTCAACCAGTTGGCACTTTGCTTGAGGCCCGGTGTTTACAACAGGGATACAACCGTTTCAACAGTCCTCTTCACATTGTTTAAGAGCACAGAAGTTGCTAGTTGTTTCTTCCCCCTCCTCCCATTTACCTTTGTTTACATGAGTGGCAGTGGTAGCATTAGGCGTAGTGGGAAAACCCTGACTGGTTGTGTTATATTACTAGCAAGGCAGTCTGAGAGATACAAAATTTGCATCCCCATCTGCATTTGTTTCAGCAAAAATGAGCCTCTCACATTTGCATCCATGCCAGCGGATACCCACGGATATAAAGTGGAGATCTGTGGATTTGTGTGGTTCTACTTATGGTCTCTGTTTTGTAGCTCAAAAGGTGTTATGCTTCAAAATCAGTAGTCTGGCACCTTTTACCTGCACTAAATTCCCGCAAATAATTGCAGAGGTAGATGAGAAATGATTGTATTAAATGTTATGATCTTACCATTGTAAAAACAGCCCTCTCGGGGGGGGGGGGGGGAATGCTGGAGAGCTGGTTGTTTATATACACGAAGAATCATTTTGTCTTTAACGATCATTTAAGAGACTGTTCTCCCATTCAAGACTGAGCACATAGCTCATGTTAGCAGGAGTTGCAAATATTGATTGAGAGAAGGAGGTTAGTAGAATACACATTCTGCCTGTTAAAAGTTCAGTTGCATTTGTGGACAGCTAGAAAATCACACAAGTAAAGAAGCATGTGCACAAAAGGGAAAAAAAGTTCTAAGGGGTGTGTGTGGGGGGGTGAGAATGAGAGAAACTTGTCTCTATCCCATGTACTGTAGTCCATAGATTGCACTGATGTGGTATTGAATGGAATGACTATTAACATCCCTGTATGCAAAAGATCTTTCTTTCTGAAATCCCAGTAGAGTACCAATTAGGGATGTGAACAGGTAACTGGTTACCTGATAAGCATTATCCTTATTGGGTGATGCTTACTGGGTAACAGTTACCTGGTTCCCCATGAGCAGCCTCCCATCTGCGACCTGCCATGGACCCGTGTGGCTGGAGGCTGAGGCTAGGTGCCGGCAGCCAACCCCACTGCGGGGCTAGGAGCGGGAGCCCCACAGGCTGGGGGATTGAAGCGGTGAGATCCCGCTCAGTCGGTTAACCCATCAAACATTCGGTTAACCTAACATTTAGCCGGGATTTTACATCCCTAGTACCACAAGCTAGAAATGCTCCTGGGTTGTGTTAAACTTAGGGACTTCTCCAATCTGTGCTCTTGAAACAATTAGCCTACTTCTTTTTCAGAATAAGAATGGAAGAACTAAACATTCCCTTTAAAGGAGATGAATGATTGTATTAGATTAGTTGCAAGTTCAGGGCACTCCGGTGACTTCCAGGTTCCACTCTGGTGCATCCAGGAAATAAATGGAGGCACATCTCTGATATATGCCTGGCTTTCTAGTTTTGAATACATGGACCGCCTTCCCCTGGCCTTTCCCATTTCAGTGTGGTGGGAGAAGGCAGGGGGTGTGGATTTGTCAGTGTGGGGCGATTAGGTTAGCCCAGAAAACAAAGGTGAACGTTGCTCTTTGAGGCAGGAGCTTTTTCCCTTGAAGACTGAACTTCTTTTAGAAGTCCCTAAGTTCAATACAACTAGGGAGTGTTTCTAGCTATTTTCCTCTGGCGAGGTCTGCCCAGAAGCTGTCTGCCTGCCTTGCTGACAGCACAGATAAGTCCATCAGTGGAGCAGGCCTCCTCTCTTCTGGGTTCCTAAAATGTTAACAAGAGCCTTGATTTAGGGATGATTTAGGGATGTTTGTCAAAAACTCATTTCCCACCTTCAAGGGCAAGATCCAAGGGGCACTGGAGACCGCAGGAGACTGGAGCTGCATCAGCCCCTGGCAGACGAGACAGATTGTTGCAGTACCTACGTGCCCTCACCATCCCAACCTGTTCCTCAGCTGGGAGGGACAGGATCCTCATGAAAGCCATGTGTTTTTACTGTCAGCCAACCAAAGATGTTAGTCACCGGGCTAGGCCAGTGACTCAAACTGCAGACATGGAGTGTGATTTCGAGTGATCTGCTTGTAATTAGCATTTTGGGTTAATGTCCCCGAGTCCTTAGCACAGCTGTTATAGATTGTTTGTGCTTAAAAGTTACACCTCTCTGCCCTTGATTTCTCCCTTCCCTAGCCTGCAGAGGAGCACGAGTAAAAGCAAAACATCGCAAGCCCCCAAACCCTGTACCCGTTCTTCTGTCAATAAATCGCAAGGGGCCTTAACGTCTCCACAATGCTTGTTGCTTTGGTATGTAAATAAAACTGAAATCAGTGCTATGATTTAGTGCAGCGGTTCTCAAACTTTTTGGGCTCCGGAGCCCTTTACATGTGTGTAAATGTATGTGGTGCCCCAGCGGTCCACTGATTGTGTGTGTTGTACCTATTGATGTTTCCAGTTTGTCAACCTCGCGGAGCCCCTGGGCACAGTTTGAGACACACTGATTTAGTGATGCCATTTTCAAAAGCACCGAAGGGCCTCGTCCCTTTCAATCGAAAACATGATTGTAAGCGAGTAGGAGTCCAAAGCTGTGAGGGTGGAGAAGAGGGTTCAGGCTCTCTGGCTTTGGAATGGGAGGTGGTGGCTTCTTTCTTGCTCGGAGCATCCCCTGGGGATGGTTGGATTTGTGACCAACTCTCAGCCTCCTTTTCCCAAACCCACCTGGTCTTTGAGCAGCACGAGGATGATTGTCAGTGGCATCAGAGTTGGGGCCCAAAGCGCCCCCCCCCCCCGGGGCTGATCAGGGCCCCTTCGTTGCTAGGCCCCGGACAGACACGTTCAAGAGAACCATCCCTTTCCCCAAGAGGGAGAGGTAAAGAGAGGGATTCGACCTGCTAGCAAGCCAGTCTGGACAGGACCAGCTATTTGCATGTGTTGCTTTATATTTTTCGCTAGACGATTTACTCGATGTTGCTCGGGTCCTTAATTTTTGTTTGTTGGAAAATAAAACGAAAAGGTCTGTGCTTCATTTAGATCGTTGCTTTGGGGTGGGACTGGGGAGGAGGATTCAGTGAGCAGGCTGCCCTGGGGAGAGAGGACAACCCCAGCCCCCTCACCTCAGGAGCTTGAAGCCTGGGGAGAAACGACTCTCCATGGTCACTGCAGCTCCAGCGGGCACAGCTAGGGGAGGGGTGCATGTCCCCCAGCTAGGGCAGGTCCAGGTTCATCTGCTTTCCAGCCAGGTCGAAGAAAGCAGCAAACTCTGCACTCCCCCTCCCTCCCCGAGGAAGGGGAACAGCCTGCAGTGTTCAGTATGGATTGGGATTGAATGGGGGAGGAGAAGAAGGGATTGTTGAAGGAAAAGGTGAGTGGATGAGGGAAGAGAAGGACTATGGGCAGGTGAGGGTGAACTATTGAAGGGCTTCAATGGAAGGGTCCTGAGCTCTTGGGCGGCCACCCAGGAGAGATTCAAATGCTGCCTAGCTGATTAGCAGAACGCCTGGAGCAAGCAACATGTGTTTCTCGGTGCACATCAAAATTTATTCCGCACACGGATGGGAAAAATTAGAGGGAACATTGGGTTGGGCTCATGTTGGCTTGGTTTATGGAGGAGATGTGGCCCTCACTAAAGATGAAAGGAATTTTATGGGGCCTCTGCAGCAGATCTGTACCCTTTGTGAACATGTAACGTGTTTAAAAAAAAAAAAAAAAAACTGAAATCACAAAATACATGGTATCTGAAAGACAGCAGCAAGTGTCCGATGCTTGTGCAACAGCTCCATAACTAGAGGAACAGTTGCGTGTATGACAGAGGTTGCCTTGTCTCAAGACATCTTAATTTGCTTTGATGTCATAACAGGTTTTGTAATCTGCTGGGTAGATAAGACCCGTCTCTGTGTTGAGCGACTAATACCCTAATCCTGCCTCTCCCACATGTTTGACTCTGTTAACGGGAGCAGTGGGATCAAATGCCGAAGGCTTTAGGAAATTGTATGTTGTAAAAGATACTCCAAATCACATGGTAGCTAGATCAAAAGTCTTGCATGAATAAATGCAGATCAAAACCAGGGGGAACAAATTTTTAAACTACATCAGTTGTATCAATGTACTCGAGGAAAAAAAACCTTGTGCTCAGAGTTGTCCAAATGCCAAAAAACCATAAACGAATGCTGAAAATGCAAAGGTTCCAGGGAGTAAGGCCTTTTGATTTGAATAGTTGGAAGGGGAGGCAGTGAGAGAGAGTGTGTGTGTTGTAGCTCATAAAGCTTGTTAGCTTTTTATTTCTGTTTTACTTCACAGTAACAAGGAATCTGCCAGTCTCTAGCCTGTAAAATATTGGCTTAAATAAGTGAGCATTAAGTATAGTAGGCCTGTGACCATTAGCAGAGAGAAAATGCCTGACAGTTACCCTAGATTTTGGGAATTTTGAAGTACGGATGTTAAAATGTGTTTTATAAGGTAACCTCGAAATTGCTGAAATTTTCAGTGGTTACACAGGGCGGCAGTCGGCTCTCTGGGAGCCATTGCATGGGGGGAGCTGGCTTTTAAGCCGGCTCCCCGCACGTCTGGGAACCTGCGTGTACCCATGAAGGTTAACCGATGAGCTCAGGCTTTCTCATCCCTACTTGGAATAGCTTGCTCAATAGAATACTTGGTACGTTGTGGTGCCAGACAATGGCAGGAATGCTGACCTGGCCCTGGGCTTGATACCGCAACACAAACTTCCTTGAGCCTATGTGATAACGAGGTAAAAGGTTTTAATTTGTGAACTTAAAGAATAAGGGCACCCCCTGGACTGAGAGGGCGAGGAAGTTGGATTTGAACATGGAATGCTGGGCATAGAATGAAAATTCATGATCGTTCTTCCACCCAGTAGAAGGGCAAAGCGCCATGGGATAGCTTCCCATTATTGTCATCTACCGCCAGTCTCTGGGCCTGTGGGAATCTGGACCATTCAGCATGCCAGAGATCCGGACAGCCCTTTGTCTCCCACCACCAGGTCCGCAAAGACAGATATAAGTAGGAGCATATGCCAGGAATGAGATCACGGATCTCCCCAATGCTGCATTGTTCTGATCTGTCGCTGTGGTTTGGAGCTTTTCTGTCTCTACGGAGTTTTAATACAAATTGCAAAGGGTTTTGCGTTGTCATTGCCATGCAACAGGAAGACCCCAACCAAATATTGAGTTTGTTAGTTTTAGCTCTTTGGGACAAGAACCCTGTTCTCTGTCTTCCGTTCATGAATTATTACTCAGTTGATCTACGTTAATGCTTGTGATTAACGCAGGACAGGATTAACACTTTAAATTTTTTAACGCATTAATCGCAGGCGTTAATGCTGTGCTACCCCTTTGAAAGGCCCAGAGCCATAACAAGGGTGGGGCAAGCGGGGTGCAGTACATTTAGGGGTGCAAAATTAGAAAGTTAAAATATTATTTAATTTATATCTTTACTATCATCTATTTGCAATTTCAATATATGTGCAATGAATAAAATTAATACAAAAAAAAGAATTTTATCATTTTGGGGGGGTGGGAGGATGCATTTCAGTAGCTTGCCCCAAGCACAGAAAACTTTAGTTTCGGCTCTGGAAGGGCTGTTCCGGCACTTCAGAGGGGCTGTGCAACAGTGGAGCCGGGGATCAGCTGGAGTCCCCAGCTGATCCCAGGCTCCTAATGTGCTGCCCCTTTGAAACTCCGCCACGGCGCTTCCAAGGGGCAGCACTGCATAGGGTTAGCTGGGGACTGCAGCATTTCAAAGAGGAGGCACACACAATTAATCGCAATTAAATTTTTTAATCACTTGACAGTCCTAATTATTAGTACCAATTAGCCATCGGTGCAATTATCATTATCCTCTTAAAGGGTCAGGTGACAGTGCACTTGCAGGGACATGCAAGGGGTTGTGGTGGAGTGCTTCAGAGTGGAAGCATCTAGGGATGAAGATTAAATGATAGCGAGGGAGATGAGAGTTCATTGGAGAGTTAGAAGGAGGTGCAGGGAGAGCCCAGGAGACTGAAAAGGCAGGTGCATGTAAACCAGTAAGGGCAGGTCTGTACGACAAATTTACATTGGCACAGCAACATCAGTGCAGCTGCACTGCTGTAGCATGACTGGTGAAGAAGCTCTAGGCTGACAGCTGAGAGCCCTTCCGTCGGCTTTTTGATGCCACCTCTGCTCTCCCACCTGTATAGCATTGTTTCCATTCCTGTCTGTTAGTGACGTTGTTGTACTGAAGTAAGTATATAGCGTCAACCAAGCCTATCAGGACGTCTTCACCATCGACTGGATTGATGGGGCAGCAATCAATAATCTATCAAGGATTGATTTATCGTGTCTAGTATAGACACAACAAATCAACTGCCGATCGCTCTCCTGTCGACTCCAGTATTCCACTTCTTCAATCAAAAGTGCAAAAGGAGTCGACAGGAGAGCGTCTCTAGTCAGCACACGGCAGTGAAGACACAGTGGCAAATAAATCTAAATACATCACCTTCAGCTTCGTTGATGATCAGTCTCTCACAGCAGTGTACACCAACCCCAGGATACTTGCTCAGGGTCAGCAAAAATGTGTGGAGTAAAAATGTGGGCATTCTTTTCAAGTGGGCGGGACACGCTACGTGCACCACATGCTTGAGAAGTTGCCAACCCAGATGTGCGCTCCTGTGTCGTCGTTTACCCTGCTGACTGGAAAAACATGTGCTCCACCTCCCCTCCGTCGGTCAGAGGTTGGAGGCTCCCTGTGAAACCGTTTGGCTCACGGCAGAAGCTGAGGTGATGCAACTCTTCAGTGAAGTAATCTCTGAGCATGTGTGTGTGCACGCAGACACGGGGCTGATGAGCCAGAACTAGCTAACTGTTGGGTTGGGGGTCAGCCAGGGACTGGTCTGTGCCTGTGGAAATGAGCTAGAAAGGGATGTGGTGGTTTGGCAGCTCCTAGGTAGCCAGTCATATTTCTCTTCCCAGTGCCCTGCGGAGAGGCTCATTCGTGTGGGAAATGGCATTTGGGAGCAAAACCTTACCAACGGGGGGGGGGGGGGGGAGAAGTTATTTCCATCCTCAGCTCAACAACATCATCCCATCTAGCCCATCAGCTTCCTTTCAAGTCACTCTGGGCCAGAGGAGGAACCCGCAAGTGGAGCCCTTGATCCGTGTGGGGCAGTGTGAGTGAGTAACTGCCTTGCCAATGGGCTCATGTCCTGACCCTTTGTTATCTTGCCAAAATATCCAAAGTGCTGGCTGCTTGAATGCAGCTGACGGGCTACTTGCAAGGGGACAACCAGGGAAAATCTCTCCAGTTCCTTTCTGGCACTAAATGTCTTGGACTTGATTTTCTGAAGTTCTGGGCGCCCAGATCGCCCATGAATGGCAGCCCAGTGAGGAACTTGTCCCCTCTTCCTCCTCCTGTTGTGGATATTTGGTTGGTTAGCCTTTGTTTTTGTCTTGTTCTTCATATCAGTCGACAGCTGCCAGGCCCTGGATATCCAGGCCAATCTAGGAAACATGCCAGGGAGTTGCCTGAGTGCTGGGTGATGGGTCGCTGTTTGCCAATAAGGTATAAGACAGATGATGCTAGAGGGGGTCTGGCTTATGCAGGTCCCTGACATTTACTCTACCATAGGAATGTAGGGTGATGTGAGTAAATCTCCTCCCCTCCCCGTTCCTGTTACAAAAGCAGCATGCCATGTGGGTCGGCAAGCGGCGTCCCTCCCCTGCGTCGGCACATAGAGAGCATTCAGTTCTAGAGCTGAGTCTGCCTCAGGCCCTGCACCTGGTCCCAGCATGTAGCTAGCCTGGGTCCTTTGGCGCTGGGGCGGTGGGGGAGGGCTGGAGAAGGAATCCTCCAGCCCTCAAGGCTACTCCAGGACAGCTGAACTAGCATGTGCCCTGTCTCTACATGTGGCTGCATCCAGAGACTGCATCCCCAAATGCCCTCTGCAGAGCAGCATGGGGCGCACGAGAAGCGTGTGTGCTGCCCCTGTGGCCTGTCCCTTTCCCCGCACGCTTGTGTTAGTACAAGAGGGCTGTGGAGGGCAGTTTGCTCATAACAAAAGCAACTGGTCATAGTAGGGATGTGAAGGACTAGTTGACTAGTCGCTTTGTGCCCCCTTTCCACCTTGCTGCCTCTGTCAGAGGCATCAAGAGGTGGTGGGCAGAGGAGGGATACTTCAAAGCGGCAGCGCCATGTGGAGCCTGGGGCCAGACCCTGGGCTCCACGTGACGCTGCCACTTTGAAATGCCGCATGCAGCCCGAGGCCAGCTGGGGTGTCCCCAGGCTGCACGCGGTGTTTAAAAGCGACAGCGCCGCATGGAGCCCGGGATAAGCTGGGGACTCCCCCGCTGAACCTGGGCTCCATGTGGCGCTGCCACTTTGAAATGCCACATGCACCCTGATGCTAGGCTCTACACAGCACTTTCACCTTTGAAATGTAGCAACAGCCCCAGGTATGTTGCTACCCTTCAAAGGCAGAGGCGCCCTATTGACTAATTGAATAGTAGATGCAAAATGCATCAATTATTCGATTAGTCAGTTACTCGAAATTTAACATCCCTAGGACATAGCAAGGGCTGGTTAATTCTGAAGTGTCCGTACCTGCCTCCGTTTCCCCCACTGAACTGCGGTAAGGTATGTCTGGAGATTTCTCGGGGCAAATCAGCCACCAGCTTCTTGCTCGGCTCAAAACCTCCTGGCAGCTGTCAGCAAGGAGAGTAAACGTGGCTAGCGGCCCACTCAGATGATCCCTCAGGGATGCATAAGATCACCTTTGAGAACAAGAACCTGACTTTTGTAACTCTCCTCACGCCCTCCTGCTGCAGCCTGCATGTAGCCGTGTAGCGCTTGCTTAACGCATGTCCATCTTCAAATGCCGTTGAGGTGGCTGAATGGAGCCTGACCAAGGAAAACCCCAAAGTTAGTGAGCGCCGTTGCTCAGGGATCTCGATCAGTGGAGTATTACAGTCAGTGGAGGGGATTCGTGGTACGTGCCACGGTTCTGTGTGGGAAGTAAGATTTAGCTTGAATGGATCTACAGTCGTGATGGCTGTAAGAACCGAATGGAATGGGCAGGGGGCAAATTTTGGTATTAGGCACATTGTAAAGTCCACGCTGGAAGGAGTCCTGGGGAGATAGAAGGACCTGGAATACCTCTGTGTAGTTAGGAGTTTTGCAGTCCGTCTGCCCTTGCTGTGCGTGCAGTATCCACCTGAACAAACAGAGCTGAGGCTACGTCCGGCAGCAGCCTGAGAATCTGCCAAATTTCCCCAGGGAACTGCTGATTCAGAGCATCTGAGAAAAACGGGGCTGCTTATATAGATACTCTCTTCCTGCCCGGAGAATAACCCAGACAGTTTTGCTTTGAAATGACAGTGGTGCTGTTCCTTTAAATAAAAACAACACATGTTCCGTACGGGGAGGTTGGACTGCTGACAAACATGTACAATGTGTCCTGATGGCAAAAGGCCCAGCCCTTGTAGGTGACGATGTGCTGACTGACATGATGTAGTGCCGTGTTTTGATGCCACGGACCAGCTTGCTGCTTTCCTAAAAGGTGCCAGCAAGGTCTCAGAGATCCCCACCCATTTAGGGCCTACAAGTTAGACGCACCTGCTGGCAGAGCTGAGGCTGCAAAGGGCCTTTTGTACGGGGCAACCAATGATATTTAAAAGTGCAAGGTGAAAAGATGATCTTGTGGCGAAAGCACTGGGCTCGCTGCCCAACCCAGCCACAGGCTTCCTGCCTGTCCTTCACAAGTCGAGGAGCAATGGTCTCACATTGCAGTGCGGGAGGTATAGGTTGGATATTAGGAAAAGCTATTTTCCGGGAGGGTGGGGAAGCACTGGGATGGGTTCTCTAGGGAGGTGGAGGAATCTAAGTCCCAGCTTAACAAAGTCCTGGCTGGGATGATGTAGTTGGGACTGGTTCTGCTTTAGGCAGGGGGCTGGCCTCGATGACTCCTGAAGCCTCTTCCAGCCTTAGGATTCGATGATTATAAGTTAGTTAAACTCTCATGTGCCTCCCTTCATATAATGAACGTGATTCATTCCAGGGATAATATCTTGCCTTCAATAAAGCAGTGGTGTTCTGCTGAAATACAATACTTTTACAGAACAAAGGTTTGAATAGTTATATTTGAGGGTCCCATGCGAAGCTTTATTCTCCTGGTTTATTGCATATTTCAGAACATATGAGCTGACTCACAAACACATTCGCCGTCTGTCCCCCATTGGCATTGAGTTGATTTCTTGTTTTCTCAGGGTTTTTTCTTTTCTTCTTTCCTTTAAAGAGAAAGAGAGAGAGAGATCTACACCAAAAATAATTGTCACGTGGCAGATCTTTGGCAGACTTTGATAGCCCTGTATGCCACTGGGGACTCTGCCCTGTAATGTTTTGGAGATGGAAAATGTAACCCCACAATTCAGATTCAATTAGATTTAAAGAGGTAGTGGAGAGGAAGTCTGATGCTTTTCATGTTACTCTTTTGGCAGTGGTTGGATGAAGTCCAAGCAAACTGAAAATGCACTGTTACTAATTGTACTCAATCCAGGGGTCGGATCTTGGAAAAACTTCCTAGATGCATAGTAGCTAGAGAGACGGTGAAGGGTAGGGTGGAGGTTCCCTCCAGGGATAGAAGAAGTGCCTTAGTGAAAAACCAGCCAGAGCTGCTGTGCAAAAGGAGAATGCATGTCTTAATGCTGTCAGCCTCTTCAAACCTCTCTGGGAATTGGGGTGGAGGCTGCTGCCAAAGAGAGAGAGCAGAATGATGGCGTGTAATTCCAGTCATGGTATATTTGATCCATCTCATGTCACCCTGTCTTTGATCTAACTCTTAACCATGCCCTCTTTGCCTGGCCTTTCCCTGACAGCAGCCCTTTGCTGGCCTTCAGTAGCAAGGATCTATAATTCTCTGTGGCTGGGAGGTCTGACTTCTTTGGTACTTGACCATTTTGACAATACTACCCGAGAGTAAAAGCGGACTCTTTATCCCTAGATTCTTCAGCGCTCTAGTTGTTCCTAAACTCCCCCCTTGATGCTTATGCCGAGAATGTGTTTGAACATTAATAGAACTCTTGCTGAAATGCATATTCTCTCAAATCTCTCTCTCTCTTTTGAAGCTTGGTTATATTTTTGATGCTTATAGCAGGTGTTGGTTTAATAGGTATGCTGTATTCCACCCCTCTGCCCCAGCCCAGCCAGTATTGTAAACTGACACTAGATGAAGGCTTAACATGTGATTTCTTCCCACCTCGCCACTCTTCCCCCTCCCATTTAATGCTAATACAGCTCAGACGGCATTGGCTCAGCCTCTACTCTTTGAGAAAGTTGCATTGCTCTAACCTATATCCATTTTGAACGGATTGAAAGTGGTGCAAAAACCCTCTTACTTTCTATTGAAGCGTGGCTTTCTTCTGCGTCACTTGTTCTGCTGCACAAGAGAAGTGACTGCAAACTGCAGTTGAAAGGTAGGGGTGTCCACACAGCTTTCTCCACTGTTTTAAGTCAGGGCTACTCAACTTTGGAAGCTCCGGGGCACGTGCCGAGGGTCGCAACTTAAGTGTGGTTGCACGTACATGCAAATATATATGCAAATAGCTTCTTTCAACCTGATGGGCATGAATACAAAGATTAAGGGAAGACCGCACAACACACCGACCCCGTTTAAGTCAGTTCTGTTATTAATAAAATGCAATATTTACCGGATTCCCACCCATATGTCAGCACTTTCAATCAGCAATGACAGTCCAGGGATTTAACTACTAAAAAACATATCAACTGAAGACTATTCTATTGACTCCTTTTTTGTTTTGGCTCCCATCCCTGGGCTGCGTGTTGAGCCCCGTGTCAACCCAAACTGCACTGCTGGCCACAAACAAATGGGCCGTGGGCCACGTGTTGAGTAGCCCTGCCCTAAGCTGAATTTGTCAACGAACCGTTACTGTAGTAAGCCCTCTGTAGCCGTGGAAGGTGAATGCTTCTCCAGTTAGTACTCGTTGAAAATGCCTTCCCAGCCTGTTTATCATTAAATATTCACTAAGACATTTAGCACTAAGGATATCTGCTGGGATTAAGGTGTAATTTTACCTCTAAAATACATTGTTGGCTTCCTGGGTAATGCTGTGGTCTTTTGAACTTGCACCTGTCTCTTCTTCTGCATAACCCCCTTCCCCTCTAGTCCTCCTTGTTTATTTCCTGTGCACATTCCATTTGCTTGTAAAAGTGTAAGCAGTTGAGCAGTGCCGAAGGTTGCCTAGGAATATTTGCTACTTGTTGGGAACTGGCTCCCAGCATTTGGCTAGGCTGGGGAGTGGATGGTTTGTGAGGTTCCTCGGAGTAGTTTGGCATACCTGCAGGCACAGCTTCACAAGGATTTGGTTCAAACACTAATAAAGCTACTATAGCGTGGGAGGTCAGATTTACTTTGCATTTAGAATATTTTGCTCATTTTGCACCTTTTAGGTGAAGTGTTTAACAGCCGTTACAGACCTGAATGAGTGTTAGCCTCACAGCATCCTAGTCAAGACAGGTGAATAAACAGAAGGTAGCTAAGGGTTAAGTGACATGCCCCGGGCATGAGTAGCTGGAAGTAGAAGGTAGGTGGTCAGAGACTTGGCTGCCAGTCCTGGCTCTAATTACGAGATCTCATATTAAGCACAGTCATCGTGTACTCTTGCGGTTAGCAATGGCTGAAATGAGACCGTAAAATTGTTCCCATGGGCAGTGCTACTGGGGGGAGGAGATACTTGGCAATAAATTGGTTGTGGGAGCACCATTAATTTGTTTCAAGGCTGATCAGACATTTTCATTAACATTTCATCTCTAACTTGTGCAGCTTAGGAAGCTTGGAAAAAAACCACTCAGTAGAATCCCTCCCTTTCCCAGTCATTGCTGAAAGGGTCATAACAGCCTTGCAATTTACTCCGTGTTCACATTGCCTTAGGAAAGGTACGGAAGGGAATGGAGCAAGAAAGCCCCAAGCAGTAATGGGAAGGGTTAAGCTGTGTTCCTATTGAACACATGACAAAGACAATGTAATCAAGCTGGAGAAGTTTTGGAATATGTTGTATTTATCTCGCACGCTGTGTATAGGAAAAGTTGTCGGGGTTGGTTTTGTTTGAAGTGTGATGTTCGGAGATGGCGCAGCGTTTGAAGCAAAGTGTCTGATGCTCCCCAGCTGGAACCAGCTGGAGGTGGTGCAGGGAGTCGTTTACTGATCATTGGAGCTGGCCCATCTTTGAAAGGGAGAAAAAGAGAAATTTGGCTCTCCTCTGTGAAATAAACCACCCTCCTCAAGCCACCAGCTGCAGCACAAGAAAAAGCAGCAGCTGAACAGACAAAAGTCACCTGGAAACTGCTTGAACATGTCTCAAGCCAAAATAGTATCTTCTACTTGACCTACCTTTTCCTTTCCTTCTTAAAGGGGGCCCAATTGTAAACTCTGGAGCATTGTGCTTTACATGCATTATATACATATATTAATATTTAAAAAAAGCATCTGTTTCTACTTCTGGGGTGCTCTGCACATCCAAAGCCATTTCATCTTAAAGAGTTGCTGCTTTTTAGTAATCACCAGGTAATCTATAGATTTTTTTTTAATGTTCTTTTGTATGAATTTAGAATTCCTGGTAACTTACAGCTGGATTCTGATTGCAATTACAAAAAGTCTTGGATCAGAGTTGAATGCATAGTCCCTAGTTCAGCAGAGCTTTGAAACACATGCTTAAGTTTACTTCTATTTAGGAATTCGGCCCAACTCAAGAAGTGGGCTGTGCCCACAAAAGCTCATGATACCAGCTACATGTTTTGTTAGTTTTTAAAATTCTACCAGACTATTCATTGTTTTTTAAGTTTTTCCTATTTAGGAAACCACTTAAGAAGGTGTTTCTCTTTTACGTCATCTGAGGAAGTGGGTTTTGCCCATGAAAGGTCATGATACTATATATTTTAGGTCATGATATTTTATATTTTTGTTAGTCCCTAAGGTGCCACAGGACTCCTTGTTTTTAAAGTTAAGGCTAATATGGCTACCCCTTTGAGACTTATGTTTTAGGTGTATGTTTTGGTGAACACACAAATGGATTTAAGGATGTTGCCTAAAGTTTAGGCATGTGTTTAGGTACTTTCCTGAATTGGGGTTTCAACCACTGTTTGTTTTAACCTTACTTCTTATTGCATTAATTTGAAAGGGACCTTGTCAGCATGATAAATCATATCTCTGTCTGAAAATTGGAACCTGCTGACATGACAAATTCAGATGAATGCTATGGTGCAGTCGGCACAAGGGAAATTCTTTTTTCCAGGTGTTTAATTTATGGCTCTGACAGCCCCTTTTGCATAGTCAATTGCACCATTTCCCCCTAGGCATACAGTCAGAATAAGCAGTCAGGCTATGAGCACTAATTCATTGGGTATGTCTGCCTGGGGATTAAAAAAACCACACGGCTGGTTCAGGGCTGCTGATTGAGGCTCAGGCTTTGGGTTAAAAATCACTGTGTAGATGCTTGGGCTCCTGCTGTGGGGCTTTTATTGCTGTGGAGACATACTCTTTGGGGCTCCATCTGGGCTTAGGGGGGTCCCTCTCCTATAGAATTCCTTGCAGGAATGAATAGGCTGAACTATGTGTCTTCCCTGCTGAAAAGACCTTTCTTTGCATGTATCGCCAAGGGGAGTAAAAATAAAATCATTTCAAATGTTTTTAAAGAACCTTTTTTCCCAATTTCAGGATAAAGGGCTTGATTCTCATCCTGTTTATGCCACTTAGGCCTCATACAAAGGGGCTTTCCTCACTATAAGATCCCTTTACATGGCTAGGGTGATGCAAAAAGGGCCTTAGGATAAAATGTTCACAAGTGGCTGAGTGACTTGGGATCCTAAATCCCACGGACTTTCAATGGGATTTAGACTCCTAAACCATTGAGACCTCTCTTGATAGTTTCACCCTTAGCATAAATGAGAATTTGTCTCCTCACATTCCAAGGGTGAGTCATCGGACAGTGTGATGTTTGAAACAGACTCATTTAAATGCGACACGGCCCTTCTCTTCAAAGGACCAGCTTAATCTTTGGAGAAACAATCTGTTTTTATTAATGAGAGGGAGAGAGAACATTATGCGGTGGAGAGTGACCTTTCCTCCTCCTGCGTTAGAAGCGTTTTCAATTCACCATTTGTGAATTGAAACATTTGTTGTTTTTAGGTATTTTCAATTCTGTGAGCTGGGTTCCTATGAAAGGGTTTTGTCTGGACTTTTAAAGGCGGGGAGGGTCCGGAAACAGAGGGAGATGGCAAAGGGACATGTTCAAAGATAAATCCCTGCGTGTGAACATTGGATCCCATTCGGGCAAGTGTTTGTTTCAAAGAGATTCCTCTGCATCAGTAGAGCCTGGTGTTCCCATTTTGCATTCAAGAATGCTTTGGCTGGCAGCTGGCTTTGCACACCTCCCCCTTTACTTGAGAGGAGTTGGCGTGATTAAGTTGTAGCCTTTGTCTGAAATCACTTTGCTATCTCTTATTATTCAGCAGGTTCTCAAGTGTCTGTGAATGTCTCTATTTAGAGCTGTCTGTTTCAGCCATGCCGGTAATATCAATGACTGTTCATGCTGGTCTAAATTCATGTCAGTCATCTGCTTTATTTCTTGTGTCTAATGCCAGAGAGAGAGAGTGAGTGAGTTCTGAGTCAGGCCAAAAAAGGAGTTAGAAAGAAAAGGGAGAGCTTTTATTTTAAAGCAAACCTCTCCAGGTGCAAACCAATTGGGAGCGCTTTAATTGTTTGACAGCTGTGGAAATCCTGTGAGTGATTTGCAGTGCTTTCTGAGAGCAAAACAATTCCATGTTAAGTCTCCAGACTGTGGATGAAACTGCAGCTGGCTCGTGTCCTTAGTTTGGGGCCAGATCCCACAAACACTGGAGTGCAATGCTTAGTGCCGAGAGGAATTCTAAGCACACTGTTTGGTCTAGGGTAGCAAACACTCTGCTAGGAAGCGATTACGGGATCAAGCCCTTGCATACTGCCTCTATGCGTCAGACATCATTGTAATCCAGTTTAGAGCCGGGACTTTTTTCTAAAGGGCCTCGCCACTAGGCAAACAACTCCCAGAGACTTTCACTGGGATTTGAGGGTCTGTTTATCTATCTCCCTTTGAAAAATCCCAGCCTGCGTGTGTAACATTGGAATCTTGGCCATCCTTAGTCGCCACTGGGAGAATTCCTGGGAGAATCCCAATCCTGTAGTCTCTTCATAATACATTTATTTTGGGAGCTAGGGAATGGGGAGGTATCCAGCCTTGGACCCAACTCTCTGGAAGGAAAACGCATCCGTGGACTCCGTAGTTAGTCTTGCACATGTTTGTGATTTACTGCAGTCTGACTAGCCAGAGAAGCAATAGGGGGCTAGCACACATTTCTCTGACACTGGTTTCTGATTGGATTGTTGCTTCAGAAATACATTGAATACCAGCGTGGAAAGCTAACTGGAGAGCGATGGTTTTCATTACTCTCTCTGGTTTCATTTTTTTTTTTTTCCTTTTAAGAAAACTGAGATTCTCCAATTCTCCTCCTGTCTGTTTCAGGCATCACAACAGGATCCGCAGCATTGAAGCGAGTCCGCTGAAGCCTTACGTTGCCCTGGAAACGTTGGACCTGAGTTCCAATGACATCATGGAAATACGAAGCGGCTGCTTTCCACAGGGACTTCCCATCAAGGAGCTGTAAGTTCTGCTGGTTCAGAGCAGCGCTTGTCGAGTTACCGCAATGAGAGGGAGGCCTTTAAAAAAAGGTCCGGGAACAACCATTTGAAAAGCGAGCATTTGACTTCTGGGTTCTGAGCGCAACAGCGGATTAAAACTCAGCCTGTTTTTTGGTCTCTGGTCTCCCTACCCCACCCCTTGCCAGGCTCATCTTTTTGGGATCTGTGAATAAGGCCAGGGTGTTATTTTGCCAGCTGCACCGGGCACGGTGTCCAATGACAGAGAAAGGCATGTGTGCCCTTCAGGTACGGATATCCTGCATTGCTATGGAAGCCTGAAACCCAAACAACTATCTAGAGCAGTGAAATCCAACTCTTCTTTAATGAGAGTCCTAGAAACATAAGGCTGGAAGAGAGGGTGTTGTCTGGTCCATCCCCAGGTTGAGGCAGGGTGAAGCGTACATAGCCCAGACCATCCTGGAGGGATGTTTGTCTGCCCTGAAGTCTGTGCCTCGCTTCTGAAATCAGACCCGTGCATCTGGGATAAAGTGGCTGTTTTCCTCGTGGTTGAGTAGTCCCGTTAATATGGCTGTTGGGCAATGCCTTGGTGTTCTCCCTTGAGCCAGGCCAGAAAAACATGGCATAATCTTGATGCACATGCTGTCACTAATCTGTGTGTGTGTGTGTGTGTGTGTGTGTGATATGCATATGCTGTCACTAGTGTGTGTGTGTGTGTGTGTGTGTTTTCTAGAAGGTGCAGAATAATGCTCCTTCAGGATGTGTTTAAAACCGTCTCCACGGGTTCTGCTCCCAAGGCCTGTTGGCGCATAATGAGCATATCTGCCTTGAGTCTGCTCCCACTCCTCTGTGGAGGCCCTCCATTTCTGGCACTGGGGCCCCCAGAATGGGGTGACAGCAGTGGGGCTCCAAGTCACCCCTGACTATCTCCTCCTCTGGAGTACGTGGTACTGAGCACGCCGCAGCTTCTGTTGCTAGGTGCTGGCAAGGCACTCTGGGAAAGCCGGTTTGTTTTCATTTGTCCCCAATTCCAACGCCGTGGGTCTCAGTTTGGAGACCAGACAAAGGCCGATTGCTGAACAATGAAGGCCTCTGATGCAACCACTATGTTTTCCATGCTGATTTATTACAGCAACCTGGGGAGCAACAGAATCAGCACCCTGGAGCCTGGTGCGTTTGATAGCCTGTCACGGTCCCTGCTAACACTTCGGCTGAGTAAAAACAGGATCACCCAGCTTCCTGTGAAGGCATTCAAGTTACCCAGGCTAACACAACTGTGAGTAGAAATGTGCACTTTAATTAAGGTTAACCAAGCTTTATGGAGACGAAATTTCCCTGAGGGCATGCACACCAAATGCAACCCTTCCTCACCCGACATCTATAAAACTTGGAATAAGCTATATTTAATAGTCCTATGGCGACACCTAATAAAACAAAGTCGGGGGGAGAAATGGGGGGGACACACGGCCGTTGTGCATCTGTGTGTCTGTGCGTCTCACACCTATTCACTTATTTAGATCATTCTTCTGAGATGAAAACATGTTAACTGATCAGCGTCTCAGTTGTTTACAATATCAAGTGTATCTGCTTCCCATAAAACAGCCAGTAAAATTTTTTTGGTTGGGGGAGGGGGAAGAGCTCAGTGACAGCGTTACTTTTTTGAGACCACACAGGTATCTTTATGCGGCAATAAAAATGCAACGAAGGAAGGTCGTTAAACGGTGCAGTGACATTTGAACAGAGAAAATAGTACTTGTGATGAGCTAACACACATTGCTGTTGTCTTGGCTGCCGTGCAGCGTGAGCTTACGTAGGCAAGAGATCTACATCGGCATCTGTAAATGTGCTCGATGTGCAAACAGTCAGTTGAATAGATTTACTCTTCCCCTTTGCTGGCCTGTTCTAAAGCCTGCTGCAGTCTTTTCACAGAGTTCGGTAGGCTTAGGATTAAGCTCTGTTTGCAAAAAAGAGCTTATATAAAAATGAAACTATGGCTTCTAAAAGGCAAACCATCACCGCCGTGGTAAGCAAACCCATAAGATGTTTTCGTCACGGTTGTTGGGTATTGAAGGTCAGGGGAGGCGAAGCTTCCTCTAACCCAGGCTCTGGCCCCGCCCATGTTCTGCCAGGAGGCCCCGCCCTCCCTCTCTCTTGAAGTTGGTGGGGCTCAGCTCCCGTCAGGGGTCTGGAGAGTGGAATGGGGGTGGGGCCAGCTGGGGTACATGGGGCAACTCGGACCGGCGAAGGTGTTAGGCAGCTGAGGCCGCCTTGTGACTCCGGCCGTAGGACAGAGGGGCTCGGAGCTCTGGTGGTCGGGGCCTCAGTCAAAGGGGCAGGGCCAAAGGGCTAGTCTCTCTCTGGTGCTTCGGTTAGTAACTGCTCCAACTACCCAGCCACATTATGCTTGTCCGTTGGGATGCTTGCTTAGGAAATGCTTGACTTCGTATGTACATGGGTGCAAATTTGGATTTACAGTTTCTTCAGGCGTGAACATCTCTCTGGAGGCTTTGAGGAACACGTAGGCTATTTAGGAGCCCAAGTTCCTTGGAGAGTCATTGGTATTTGTGCTCCTAAGCCCCTTAGACTCATTCAAAAACCTTCCTTCTGTTTTCCCCTGCGTGGCTCTAGGAATGTACACCTACTTCTACAGTGCTGCATACACGAAGGGGTAGTGATGAGGTTGTCAGAGTTTTAGAATACCCCCTATGTAACTTTCCAGGTGATGTACGGTTGAATAGTATCATTAGCAATGCTGCAGAGCGGGAAGAGTCAAGTTTGAAATAGGGAGGTAAAAGCCTGTTTAAAAGGTTAACCGGTTAACTGGGATCCTGTGGCGGGGGGCTGCTCCGGCCGGACTGGGCCCACCACACCGTGTTGTGGGTGGGGGCTGCTCTGGTTGGGAGGGTCTCTGTGTTGTGAGGAGGGGCTGCTTCACTTAGGCGGCTGATTAACCGGTTACCCAGGTAAGTGCGCTGGTAAGGCAGATGCTTACCGGCTAACCGCTTAGCCAGTTAACCCTTTACATCCCTAGCTTGAAACAATCTTTTGTCTAGCACAAAGGATGCTAGAACAGCATTAAAGGGGGATGTTAATCCCCCTCCCCCATCACTCACCGCTGCTTCCCCTCCCAACCTGTGTAGAGCCCATGCTGGTGTGACAGCTGCTTCCTTGGCTCCCACTGGGAATTGGAGGAGGTGCCTCCATTGGGTTGGTTTTCCAGCCCCCCACGCTGGTGTCCAGGTAATGGCTGTACACGCACAGCACAGGAGTGTAGGTGCACAATTGGAGGCAGGCTGGAGTGGAGTAGAAAAGTTTGACTTTCCTGTTTAAAGCTCTTTATCCATTCTTCGTGCACGATACTGAGTGAATCCTGCCCCTCTCCCAGTCAATGAGAGTTTTGCCTCTTGACTTCATTTAGTGGGGCTGGCATTTCACCCTGGTGTCTAGATCTGACGCATGCCATGATGTAGAACGACCTGTTCTAATGCCCTTGGGACAAGTTGTCACCCAGGTTAAGTATGATCAGTGGTTAAGTATTGTCTGTGGGCATAGTGCACAGAAAAACTGGCTTTCCTGAGTTTTATTTAAAGTTTCCGTTGCTTAAAAAACTGCTTAATAAAGAAAACATTTTGGAGGTCTCATTGGAAACCTTTATTTATTGCTTACTTAAAATAGGGGAAAAGACTCATGTTGTTAAGGAAACTGAAGGTTATCTTTCCAAGCTGGTAATAAAATTAGCATCTGGGGTCGCCCTTGACATTTCTTTGTCAGAGTAAATTTTTTTCTGGCCTGTTACAAACCTTTATAAATAGAGGTTATAATGCTGGTCCCTCGTTGTACGGTTGGAATGGTGCTTCTGCCTTGGGACAGGTGAAGTGTGATGTTTGAACTCAATTGATGGAAAGTTTAAATGGTTCCTTAAAACGTATATGGCGGAGGGGATTGCTACTTCACATCCATTTTACTTACTGCCCTATATTGGCATTTGCTCAAGGCTTAAATTAACTGGAGCATAGCTCTGGTAAATAGTTGCAAATCCACAAGGCTGACACCCCAGAATGGGGGGAGGGGAAGCGCTGGAAAATACTCTGAGAATTTAAGCCCTGAGTTTGCTCAGGGAGGTGTTTGTTGAAGAGTGAATGATCTTGGTGACTTTCCTGGCCCGTTTCTGATGCCCTCCTGCTCTCTCATGGGAACAGTTCCCGGGGAGGCTGTCGGCATGCCTACCCCCGTTGTGCGTCACGCAGAAGATGTCCGGACAAAGGACGGGGATTTCATACATTTCTATGGTGTTGCTGATTTTAGGGAGTTAAACCGGAATCGCATCCGCCTGATTGAAGGCCTGACGTTCCACGGACTGGACAGCTTAGACGTGCTGAAGCTGCAGCGCAACAACATAAGCAAACTGACTGACGGGGCCTTCTGGGGTCTGGCCAAGATGCAAGTCCTGTAAGTTAGAGGGAAAGATTTTTTTTTTTTCCGCTTCTTCTGTGCAGTCTGGATGTCTCCCATGATCTCCTCCTTTCCTCCACTTTGCCTCAAGCTCCCCCAGGGTCTGGGGAGTGCGGGTAGGAGTGCTCTTGACATATGACCTGCTGCCGGACAACAAAAGGTGGAGGATTTTTGTGCTTTGAGTTCCTCAGTTCTGCCTCTCACCCGCTAGATGCCCAGGCTCTGCTCTGCTTTGCCAGCTCGCAACTGCTGTACAAGAGGCAGTTGTAAAAGGAGGGGAAAGGTTTAATTCCGCGACTGTTGCCGCGTTCTGTGCCATGCCCAGGGCACAGCTGCAAAGAACCCTTTCCCGTCCTCAGCACACGGTTTCCCTCTGCCAGTGTGTGACGTTTGGTGGCCTGGGCTTGACCGGTGGTCCGGGCTGTATTACGCTAGTGCAACAGAGATCAGTTTCCAGGCACATTCCCATGGATCTCTCCTCTCGGATGCTGCCCTGACTTTAGTGTCCTGAGAACCCCCTCCTGCTACGTGGAGATAGGACACTGATATATTCCCCCCCGCTTGGAATGTGATCCCAGAGATCCAGGGCTTGTGAAAGCTACCCGCCAGCTGCGTGGTGCACGGCGTCCAGAAGGGATTACTTCACAGGCCGTGTGTGTGTGCGCGCGTGCACAGACTGAAGGCCTGTGTGTGCATTCTGCCTCGGGGGGCCCGTGGACTTCAAAGGGGCCCTGCCTGGGGACGCAGCTGCACGCCTCGCATGGCAGGCTCTCCTTGCATTACCGCTGGGATTAGGGGACTGTCCTTGGAATGGGGGCTGGACAGATGGATTTAACAGCAGTCTCCCTCCCCTTTCACTGCGTGGCCAGCTCGAGTGCCTCTAGTAAGACTTCAGATCTGCCTTTTCTGGCTTGCGTTCAAGGTAGACTCCTCTTGGAACGTAGACATGCGTATTCCTTAGGCCCTGCGCTGTTTCCTAAGATTTCTTTCTAACGTAATTCAAACGCCCTTTTCTTTCCAAAGCCCAATCAATTCCCTGACCTCTCTCCCCCCAAAAAACCCAAACAAATACCTAAACCTAGGGGTGGGCAAAAGGGCCTCCACGGGCCAGATTCGGCCCACCAAGCGGGTTGATCTGGCCTACAGAGGCCCTGCTGCTCCCCCGCCCCCACCCCGATTAGGGGGCACGAGAAAGTGCACAAAGTTTCCTCCGCCCTGCCAGGAGCACGCAGTGCTTAGAAGTGCCATGTGCTCCTGGCAGGGTGGGAGGAGACTTGGCCCGCTCCCCTGCCCCCAAGCCCTGATTGGCCTGGGGCAGAAGGCGGAGCATGTGAAGTCTCCTCCCACCACCAGGGGCATGGGCACCTAGGGAGAACGGGTAGGCAACGGAGGGAGAAGACTTCATGTGCTCCCCCACCCCCAGATCATTCAAGGTCTGTGGGTGGGGAAGCAGGGAAGTATCCTGTTCTTTCCCCTTCCGCTTGAAGTGCCCAGCCCAACCTAAACTCTAACCCAAGCATGGTGTTGATCCCAAAAAGGGAGAAGCGCCAGAGACCCCATGAGGGCTGATAGGAGCTTTGCTGTTGATTTGACACGGAAGGCACACAGATGCGGTGGTGAGGAGCATCAGTATAAAACCCGAAGCTAGATCAATAGTACACACTGTATTGTAGGCAAGGTTAAGTGCGTGTGCCGGTGTGTGCACACACTTCATCATCATCAACAACCATGGGCTCAATGCCCGTTGGTGTCCAGTGCCTCCCTCACTATTTCCTTCCTTCTTTCCCTGTCCAGTGCAGAGTGGCTTAGTTTCTGTAGACTAGCTCTGTACCAGTCTACCATATCATCTACCCATTCTCTGTGGGGCCTGCCTCTCCTCATCGGACCATCCATTATGCCGAATATCAGGGTCTTCACTTTTCACTCTTCGTTCATTCTGCAGATATGCCCGAATAGCTGTAACTTCCGTTGTATAACCTTCTGCAGTAGGTTCTCTTTTGGTTGTATCTTTCTATTTAATTCCTCATTGGTGACCTTCTGCATCCGTCCTCTTCTCGGGATCTTTTCTATGACAACTTCCCTTGAATGCCAATATCCTTCTCTTCGAATCTTTTGTTATCACCCATGTCTCACTGTACAACATGCTGCTAAATACACACATTTTCAAGACTCAGCTTTGTTCCTAAGCTAATCGCTTTACTTTTCCAGATCTTATCTATTGCTTTTGCCATTCTAGTTGCTATTTCCTTCTTACAGTCTAGATAATGTCATGTTGCTCCCCAAATACGTGAACTTCTCTATGTTCTCTAGTTTGATCCCATGTACACTCATCTTCCTTCCTATTTCCTTCTCCCCAAATACCATTGTCTTCAGACTTGCATGAGTATATATAGCAGGTGTCAGGTAACAAAGTTGTTTTTTTTTTTTTTTTTTTTTTTTATCTGTTGACTCAAGACACATTCCTCTTAAAGCGTTTCACTGTACGTAGGATTTAAAAGTACTGCAAAATCTAGATCGCTGTAGAAATAAAAGCTCTTCCTACAGATGACTGATAAGCAATTAAGTGGGATATTCTTGATTGGTGCTTTCTTCTTTATTAGAGTACACATTAAAACACACAGCCAGAGGCTCCTTAAAGTTTGCTGGTATGCAGTAATTAGCGCTGTCCTGTTCTATAGGGGCTATGAAAGAATTTGGGCAGTACCATTTGCAGCCGAGCTCTGGGATGTAACTCCTGGTTTGACATTGGGAGAAGGCATGAAGTGTGTTGGGGAAGCAGTTTTCACATCTGAGCACAGAACGATTGAATAGCTCCCACCTCCCCCCCCCCCCCCCCCCCCGGCAAGTCCTTTGTTTGTGTGCATAGAGGCACGTATGCTTGGCTGTGTGTTGAGATGCACAGAAAGGGTGGAGTGTGGTGGTGGTGGTTTTTTTTTTAGTAAACATTTTATAGAAAGCTTCCCAGTTCTTTCTGGCAGTCCTAAATTTCATCCAAATGTGCCTGCCCATACGGATAGTCTGTCATTTATCCTGCTTGTCTTCCTAGACACCTGGAGCAGAACAGCCTGACCCAGGTGAACAGCGGCTCTCTCTACGGCCTCTCATCTCTCCACCAACTTCACCTCAGTAACAACTTGATAGCCCACATCAACCCTGAGAGCTGGAAGTTCTGTCAGAAGCTGCATGAGCTGTAAGTTGATTAAGGTGATTCCTCATAGTCCTACCGAGCCTGTTCCTGATGGTGCTGTAGCATTTATTGTACCTAATGTGCTGAGCATAACGAGCTGCTTAAAAAAAATCTGTTTGTTTACAGGGGTTAAAAAGCCGATTGAGGCTCTGTTTGCAGTACCTTAGCTGGAAGACTTGTGTTCTCTTGCACTGACTTGACTATACAGCTTGGAGGAAACTTTTGCTTTATTAGTCTATTTATTATGTAAGCTGTAAAACATAATCACGTTTAAACCACCTAAGGTCAGGCTAACTCAAAAGCAATGAATGAAGTATGTTACTCCCGCCTCTTCTGCTTGCATATTACTTTTACCGTCGGGTTCATCTGCTGGAGGGCAAGCAGGTTGGCCTCGTTCTCCTGAGATTCCCAGATGTGAACATTTCACTTGCGATCTTTTTGATAAATAAAAATGTCGGCGGCTGCTGACAGCCTCGGGGGAGAGATGTCGGCGTCTCCATCGTTGCTAATGCTTTGATGAGGGAGAGACGTTTGGGATGCTTGCTAGATTGACAGGAATAGCAATCGCTCCTTAAAACACGTCCAGCTGTCTGGTTTAAAAAACAAATCTCTCTCATCTTTTCTAAGAACGGGTGACGTTGAGTTTTATTATGGGACTGTATCTCCTGCTTTAGTGCCTCATTCTGCCAGATGCGGGGAGATCATAAGAGTCCCAGGTCAGTAGAGATCATCGTAATGGTCTAGTCTGACCTCCTGTGGATCACTGTGCAAAGAACTGACCCAAATAATCCCTAAAGCAGATCTTTTCCAGCTAAACGTTTTCAGAGTTTCCCCCTTTTGTTAAGAGACCAGATTTCAAATTCAGACATTTTTGGAAGACGAGAAAGGAAATATCGTTTGGAGAACGTGATTATGAGCAAATCACCTTGTTTTTCAGACAGGCCTGAGACTGGCTGCCCTGAAAGGTACTTCCTTTTGCAGTGTACGCTCGGCATGTGGCCCTGGCTACTTTCCAGAAAGAGCCGTGTTTGATATTTCACTAGCTCGGGATGGTGCTAAGAACTTTCCCAGACTTCAGAGCTGAGTCCTAATTTCCTTCTCTGTGAGTCAGCAGTTTGCCTCACCCAGGTCTTGCTCAAACCCAAAGCATCAGAAGGAAAGACTTCTTCGTTCACTGGACGTTTCTAGGGAAGGCTAGTGCCAGCTGGGCAGAATGGCCAAATTTAGCGACACAAAGGGATTGACTGTGGAGAACACTGGGGACTATGGAGAACACCAGCCATCAGCCAAGTCATGGATCTGGAAGGAGATGAAGGAAATGATCACAGATCTACCTTGCCTCTGAGAAAGAGGTGCCAATGCCTTGGGACATGCCCAGTGTGAATGGGGTTGGTTCTAATGTAGGGGGGACTGTATTTGGTTTAGATTTGGAAGGTGGCTATCTGGACATTAGCACACACCTTTGCAAAATATTATAGGGCTGAGCAGACCTTGCTTCAGGCCTTATTGGAAAATTCTCCTTCAGATTACATCTGTGATGATTAAAGCTGTGGATTTTCAGTTCCTGATGGCTTTCTATCTACATTTTTATGGGGAACTGTTTTCAAAAGACTCACTCAAAGCCCATGAAATGGGTGGGCACTTTCACGGGAGGGAAGGGGAGTATGAGGCCATTAAAAGGTTTCCTGTGTCTGTCTCTATCTTCTGGTTGGGAGGAAATACAGAAAATGAAGCCCAGGCGTTCGGACTGGAATAGATGATATCAAAGCAAGGAAAGGTTATGCCACCATGAAGGTGTCTTAAATGCTTGGTTGTGCATGCAAATCAGGTGCTTGGACATCTACAGAGAGGAATAAACCCCCAATTACAGGTTGATATAAATGGAAAAAGGGGAGCTGGACTGGGACCTTAAAAAAAAAATGAAGTCCATTATGTAGCAGTTTGATTTAATGGGAATGAAACTTCTTGAAAAATGTGATGCACCCGAAGATTGGATATCAAACTGGCTGTCTTGCAGGGTACCAGTCATGGGCGGCAGGTAATGTAGGCAAGGGAAGGCATTTCCTTCCCAAAATTGTCTATGTGCCCTGGGAAGGCAGGGGCCATGGCGTGGCAGCCCACCCTCCAGGTGGCCAGGAATTATTGGGCTGTGGATAGGCAGGGCTTGGCTCTTGGGGGCGGGTTGCTGAAGGGGCGGGGCCTCAAGTGGAAGGGGCGGGGATGGGGTTTGCCTTCCTCAGGTTGCCCATGGTTAATCCTTTTTGTGTCACGATTATCATCATTCACTCTGCTTTCTACTCCACACCTCCTCCTTGGCACCGGGAACTGGGTTTTTCCCCTAGCCAGGTTTAGCTCCTTCCCTTCCCTTCCCTTCCTCCCTAGAGGCATGTAGATTAGGCTACCAGACATAGTAAAATGAAGTGGCGATTTAAATAATCGCCGCTTCATTTAAATTTACATGGCTGCCGCGCTGAGCCGACAAACAGCTGATCAGCTGTTTGTCGGCTCAGCGCGATAGTCTGGACGCGCGGGTGTCGACGTCAAAGGTATTTGTCGACCACCCAGGTATACCTCCTGGGATGAGGTTTACCTGGGTGGTCGACAAATACCTTTGATTTGTCGGCTCAGCGCGGCGGCAGCCATGTAAATTTAAATGAAGCAGCGATTATTTAAATCACCGCTTCATTTTACTATGTCTGGTAGCCTAATCTACATGCCTCTGGCGACAGAGGCATGTAGTCTAGACGTACCCTTTCTGTCTGTGTGTCTGTCTGTCTCTCTGTGTGTGCGTGCGTGCGCAAGACAAAGCCAAATTCCTTAATTGCAGGTGAGGACATAATTTTGATCCGTTGCCAGTCCTTCATAACTAACACTACAGCTTCTTTAAGAACGAAAGTATGTTGTCCTATGCCTCCTTGAAACTCATTAATCCCGGCTGAATTTCTTCCAACGCCTTCCTGCTCACACATTGAAAAGACAGATGGCTCATTTGCCAAGCCAATGACACTTGCAGTGCTTAAGAATATATATCTGTTTTGACTTAGGTTTTTTGGCTAGCACAGTAACTTTCATGTGTGCCCTAGACACATTAAGTGGGCTGGTTATGGGGCAGGGCTATATGAGGAATCTGGAGGTTTGGAAAGAGTTGGGAGATTGTTTTCATTGCCCATAATACAAAGGGTTTCAATATTTGGCCAGGGCAAAATGTGTGAAATTTTCAAAGTGGCTTAGGAGCACAAATTCTAGTGACTTCCACCTAGTCTTGAAGTTCTAAGTCACCCACCCCGAGGGCCAACTTTCTGGTCCTTCTTAGCTTGGGTTGATGCCAAACCTTTGGGGGGGAGGAAATTTACATCACTAGTATTGGGCTTATTTGGTCACCAGTGAAACTTAGGGCAGCCCAGATTGGTATCCAACAGCCCTGAAGACCTGCTCCAGAAACTGGGAGTAGCCCCAACCCAGGGGAAATCTGACTACAACCAGCCAGGCATTCTGCCCCCTGGGACTAGTGAGTGATGACTTTGCCTATACTACAGCGCTAGCGACTTCCCCACACCGAACCTTCCCAGTAGCCATGCTGCAGCGCTTGGGGCAGTGTGTGGCATTTTCCTATAAGAGCAGGACTATGGATTGCCTGAGAGCTGCTAGCCATCACCAGCTCTTCCCCGCTTTTCCTCCTGTTGGCTGCTCCAGGGAGCCTTCTCGCCTCCCTTGCAGTGCCTGCCTGAGCACTTTTCTCTCCCAGCTATAAAATTGCAAGGAAGCCATATTCAGGCCAGACAGAGCAGGTGCAGGGGATTGTGTGGGGGGCGCAGAGGATGGATGGAAAACTCTCCCGTGTTAGTCACTGCTGTACGTCTAGGGGCTCTCCAGCATGCTTTGCACTCGGAGACAAAGGGCAGAGGGACAGGAGGAGGGCTGTGATGGGGGACCTTTGCTCTGCCCACAGCGGGGGGATTATAATGTGCATTGCTACACATTCGGTGGCTACACGGTGCAATTGCTTTGGCCTGCGCTCTCGACGGGCATTGGGTGAGTGGTGGAGACGCCCGCATCTAGCGTGCTCCCCTGTGAAGATGTCACGGCCAGGCCCATGCAAAGCGTCTGCATAGATTTCAGAGGTGCCAGCGTCTTGCAGCCTCAAAACAAGCAGGAGGGAAAGGTGATCATCTTCACTCTTCTCCCTGTGAGTCCCGCGGCAAGGCCAGAGACTGACTTGCGCTTAGCGCCAGTTGATTGGGCCCTCGTTGTTACACTCCAGGTCATCCCCTCTCTCCTTGGTGATACTTGCCAACTGCGCTCACCTGATTTTCACCTAACTTGACCCGTTCTGCCTCCCTACAGCAACTCCGTGTTTTGTAGGAACTGCACCTGAGGTGCAGATCTGCCTGGAGACCGCACCGGTATTGCAGAGCATCTCAGGTAGTGCCAGGTAGTGACTGCATTTCTGTTGGCTTTTTCTTTAGAATATTGTCCTATAACAACCTGACCAGACTGGACGAGGGGAGCTTGGCAGACCTGGGAGGACTGCATGTACTGCGACTCAGCCACAACGCCATCAACCACATTGCTGAGGGAGCTTTCAGAGGACTCAAAAACCTGCGTGTTCTGTAAGTGATCCCAGCTATGTCTTGATTCCCACCTCCTGCTCCCACCACGTGATACGCACGTCCGCGTGCCTGAACAGCTAACCCTGCTTCCCTGATTAATGCAGGAGATGCATTTTTCTCTGGACCAAATCTTCTCCTGCACTTCTGTTTGAATCCAGCCATTTCCTTGCTTGACATTTGGAAATTCTCCTAACTGTTCCTGTGCGCTGTTCGGCAGCTGTTGTGTTTCAACCCAGAAGTGGGTATTTTAGAGTGTTTTAGTGATGGGATGGGAAGAATTCTTTTGTATTCCTTAGGCCTTGTCCGTACTTCTCAGAGAATCGATGCTCTAGAGATCGATCTACTGGAGTTCGATTTGGAGGGTCTAGTAAAGACCTGGTAAATCAAATGCTGAGGGTGCCCCTGTTGACCGTGATACTCCTCTCCCATTGACCTCCTGCTGTGGAGCTGTCCTAGAAAATCGCTGTAGGATACATAGACTCCAGCTACACAATTATTGTAGCTGGAGTTGCATATTTTACATTTGTGTTCTCTACCTATATAGACCTAGCCTTACAGACCATTCCTGGACTTGTGAATGTTTGTGTCAGGTGCTCACCTGAAAGGAGGTTTAAAAGTGCAAAGTTAAATTATTAGTATTAAGAATTAGTTTCCAGCTCTGCGTTTGGATAATATGCATTTTTTTGCTGGTTAGGGGATAACATTTTTTCACGAGCGGCCTATTTTAGATTAATTGTTTTTGTAGTTCTCCTTTCAGGGTTCAGGCCTGGCAGAGCAGCGTGCACTAAGCTAAGTGCATTGCTGAAAGTCCTGCTCTTTTAACCCTTTTTCAGCTCTTAACTCCTCCATTTCCCGTGCTGTCCTTTTGAGGGAGGATGCAGGAGTAGGGGGGAGGAGTGTCCCAGGGTCTCAGCTGGGGAAGATGAATGAAGGGAATGGAGATGGGGATCAGGGCATAAGGGGGATGGGAGGTGCTTAACTATCTCTGTGCCTCCCACCACCTCTAGGTACCGCCCTCCACAGTTCCTATTGGCTGTGATTCTGACCAATAGGAGCAGCAGGGGAAGCCTCCAGGCAAGTGGTTTCTGCGCTGCCATTCCCCCAGCTGGGGGCAGGGGGAGCTGCTTCCACTCCCCGCGCGCTGGATCCCATCTGCGAGGCTCAGCTCCTGACCCCTGCAGCTGGAAGCCGGCACTAGCGCTCCAACCTCGTGGCGGGGGCCTGCAGGGCTGGAGCGCCAGGACAGGCTCTCCGTGGCAAGGGAGGGGGAGCCCCGAGCCCATCTGCAAGATGGTCGTGGACCACAGTTTGAGAACCACTGAACCAGCAAGGCAGCTCGTTGGAGAGGAAGAACCCGCGGCAGCTTGTTCCAGCGTCCTCCACGCAGCTCCTTCTGTTTGCACCAGCTGAGGCTCTGGCCGGCCTGGTTCTTCCATCTCCACTGCCATGAAGTCCCCCCTCACCCAAGGTTTGACTGTGCAGCCTTCCACGGCAGTGGGGTTCCTGGGCAGACACACAGCTCAGTACTTGTATTCCTCCTCCCTGAGCCCCATTGCGCTTGGATGGACGGAAATGGAAGCGAGCACGGAGGCGCTTTCCCTCCTCTGCTTATTGCACCGCATGCATCTTTATTCCTTTCCTGAGTTTCACACGGGAGGAAGCGACTGAGAGTGATTTTTTTTTTTTTTTTTTCAGCGTAAGCCTTTCAGCCCGCTGGCATTCAGAGAGGGCCTTCTCCCAGGCAGCTGCCAGTGTGGGGACGAAGGGCTCGCAAAGAGGAATGTGGGAATGGGGCGCTCTGTGCCCTCTGCAGCGGACGGGGAGCCTCTTTTGTGCCCAGTGCAAGGGGGAGAGAGAGGGAGTTCTAATTGAATCAAGAGGCAGGCTCTTGGGTCGGGCACCTGGTGAAAAAGACCCGAGCCGGCTTTAATTATGGCCTATTGTTAAGGAGCCTTTGGTGGGTGTGAAACGGCTGAAATGTGGCGCTGTTCTGCAGAGGTCAGGCCTGGGGACCTCGCAACATAATGATTAACAAGGCAGCGCGCATTCAAGCTCAGCCAGCCAGAAACAATAGGAAATTGGCAGCCGGGGCTGAGAGAGAAGAGGCATTGAATACACTGCGAGGCGGGACAGAATGCCCAGGGTCTTCACTTTTTTTTTTTATTCCACCCATTTGAAAAACACCCCAAATTCACATTTCTGTGCTCTCCCCCTCGCTCCCAACACTAAGCCTTTCAGCTTCCTTTAGAAAGCAAGCCCAGGGACAAGCCGGCCACTTTTCTTTTCCCTTTTTAAGAAAACACACGGTGACACTCGCTCAATAAAAGTACGTGCCAGAAATCGCCAACATTCTCAGCAGCTCCCGCCCTGTCTCCGCTCAGAATGGGGAGAGGCCAGGCTAGCCATCCCAAGTACAGTGGCAGGGCTGGAGGGGGCAGGGGAATTGGCCTCAGAACGAATCTCCTGGAAGAGAGGGTTTGTTCACGTGTCCCAGAAAACCAGGCCTAAGCTGCAAGCAGGTTAGTTACAGTGCGCTGTGCAACTGGTAGAAATTAAAATATGGGATCCTAAGAGGTGACACGTTTATAATCCGGTTCATGCAACGCAGGCCTCCCGACATCCTGCAGGGTGTCACGGTGAGTCTCCCGGATCCAGCCTCTCCTTTACTCTCATTTGTCTCTTGCTGGCTGCATTAAAGCGCTCTGCGTGCCCATGTCCTGTGGCGTTGGAATTCTGCCATCCGCTTGGCATGGCTCTACCCACAGATCATACTGACAGCCAGAGTGATGTTGCTTCAGTTGGTGTTGTGTTGATAGGTGGGACACAGGTCTGAAAATGACACTTGCTAAAAAAATGGGCATTTTGGGCTGAGGGTCACTTCTTTTCACTACTTTAATTCATGTTGGATACGTCTACACTGTGGAGCTATTTTGGGATACCAGAAGTATCCCGAAATAGCTACTCCGCGTCTGTTGAAACAGTGCGTGATTTCGAAATACCGGGCGGCTTATTCCGACAACCCTTGTTCCATGAGGGTTAAGGGGAATTTTGGAATATCGCGTTATTTTGAAATGGCTAATTAAGCTATTTCGAGGTGTGGGAGGTCTAGGTTGGATATTAAGAAAAACTGTTTCACTAGGAGGGTGGTGAAGCGCTGGAATGGGTTCCCTAGGGAAGTAGTGGCGTCTCCATCCCTAGAGGTGTTTAAGTCTCGGCTTGACAAAGCCTTGGCTGGGTTGATTTAGTTGGGATTGGTCCTGCCTTGGGCAGGGGGCTGGACTTGATGACCTCCTGAGGTCTCTTCCAGCTCTGTTTTTTATGATTCTATGAAATAGCATTGAAATAAGCTACACAATTTAGGTAGCGTAAATTGCATAGGTTATTTCGAGCTAAGGGTGCTGTGTAGATGCACCCATTGAAAAGCCAAGGAATCAGGACTAGCAACAAAGACAGCAGTTAGTTTGGATAACTATGGTAAAACTTCAGTCCTGGCTGGCTAAGGAAATTGTGGTAGAGGGTTATGTGCACCTAATGGCATTCTTCTGTTCTCATATAATGTATTGCACACATTTAAAAAAGAAAAAAACCTATTGAAACTGTTCTAGTAACTAAAGAAAATAGTGGATTTGCGGGGAATGGGGGTTTGTTTTGTGGATTTTTTTGTCTTCCCTGTGATGTTACAAAGGCTTAAAAGTGTATTTAAAAACAGAAAAAAAAAACCCCTAAAGGAAGAATAAAGAGCATTAGAAATGTTATAGGTCTGTCTGCTGAATTCTACTGCCTGGAGCTTGAAGGGAGAGATGAGAGAGGAGTTTTAGTCAGACGGTTTAAAAAAGGGTGGTGGTTTTTATTTGCTTGTTTTCATTAATATCTATGTAACTCCAGTAACTAATGAACATAAACAGGAAAAGGGCCCTCTTTATGGGGAGTTGTAACTCTATAATTATGCTCCTAAATTTATCTCTCTAAGCAATGCATGAGACTGTGGAACTCCTTGCCACATGAAGTCATGGAGACCAAAAATGTAACAAGGACTGAACTTTTTTATGGCTGACAAGAGTATCTAGAGTTGCCACGCTAAATATAACACAATTCTGGAAGAGATTCTGTTTTAGGGTTTAAGCCAGTATATCTGACTATTGGACATCAGGGTGAGACCAAATATGGAACACAGATTATCCTGAATTTCTATATGACTTGCCATTCTTGCACCTTCCTTCAAGGCATTTGGTAGTAGCCCCTGTTTAAAACAATACTTAGCTAGATGGATCTTGCACCTGGCCATTCCTGTGAAACTCCCGGTGGTTTTAGTTTTAGTTTTAGTTTTTGAGGCAGAAGAAGTTTCTCTTTGTTCGAGGGGAAACCTGCCAAACACATGGACTTCTTCATCCAGCACAACGAATTAGAGAAGGGCTTAAATCCAGAGTTCAGAAATCCATTGGAGGTCCTCTTTAAAGTGGCAGAGGGGATCTGATTGGCAAACTTCAATTACTGATGGCCTCATGTTCTCCCTTTAGTGCAAGAAAAGTCAAGAGTTGGCTTAGCTGCAGTGCTAGGCTTACTAAAAGTGATGCACAGCAAGGACAAAATGGGAAGTTCTTTGTAAGCTGCTTCCAAACTTTTCCCTTTAATGGCGAGCCCAGGACTGAGAAATTGATTGAGCTTTCTTTTGTCTTCTCCCCAGGGACCTGGACCATAACGAGATCTCAGGCACAATAGAAGACACCAGCGGGGCATTTATGGGCCTGGATAACCTAAGCAAGCTGTGAGTAGCCTCAGCTTTTAGAAGTTTGTTGCCTTCCCTGGGGAAAGGCGGTGGGCGTGGGTGGAGCAGGTTTGTTCAGACTTTGCTCTTTGGGAAGAGGGAAAAATCTGAAGAAAGAGAGAGAACAGCCCCCCAGACTCACTACATGGGAATAAATGCCATTCCTAGGAGCACATGGTTTCCTTTCGTAGGCGTGAACCCCCTACTGCTAGAGCAGCTGAATATTCACATACTCAGCACTGGTAGAAACAAGCTCATGGGTTTGTTCCCTGTAAGATTTCACCCAGATCAGCTGCACTTTACAAAAAAGCAAGGGAAAAAAGGAAGCTTCCTTTCACACTCATTGATGCTCAGCCTCTAATGAAAAAGCAATACTAAACAAGAGAAACATCTCAGGGTTACGCTTAATTACACCTCACAGTTTAAGTGAATTGGACAAACATCTGTCTCGTAGGGTGTTAGCCGTTTCCTCTCCACTCCCCAAGAAATGACTCCCCAGTTTCTTTAATGGTGCCCTCTGTCTGTGGGAAGTTTTCTTTACGAGTGATCTTTTTAGGGGTGCATCTAGACTACAGGGTTTTTTTTTTTTTTTAAACGGCTATTTTTCTGAAAAAACGTCACTTACTTCCACGCTGCAAACAAGTTCTTTCGAAAGAAAATCGAAGAACCCAGGGCTTTTCTGACACTGGTAAACCTCATTCGACGAGGTAGAATGCCTTTTCCGAAAGAGCTTTTTCGGAAGAAGGCGTGTGTGGACGCAGAAGAGGGAATTTTTTCGAAAGAAGAGGCCTCCAGGAAAAAGCACAAGTGTCCTAGTGGCCACTCCGCACACAGTAATCACAGCTTATATGCGAGGGAGTGTCCAATGAGTGTGCACAATCTCTTTTGAAAAAGCAGGTTGCTATTGCTATGTGCTTTGGTAGTGTGGATGCTCTCTTTCGGAAGAAGTTTTTTTTGGAAGATCTCTTCTGAAAAAGCATCTTTCAAAAGAAGTCTGCAGTCTAGACATACCCTAGAGCTCCTGGGATTGGGCCAGAACAGTTAAAGGGATAAAAAGAAAACTGATTCAGTTTGAGAGAGACATGTAAGAAAATATATATTGCAGGTAATTTGTTCCTTTTCCCTTTGGGGGATTGCATGGGGAAGGATCTTTGAACTCAGCTGTCTAGAATCAATCCTGTCCAGCAAGTTGCTGATGGCTCATGACTAATTGGGGAGTCACTTTCAATTATTACTTCTTGCTTCTGTTTGAGTGTTCACCTCCTTCATTGCTGTCTTTGCTGCTGACATGCCCAGGGTGCACTGTATAATGGGAGGTGGCTGGCAAGGATCTCTGCAGGCAGTACTGTGTGTCTCTGTAATTAGTGCTGTTGGGGAGAGTGGTTTCGGTGGAGACCTAAGGTGGGAGTTGGAGAAGGGGGACTTGTCACTGTGGGTGTGGATCAATTTAAGAGAGGTGGAGCTGGGGACGGTGGGGGAGTTCAAGGAGAGAGTCAAAGGGTGGATTTTAGCAAATGGGATTGTGGGCTAGGGAATAGATGAGAGTGGCAAGGTGGGGCGCTTGGCAGAATGGTAGGAATAAAGAAGAGCCTTGTGCTGGGGAAGTCTTCATGGTCGGGGGCTTCTTTCAGAGGCATGGGCACAGGAGCAAGGGGAGAGCTCTTGGGAGGTAGGAGAGGGGGGAGCAGAGGTTTAGGGGATAAGGAAGATAAGGCCTGAGGAAGGGCCAACGGAGAGATCATGGAAGAAGAGACTGGAGTGGAGGGAGTCGTAGGCGAGGGCCTGTGGCTGGTTTTGGGGGAAAGGATGGATAGACTATCGGGTCTCTGTTTGGATTAGTCACTGTGCTTTAAAACATAAGGATGGAAACCTGCTGATAATCTAGCTGCCTTTCCTGAGGCATTTTGCACACATTCGAGGCCTCCCACCTCAAAAAGGCCTAATTTAATCCATCACCACTCAAGCTGGGAGTTGTCTTGGGACTTCAATTAAGGATTATTTCTGCTCCCCAAATTATATATATAAAATGCCGGCCCTCTGCTCTAAGGGTGGCAGTGTGTGGCTTTAGGCTTGGTGTTTAAACCGTCAATGGGCTTTAAACGCATTAGCATACAAAAAATAAGTGACACTTCAGATGGAAACGGTCCAATGAATTAATAATTACCTCAGCTCTGTGGAGATTGCCTTAAAAGCTGCTCCCCTTTGATCTGCCAGGGATTAGACTCTGAAAGGATTTAGCAGCGAGAGTGTTGTTCCGCATAATGAAGGTGTTAAACTGGGAGGGGGCAGGGAGGCCCGTCACTGTAGCCTTCCCTGAATTATAGATGAAGCTCTCCAGAATGGAGAAGGAAGGTCTAAATTAAAACATGGCCTCAGAAAAGGGAACTGAGAACCACTGAAGCATAAAAAGCATCAGTGGGGAGCCGCCGGTCCCCTAATTATTCAAGCTGCTAAATTTAACCGGTTTTTGATGGCTCACTCACTGAAAGACCTTCCTGCAGGTGCAGAGGGGGGAAATGGTACTTTCTAATGAACTGCTTGTGCACGGTGTCATTATACGTCTTTAATTGCGGGGGGGAGGGACGGGTACTGACTCACTTTACAGTGGGAGAGCCTTCCTTTGTTTGGCGTAAGCTGGCTAAGTGCAGAGCTGCGTGCCCCTGCGCTTCCATTCCGAAATACGGATCCCTTTGAAGAGAGTCACTGGGTTTATAATAATTTTGTAATTAGAAAAGTGGCTATTTGGGGGCCTTAGGGAAATACAAATCTCTGAGAGTTTGCAGGAGTGCACGCTAACTGCTTATTAACATCTCTATGCATTTCTCATATACATGGCTATACAGAATAGCTGCGTACCCGTGTATACCCATTTAGGTGCACATATGATAGTTGCACAGTATATATGTAGAGGTGGGCAAAAGTCAGATTTTTAAGGACCGAGATTTAGTGTAAACAGTGAGCGGGAATCTCCATAATGACCAAACTCAGGGGTTAACATCTCAATTCTGATGGACTGTTCCTAATCCAAGGAGCTCAGTAAAGATATTTTCACCACAGAGGAAGTTCTGAAAAATGGGTTGCACATAAGTTTGCATTTTATCAGCTATGAAGGACACAGCCTGTGGCAGCTGTCTTTATTTTTCTAATTGTCTTTTTTTTTTTTTTTTTAAATAATAATCTGGCAAATTGGGCTCAAACTCTCTGGATATGTTTTATGCTAAGCTAATTTTGAATCCTGTGGGATCTTAAAAGACTCAGGATGCATCTACACTGCAGGGCTTAACTTGAAATAAGCTACTCATATTGAGCTTATTTTGAAATAGGGAGAGTCTACTCAGCACTTATTTCGAAATAGAGCACTCTTCCTCCAATTTCCCTTATTCCTCATACAATGAGGGTTACAGGAGTCGGAGTAAGAAGTTCTCCAGCTTGACAGTATTTTGACACGATTTCAAAATAACTGCCTGCTGTATAGATGGGGACTAAGTTATTTTGGACATTAGGAAAATGTTCCTAACTGTCAGGGTGGTCAAACACTGGAATAAATTGTCCAGGGAGGTTGTGGAGTCTCCATCTGTGGAGATATTGACGAGTAGGTTGGATAAATGTCTATCAGGGACGGTCTAGACAGTATTTGGTCCTGCCATAGGGGCAGGGGACTGGACTCTATGACCTCTCGAGGTCCGTTCCAGGCCTAGTATTCTATGATTCTATGATTTTGTAATAGCACGAGCTGTTTCAAACTAGTGTTGCAGTGTAGACGTACCCTAACAGATTTCTTTGGGCATAACCTATTATGGGCAAAAATCCACTTTCTCAGACGCAAACTCATTTGTAACCCATTTTGCAGAACTTCCCATGTGGTGAAAATATCTTTCCTGAGCTCCTTGGATTAAGAACAGTCCATAAGAATCGAGACGTTAATGTTCAAAATGAGGTTGACCCCTTGAGTTTGGTCATTATGGAGATTCCTGCTCACCCATTTACAGTGAATCTTAGACTTTAATAATCTGATTTTCACCCACTGGGAACCCGTGACCTCTGAGACATCATTGTGGCCTTACCTATAACCTCTGGTTGAGTTACGGGTTGCTTCAAATCCACGATTTAAAGATTTTAGGTTACAGCGAGTCCACCATTTATTCTAGTTCAACACATAAAGGAATCTGTGCCCCATACTGCAAAGAAAAGGAAAACCCTCACAAAACCCCAGGATTTTGCCCAATCTGACCTAGGGAGTAATTCCTTCTGGACCTCCAGTTAGATCAGTTAGCCTGAGCGTGTGGGCAAGATCCACCCGCCACACAGCAGGGAAAGAATTCACAGTAATAAACTCTCAGCCCTCCCCACTAAGCATTCCATCATGGGTCCTGTAAGTAAGCCACGAGTCCCAGATCAGCTAAACGCCACTCTAGGCAATCTTATCAAACTCAGTTTTGCTGCCCTTGGCCGTCACTCTTGTTATGGATAGAAACTTCATCGCATTTCAAGCCTAAAGTAGTTGATGGCCAGTTAATACGCATTTGTTCTTGTGCCAGTGATGCCCTTAAATAACTCCTCTCCCTCCCTGATATTTATCCCTCTGAAGTACAGAGTGTGCAGTCTTATCTCCCCTCTGCTTTCGTTTGGCTAGACTAAACAAGCCAAGCTCCATAAGGCTCCTCTTGTAAAAGTAGGTTCTCCAGTCTGCTGATCATCCTGGTAGCCCGTATCTCCATCCTGTTCCAGTTGGAATTCATCTCTCTTAGGATGGGAGACACAGAACTGACACAGTATTCTAGATGAGGTCTTACCAGTGCCCCGTATAACGGTAATAACACTTCCCTACCTCTACTGGAAATTCCACCCCTGAGGCATCCTAGGATCGCATGAACCTTTTTTGTGGTTGCATCACATTGGTGGCTCATAGTCATCCTGTGGTCAACCTAAAAACCCAGGTCTGTCTTCTTCTCTACTGTTCACTCCATCTAATGGCATGGAAGTTGGATGGTTCAATCTGCGGGAGCTTCAATGCTCTGGGCAGGTGCAGGGAAGGTCGTCTTGGGCAGTAGAAAGCCCTCTATCAGGGCAGCATACCTGGCCAAATGGAAAAGGTTTTCTACCTGGTGTGCAGAGAGGGGAATCTTCCCTAGGTGGGCACTTATTCCAGTGGAGTTAGAATACTTGTTGCATTTATGGACACAGGGCCTGGCACCCTCTTTGGTGAAGGTACACTTGGCAGCTGTGTTTGCCTTTCACCCAGGTTGCTCCCCACATTCCCTGTTTGGGCAACCCACGGTAGCTCACTTTTTAGGAAGGGATTGGACAGGTTGTATCCGGATTATCGTCCGCCTGTACCGACTTGAGATGTAAATCTGGTGCTCAGTAAACTTTTGGGTCCACCCTTTGAACCTACGGCTGAGTGCTCACTGCTTCATCTTTCCATGAAAGTGGCCTTCCTGGTGGCCATCACCTCGGCAAGAAGAGTGTCTGAATTGAGGGACCTCTTTTCAGAGCCGCCTCCCCTTCTCCCCCCGGTATATGGGTTTCCACAGGGATAAAGTGCCCCCGTCCTGCCTACCAAAGGTGGTCTCCAAATTCCATCTAGCTCAGGAGATCTTCCTCCCAGTCTTTTATCCCAAACCACACTCTAGCGCGGGGCAGAGAGTGCTGCACATGTTAGACGTAAGGAGAGCCCTGGGTTTTTACATAGATCATACTAAGCCATTTCAAAAGTCCATGCAGCTATTTGTGGTGATAGTGGAGCGAATGAAGGGAGACCCTGTCTCCGTGCAGTGCATATTGTCATGGATACACCTGTTTGGACCCAGCAGGGGTTTTTTCTTCCACTGGTCACAGGCCAATCGACTAGAACATGTGTCTCATTGACTGCGTTTATGGTGCAAGTTCCCCTCCAGGAGATATGTAGGGTTGCCCATTGTCCTCTAGTCATATGTTTATGGCCTTCTATGCTATCACTAAATTATCCAGGGAGGAGGCAGCTGTGGGTAGGGCAGTGTGTCAATCCAGGATTCCTAACTCTGACCCCACCTCCATGGGGTAGCAGCTCGGGAGTGACCTGTGTGGAATCAACGTGAACAAGCACTCAAAGAAGAAAAGACAGTTACCTGTTTTGGTAACTGTTGTTCTTCGAGATGTGGTGTTCCAATACCCACCCTCCTTCCCCACTATCGGAGTAGCCAGGAAGAAGGAAGCGAGGCTGGGCCTAGCCATTGGTGGCCACATGGCGCTTAGATCTGATTAGCTGGGGGCTGGGCCCGGCCGTTAGCAGCCTCGGTGGGGCAGGAGTTGTGGTGGAAAAAAGTTTCCGCATCACTGCACTAGCCCTAAGAAACAGGGGTTTGTCTGTTCACCGGCAGCCTTCCACCCCGCACCCATGATTCCAGGGGGCACAGACCTTTGTGTATGATCCAGGGCTTTGGAGTGCTGGGTGCCTCCTTCCCACCATTACTGTGGTGACTTTGTGCCCTCCAGCCATGCATTGTTCTATACTGCTGAGGGGCAACCTAGGCTAGTGAGCAGGCCACATGAGTGGCCCTCCATCTCAGCAGGCCACAAGATTGTTGTAACCAAGATGGTCTCTTGGGATAGGGCAGTCTTGCTAACGGCGCTGGTGTACCTAGAATTTGCGGGGACGCCGATGGAACCGTAGCAGCGCTTTGGATAAAGAGGGAGCACGGCTCTCACAATGTTGCGTGGAGTAACCACGCACCTCACGTCACGTGCCCACATTTTAAGTGTGTGTCACTTTTGTAATACCGGTAGGAAAAAACTATGGGGATTAAAACCAGTGGAACGTGGCAACTCTGGGTATCGACAACGGTAAAAGAAATGTCTTGTGGGCCACACCTAAAACCCCAAAGGGCCACAGGTTGCCCACCACTGGCTGTTGCAAGGCCAACAAATTCCACCCTAAGTAATTGCATTCCTGCCGTTTGTTCGGTCTCCTTGCTTATTCACCCAGCCAGGGCAATGAGCTCTAATTTTGGCATCTTTCCAGTGTGCCATCAGTTTTATGTGGCATCCTATCGAGTAACTGGTCTGGGCTCTCCAGGGTGCTATTTGCAGAACTTGAGGAGATTGCTTCAGAACTACCCAGACACTTTTGGGAGATTTTGTGGGACTCGCAATACAAATTCCTGCACGTTTCCCAGAGTTGCTGGACTCTACAGCTGATCAGTCAATAAACTGCTGGATTGGATGCCCTTGAAAACTAGGCTGCAACAGATGCATCCAAAAGAGGTACCTTGCATAGCAAGAGCTGGGGAGAAACCTTCTCAATACTGACCTTTCCTGCTGTTGGTTAAAGCTGTTGAGACAGGCATTCGGGTGTTTCAGTGAATGCTTCTCCTGATAATTGCCAATTGTGAATATTTATAGAAAACGGGTTCTTTGTAAGATTGTGCTGTGAGCATTATAACTGGCAGCATTCTGCAAGCAACACCGAGCGTCTCGTGCTTATTCGCACCGAATGTTGTGCCGCAGGAGTACAGATCGTTTGTGGACATTTGAAAACATTCTCATTGTCCCCTTGGACAGGGCTCACCCCGTGTGCTCAGGACCCTGTGGTATACGAGGCATTTTACAAATGTGCATAAAGAGACTCTGCCCCCTTTAGAGATCTCGCAGCTCCTGTACGTACGTAGGCTGAAATTCCCAGTGAATAATTTTATTCCTTTTCTACTCAAGGTCAGAAATGGAAAGTGTTGTGGCAAGAGCCCTAGATCTTGTTAAACTGGCATCTCGCTTAGTTCTGTCCATCAAAAATACAGGGGACCTTCTGTTACTCAACAAGCCAATTTCCAGTAGCATCACAGACCTGCCTCTTTATGTGAGAGGGCACATTCCGTTTCAAACTGTCATCACTATTAAATTGTGATACAGATAAAAGTATTTAATTTCAGGCGGGGAAGACGGGCACGCTTCAGCCCTTTAATCTCTGTGCAGTTCAGATTTCCAGGGCCTTCCACTGGACACCTTTATCAGATACAGTCACGCTAATTGTGTTCTTTCTTTTGCCTTTTCTCTCGGTGTATCTGGCCCTGGATGTTTGGAAACTGCAGAACTCTGTTTGGAAACAAGATCAAGTCCGTGGCCAAGAAAGCGTTCTCAGGCTTGGAGGCCCTGGAGCACCTGTGAGTAACCCACCAGCCTTTGCCGGTTGGAACGAGGCCTGACAAAAATGGCTGCAGAGGCCTGCTAGCAATTTAATAGCGTCTTTGTAAAATGAGAAGCCAGTCCATTTGTGGGGGCCAGCTGCTTCCTTCTCATTATAAGTCACTTCAACTTTGGCCTTTTTTTGTGCCAGAAACAAAGTTAGAGACCATATGGCAAATTTGCATGCCCTTAATTTTTTTATTTGCATTGGGATAAATATCTCCTTGACTCATAACACAATCACTCTGCAGACTGTTTGCAGCAAAGCTGTATTTCAGCCCTGGCCGTCCCTTCCCCGCTCAGCGTTCCTCCAAACTCCCTGACAAGGCATGTTGAAAATGACGAGCTTCTGATACAGAAACAAAATGTCTCATTCAGTAGAGCCATTTTTTCAGCTGTTCGCAGAAAGCCAGTTTGGCTACAGCTAAGCAGTTTTGCCCATCTCCTCCCAGGGCTGAAGCCTCCCGCAGTGATTTATCATTAGTTTCCTCTTACAGATTTAGTCAGGTTTAAATATTTTGTTGCTCTCTATGATTGGATGTTGGCCATGTTGATTCTTCGGCCACTAGCACCAAAAGAAACAGTGAAGGGCAAGTGTGTTTTGGAGAGGCCAGTAATGACTCTGTGTTGCATTTGCATTTAAAGCAGCCCTAAACTCCTGGGTTACGTTTAGACTGGCATGATTTTCCGGAAATGCTTTTAATGGAAAACTTTTCTGTTAAAAGCATTTTCGGAAAAGAGCGTCTAGATTGGCACGGACACTTTTCCGCAAAAGCACTTTTTGCGGAAAAGCGTCCGTGGCCAATCTAGACACTTTTTTGCGCAAAACAAATCTCAGCTGTCTACACTGGCCCTTTTGCGCAAAAGTTTTGCGCAAAAGGGACTTTTGCCCGAATGGGAGCAGCATAGTATTTCTGCAAAAAGCACTGATTTCTTACAGTAGGAAGTCAGTGCTTTTGCGGAAATTCAAGCGGCCAGTGTAGACAACTGGCAAGTTTTTCCGGAAAAGCGGCTGATTTTCCGGAAAAACTGGCCAGTCTAGACACAGCCCTGTTGTTTCAGACTTTAGTGACTGAATTTGGAGTCCAGATTTTGGCATAACCCCTCTTCAAAGGACAAGTGATTTTTTTTTTTCTTGTAAAATATTGATGATCTTCTGCAAAGGGAAACAGTTAAGAATGCTCCTTTTTGGAAATTTTTGCTCCCTTGTCTTCACACTAGCTTTAGACAACCTAAAGTAAACAACCATATTCCCCTCCCCTCCCCCAAACACATTTGCTAACAATGTCGCTCTGACCTATGCCCCATTAGAACATTTAGGGCTTGTCTTCAGAACACTGGGGATTGATGCTGAAGCAATCGATCAACCAGCCATTGATTTATCACGTCTACATAGACATGATAAATTGATCTCTGAGTACTCTCCCATCGACACTGGTACTCCACCAGAACGAGAAGAGTAGCCGGTGTCAATGGGAGAGCAGCTGCCCCTCACCTGACCTTACCATATAGAAGACTACATGGTAAGTGCATTGCATAGCTGAAGTCAAGTAGATTAGATCAGTGGAAGGGATTAGCATAGACAAAGTCTTGTACTAAGCAGACAGACCAGGGATGGGCAATAAACCGACGGCGATTCACCAGGGTTTGGCCCTGGTGAGCCTCTGCCTCTATATTTCCTTGCACCTGTGCAGGTATGGGGGATTGCAGCTCCTATTGGCTGGAATGGTGATCTGCAGCCAGTGGGTGCTGTGATCCCATATACCTGCGGAGACACAAGTAAATACAGCGGGGTAGGGGTCCACCTGGGGCAGACCAGATCCAGCCCATGAGCTGGTATTTGTCCACCCCTGACGTAGATACAGTCCTCTTGTTCAGGATAACTGTTTTGAAGATAATGGAGCAACACAGATTTCCACTTGCTGAGGATTTGCTCTATGACCAATAAACCTGCTTTGGACGTCAAGCTGCCTGCCGGGGGCTTGGGAGGAGGCAGGAGATGCGTAGAAGAGCAAGCGGTAACTGGTGGAGGCCATTTAAGCTGAGATGGTAAAGTGTAGCTGAGGTGCTGAAAGATTCTTGTTCCCTTGCTTCTCATGGCTTGCATCGGTGAGCTGTGCTGTCTAGCAGCCTTAACTCAGAATTACCAAGTGTTTTGTACAGTATCGATCTGCAGTAGTACAATTACGCACCATCCCGGATTATGCAACTTGCGTACCATAAAACGCGTGTGCCGCTCTTTAGCTTGGAGAAAAGATGTGGGTCTCTTGATGTTACTGTAGCATGTATTTGTATTGAAAGCGCCTCTGGTTTTGTTCGGCAGGAACCTCAGGGACAATGCAATCCGGTCTATCCAGCCAGATGCTTTTGCTAAGATGAAGAACCTGAAGCAGCTGTAAGTAATTGGATTGGATGTACCATTAAATCTGCACTGGGGTCTCATCCTGTAAGTGAGTCGTCCCACATCGGTCCCATGTACGACACGCCAGTGGAAACAATCTAAACGGCCTACATTCCTCCCTCTCTGCCAACCTTCCCTATGGGTTATTTTTACACTTGAGCAGATGTCCCGGATGCACACGTCTCACATTTAGTAGCGAGTGAAATTAGATCATAGTAACGGGGGGTGGCATGTATCCGTCTCCGCTCAGAAAATCAAGTCGTTAGGTCCGCGCTTTTTGTTCTTACACAGCTCTCTGTGACCTACTGAATCCTGGTGGCCCACCTGTGTTTCCATTATACTATGTTGAGGGTTTATGCACAGTGCTGACATTTGAGTGGATTTGAGCCGGATTGTGCATTTGAGCGGATTATCTAGTGTCAGCTACTTTTGCACAATTCTAGGGCTCTCTTGCCACGTGCCTACACACAGATTAGCAATGTGAAAGTGCAACCATATACACAGTTAACCGATGACCCTGGGCTCATTGGTTAACCATCACGGTTACATGCAGGCTCCCGGTAGTTAGCAGAGGCAGCAGCGCGGATAGTCAGGTGAGCTTGTACACATGGGAGTAAGCCAGCTCCTAGTGCACACCAGCTCCTGGGGAGCCGACTGCCGCCTCATGTGTGACCATTGGCTTTTTCCCATCAGTTACATGGTTACTTAATTAAATGCATTTTACCATCCTAACACAGATGCCTATCTCCATCTCAGTCTTCTAAAGGTTAAGCTGCAGTGTTTGATTAGCTCAAATCCTGCCCCCAGTCACAGTATAGTTAATGTATAGTTCATGACCTCGGCGTGACCTTTGGGGCTGCTCCTGTATTGCTTCTCTGCAGAGAGTGACCTTCCGTAGAAATGCCTTTGCCTGAGCATGGCTGTTCTATGGTACGCTGTAGAGCTGAACTTTAATGGTCATTTGTCTACGGCGTGCTTGGTCAGAGGTTCCTACACTACAAGGGCCAAGTTCTCTGCTGCTGTACATTTGCAGGGCACTGTTGTCCTGAGAGCTGTTACACCGTTAGGGTGTGTCTACACAATGCCCTTACCTGGAAATAGCTTATTTCAGAATGCCAAAATGAAGCGCTATTCTGACAAATCCCTTACCCCTCGTGGAATGAGGGGGGATGCCGGAATAGCGTTCCCGTTATTTTGAAATATATTTTGAAATAACAGGAGCGTTTAAAGATATGGAATTGCTATTTCGGGATACTTCTGACGTAGCCCCGCTGTCTTAGATGTAGCCATGGAGAATTTGACTGGGAGTGCTTTAAAAATTGCAGAGAGAACATCTCCCACCTTACACCACGTAAAGCCCAGGCCTAGCTTTACGAAACGATTTCTGCAGAGTTTGAAGTGACTGTGTCCGCTTAACGAATGCTTCTCCTTTGATGGCCTTAAACAGGTGGAGCAATAATTTCTGAATTCTAAGCATTCTTAGCAGCAGCTACTGAGGTGCCTCTAGGATGCTGTGGAATTTCTGTTGCTTCAATTAGTCACTGGTTTTGTTGAACTGCTACAAACCCAGTGATTTGTGTCGTCCCGCCCGCCCCCCCCCCTTGCATAGCAGCAGTTCACTGACACACACAATTCACTGAGCTGAGCCCCCTAATTGGGCGGGGGCACAAACAGGAGGAGGTAGAGAGATGTTGCTTGGTCTGCATTGGAGATGCACTAACGATTACATTGGCTAGCTGGACAACTAATGGCTGTAAGCAGAGAGCTTTGCAGAAGCTTTTTGCAGTGGTGCTGGAACTATTTTGGGGGTGGGGTGCTAAGCTGCATCTCCCTCTTCCCCCGAGTTGCCAACTCTCCAGGACTGCATGGATTGGACTCCATTGTTGCAAGTGGTATCCAGTCTGGGAGAGTTGGCAACCCTAACTGCCCCAGGCTGAAGCCACAGCAGAGCCCGGGCCAGCCGTAGGACCCTGGGCGGGCAGGCTGCAGAGCCCGTGGCAGGGCCAGCTGGCAGCAGGACCCCAAGAGCCAGTGGAGCCTGTGGGGCTGGTGGGTGACAGGACCTGAGGACCCACATGGAGGCTGGAAGCCAGGCCTGGCGGAGGCCGACAGCAGGGTGGGGAAGCCAGGTGCAAAACCTGGGGGTGCTGCAGCACTTCCCGCACTCCTACTTCCCACGCATACCTTCTGCCACTCGGTGATTAAACCAGGGGATCGGATGTCGGCTGCATGGATAAAGACTTGGCACTTTGGGCTGTTGCGGTGATTTGGATTCAGAGCTCCTGGGTCCCATGCCCGATTGCCACGGATCCGTGTGTCCTGGGCAGGTTCCTTGGGTCCAAATCCTCCAAGAGATTTCAGCCCCTAGCGTCCACTGGGGTCCGTCCCTGCCTCAGTTTATCAAAGTGTCAAACAGGGCTCTCCGCACTCTCAGCCTCGCAGGATTGCTGCAAGGGTTAATGAATGTTGGCACAAGGCTAGCGGTATTTTGAGGGGGGAGGGGAGGACAGATGCTATACAAGTGGGATGTATTTACCACAGCCTGACTTATTTCTGCACAGCACCTGCCGGCCTCTTCCTTTTTGGTCATGCTGAGGGTAGGGATGTGAAAGGTAAAGCAGCTCACCATGGGAAGGGAGCTGCTCCATCCCCGTGGGGTGTGCCACGGGTGGGAGGAACCCATCCAGCCTGGCTACGGTAGGCAGGGGTGCCACTCCAGCCTGCACGGACTGGAGCAGCCTCCCCCATTGCCCTTTTTTGATCGGTAGCCGAGGGGAAGGGAGGCCTGCTGGGGGGCTTTGAAGGGCTCTGAGCTTTGCGGCATTTCTCTGGCCAGAGCTGCAGCCGGCATTTTCATTTCTGTGTCCCTCCAGCCACATAAACAGCGACAGCTTCCTGTGCGATTGCCAGCTGAAGTGGTTACCGCTGTGGTTAGCCGAGAAGGAGCAGCAGCCCTTTGTGGTAGCCACCTGCGCCCACCCTGAGTCGCTAAAGAGCAAGAGCATTTTTGCCGTGCCCACAGAAAGTTTTGTGTGTGGTAAGTGTGGCCTGGGGGTGTCTGAGGCTGTGTGAAGGGCAGAGATTTCCTGCGACTGCCAAACTGGGTGAGTAGAACCGGCTTGGTGGGGGTTTTGTGTCAGCAAAGCAAACCCAAGCCTACATTTTAAACATTTGTCACTGGCTACAATTTATTTCCCACCAAAACCACACCTCACGTTGCTTGCACCTAGGGAGTTCCTTTAAAAGGCACGCTGCGTATTAAATCCCAGGGAACTAGCAGTTAGGTCAGTTATAAACACAGCTGCTCCAGTGCTAAAGAGCGAATAGGGCCAGGATTTCAGCGGTGAATTTGCTCTGAGTGTAGCCCTGTGAGCGTCAGTTGTCGGGTCTGCAATCCCCTCCCCCATTTGTGCCTCCAACTAGAACAAAACGTTTTAAAAATTTGTGGTGGGAAGGGTCTTTAAATATAAGCTCTCTTTATGGGCATTTTATCCAATACATCTGAAACAGACAATTGCTAAAATTTGCACTGGTGTGTTTGTGGGTTTTTATTTGCTTGGCTCAGAACTACTGCTTTCTTGTCCTCCGGCGGCTTGCTGCCGTTACGTCCCCGTCTGCCTGCAGAGCAGCCTGGCAAATGCAGAACAGCTGCACACACACGTACAGCCTAGCTCTTAAATGGGAACAATGCAAGGGGAAGAACATTCTCCTTGTGGCCAGAGAATGGGCTGGAGTCATGCTCGTTCGCGCTTTCCTCCTTTGAAACTAAACGGGGCGCCAGCTTTAGAACCTCTGGGTGTGGTTTGTCCTGTTCACTGGGGTGGATTTTAAGCTGTGTTCTGGCTTGCTAGTTGAGCTGATGGAAAGCAGAGGAGCTTCTGAAAGTTCCTTTGCAAACGTGTGTGTCTTGGTGGTGAAAGTTCAGCCTGCGTTTCGTCCACACCTGAGATGAGCGCACATATATCCCTACGCGGTGAACACACATGGGCTCAGAGCAGATGGGCCACCTCCATGGCTAGCTGTTCGTCTGATTAGAGACGGGATGAGTTCTCAAACGCTCTGTCCCCAAGGCACATCCTCAGAGTCGCAAAATCAACCTGGCTAACCTAAAGAGAGTTTTGCAATTTCAGTTGGCTGCCAAGCCACGTAGCCAGCGGTCCTCTCCCGTTCCAGAGGCATCGCTGTTTCATTGAACGTTACTCCACTGTTGTGTTACACAGAATCCAACAAACAAAACTGCTTGGAACTCTGCTAAAACCTTGGAACTCTGCTAAAACCCTGGGCAGAGGGGCGCAGTTGCAGGCCTCCGCCTGGGATGGGTGATGGGCAAATACAGGGGTGTTCATAGACATCTCGTGCTAACATGCCTGTGCTTCTCCATTACAACAATGACTTGAACCTCCACTTGAGGTTACCACAAGACTTTGAGGGCAGGGTTGGGTTAGAGGTGAAATGTTAAGGGCTGCCACTTGCTTTTGAACTTCAGATTTGCTCTGATTGCTTGAACAGAAGCTTTGTGCACCAGTGGTGTAAGTATTGGGATAGCACCAAGCCGCGGTCAGTGCACGTACCAGCACCTCATTCTGTGAGATGCTGCACGCTTGCACGCATACGCCCTAAAAATATGGTGCCTGCTCCTCCTAGCTAAGCCGTTTTCAAAAGCAAGCAGATAGTTGATCTTCCCATCGACAGTACGTAAAGACAAATGTGTACAAATGTCAATTGCATGTATTCATTATTTGTTAGATCGGCATCAGCTGCTAAAATAATCTTGTTATGGTGGAAATGGCAAGAATTGTGACCAGTAACAGTGATTGGTGTCTTCATCCAGGGCTGAATCCGTTTGTTTTTTTCCAGACGATTTTCCAAAGCCCCAGATTATTATTCAGCCAGAGACAACAATGGCCGTTCTCGGCAAAGATATCCGCTTCACCTGCTCGGCTGCAAGCAGCAGCAGCTCCCCTATGACGTTTGCCTGGAAGAAGGACAACGAGGTCCTTCACAATGCCGAGATCGAGAACTTTGCCCATGCACGGGCTAAGGATGGTGAAGTGATGGAATACACCACCATCCTGCACCTGCGGCACGTCACCTTCTCCCATGAGGGGCGCTACCAGTGCATCATCACCAACCACTTTGGCTCCACCTACTCCAACAAGGCCCGGCTCACGGTGAATGGTGAGTGCCGGACTAGGTTTGGTTCATTTCTTGTAGGTAAAAATGTCATCCAGCCTTATGTATCCTTCAGGGGACTGGGAGGCCCCGGTTGTGTGACCTCGTCCTGGCCAGGCACTTAAGTATGTGCTTAACTTCAAGCATGTCCGCCACTGTTCAACACAGGCATATCCCATTGGTTTCAATCACTTGAGTAGGTTCTCTGCCAGCAGGAATGATGAAAGTATGAAAGGGCTATGAAGAGGGAACATCTCGAATAACATTTCTCTTTAGAAGGAGGATGGTTTTTATTTGGTTCATACCCTGGAGACTGATCCCAGAAGCATGTCCAGGAGGAAGGTTCTCTGACATCAGGAAGGCTGTGTTCATGTACGTAAAGCTGTTTGTCACTCTCCCTTCTGCCCCTCCTCCCTCTTCTTTCAGTGTTGCCTTCGTTTACCAAGACTCCCCACGACATCACCAGCCGAACCGGAACAACAGCGCGGCTGGAATGTGCAGCCAATGGCTTCCCTGTCCCCCAAATTGCTTGGCAGAAGGACGGAGGCACCGACTTCCCAGCAGCCCGGGAGCGCCGCATGCACGTCATGCCAGACGATGACGTCTTCTTCATCACAGACGTGAAGATAGAGGACATGGGCGTTTACAGCTGCACGGCGCAGAACTCCGCGGGCTCTGTGTTGGCCAACGCCACCCTGACTGTGCTAGGCAAGAAGCTTTGCTTCCTTGGGGATCCAAACAGTACAGGCAAAGGGCCCATTTTGAGTTTCCGAAATGGTTTTCGTAGGGAAGGCTTGAGTTGTCTGAAGCCACAGAGACCTAGTCATGAGGCAGTTGGGGGTGACCGTGAGAGAACCCAGATACCTGAGTCTGAGTCTTGTTTCTGTTGGAAGTCCCACTTCTAAAGGGGAAACTCATTAAGTCATGCTATGTGCCTCTCCTGCCAACGGAAAACATGTAGGAGAAACTCAACTCCGCCAGCCTGCCCTGCAAGTTATTGATATGGGACCACTGTTATTCCTTCTGCAGTGCGGGGAGGGGGTAAACAGGAGGATTAGGCTATGGCCTAAGTTTCTTGTGTAGGATATGGGAAGAGAACTAAAGCAGAACTGATAATTAAAGGTGCAGGTTATGATATTGGTGTGCAGTGGAGAAGGTCCAACCAGAATTTGAGACCCTGTGTTCTTAGCCAATCTGTAGAACTTGGCTAATTGTTCCTGCAGAAAGGCTTGTTGGTTCGCTCAGTCTAGATTAGGGTTTCCCAACCTATGGGTCAGGACCCAAATATGGGTCGCCATTACATTTCAAAAGGGTCACCAAGTGTCTCCCCCGGTGGCTTAACTCCCTCTTCTCCTCCCATTTTTGAATTGCCTTGGGTCACCAAGTCTTCCTGAATTGTCAAAATGGGTCCCCATCTGGAAAAGGTTGGGAACCGCTGGTCTAAATGATGAATCATCACATCCCCCCTTCAGAAACTTAATGTTTGTACTTAAAACCCCTGCAGAGACGCCATCCTTGATCCACCCACTGGAGGATCACGTCGTGTCAGTAGGTGAAACAGTGGCCCTTCAGTGCAAAGCAACGGGAAGCCCACCTCCACGCATCACCTGGCTGAAAGGGGACCAGCCACTGGTAGTGACAGACAGGCATCATTTCACTCCCGGTAACCAGCTGTTGATCGTTCGGAATGTTGTGCTGGAGGATGCTGGGAAATACACCTGTGAAATGTCCAACACTCTTGGTACGGAGCGGGCACACAGCCAGGTCAGCATCTTGCAATCCCTTGGCTGCAGGAAGGACAGGATGACGGTGGGGATTATCACCATCGCAGTGGTGTGCAGCATTGTGCTGACGTCTTTGGTCTGGGTGTGTATCATATACCAGACCAGAAGGAAGAGTGAAGAATACAGTGTCACCAACACAGGTAAGCACCAAACTTGGCCAAGGACTCCCGGGTCCGGGGAACGGTTTGCGTGCCATCCCTCAGCGGGGTCAGCCATCCCTAGCTCCTCCTTACAAGGCTGATCTCCGTGACAGAGTCCCCGTGTCATGGGCCTGGTTCAGCTCAGGAAGCTGTTCCCAGCTGTCACTTGCTACTGAAGAACGTTCGGGGCTGTGAGTTTATGGCCTGTTCGGCTGATCAACAAGTCCTCTTCCTTCCAGCCACAGCCAGCTTCTGACTCGGAGCCTGGCAGGTTTTCTCTAGCCACTGTCAGAAGCCAAGTTGCGATCTGGGTTAACCAGGTCTCGCTTGTGATACAGGAAACCCCATTTCCACTTTGAGTACTGACCTCACCACACTGGGGCCACAGTCGCTCGGTGGACAGTTTGAGGACAGGCTGTCTGGGATCCGGGGGAATAAGTCAGTGTAAGCCTGTTGGGGCCGCTTCCTGGTCTCCGAGCCGAGGCTGCTGAGTGACCGTCTGATCCTTTCCTGGGATTTGCTGCTGTATCCCTTTAATCTTCTCCACAAGTGGGGGCAGTACATACGGAGCTCCAGGGTTGGAGAGGCCTGCGGAAACTACAACGTTGTATCCAAATTTCCCCTCCGCAAAGTTTCTGCAGAACCCTCTGACACGGAATTTATTTTTTTAACCCTTGCGGCATTGCCATGATTGCTCCCTTTCTAAATGGGGGCAGGTCAGGTTGTTACAGGGCCAGTTCTGAAAAAGGAGGGACATGGTACCGGATCGATCTGAGTTGACAGTTTGTGGTGGGGGAAGGGGAGTGGGACAGGACTGGCCAAGGGAAGACCAGTCTCAAGGGCTGAACCTGGACTAGTGACCCAAGATCTAGCCAGAGGGCTGCCCTCTGGGTGAAGGCAGTTTGAAAAACCAGGCCAGTTGCTGTGGCAAATAGTAAATCTGTGAACAGAGAGATGCTCCTTTTAAGTTCAGGCAGCAGGAAAATTAATACGTTCATGTAGCAATGATATTAATTCCTCTAGAGAAAAGAAACTGTTCCTTTCCTTGCAATGGAGCTGCAGTGTGTACAACTCCTAGTTCCTTTTTCTTTCCCAGAGCAATTGCTTGTTTGCTTTGTGCCAGGGGGATGAGCTAGCATAATAGTGTTCAGGTAATTGCATATTTATCAGAGGGTGGCTGAAATAAAATCAGACTGAAGCTGGTGCCCCGCACAGCAGCCCCCTGGACCGTTGTTACTGTTCGTCTTCTGGCCTGGTGTTTGCATGAGGCAGGGCCTGGTACAAATGGAGTTGGTTGCTACTGAGCCACTGACAACCCTTATTAAAAATGCAGAAAGCAACCATTATTATTCTGCAACCTGCCACTCTGACAGCTCAGAGGAGCCCTGGCAGGGGTGTCTGAAGAGACACGAAGGCTGTAACTGCTCTCTGACTGTAGAAAGCATGCAGGCCGCGGTCTTCTCTAGTCACACAGTTATGAAAGCCGTAGGGTCAATCTCCTTAATAAGAACGGCCACGCTGAACAGGTCAGATCAAAGGTCCATCTAGCCCACTGTCCTGTCTGCTGACAGTGGCCAATGCCAGATGCCCCAAAGGGAGTCAACAGAACAGGGAATCATCAAGTGATCCCTCACCTGTCACCCATTCCCAGCTTCTGACAAACAGATTCGGGACACCATTCCTACCCATCCTGGCTAATAGTCATTGATGGACCTAACCTCCATGAATTTATCTAGTTCTTTTTTGAACCCTGTTATGGTTCTGGTCTACACAAAATCCTCTGGCGAGGAGTTCCACTGGCTGACTGTGCACAACCTGAAGAAAAATTTCCTTTTGTTTTAAACCTGCTGCCTTTTAATTTCATTTGGTGACCCCAAGTTCTTATGTTATGGGAACAAGTAAATAATGTTTCCTTTTCCACACCAATCATGATTTTATAGACCCCTATCGTGTTCCTGCTTTGTCTCCTCTTTTCTAAGCTGAAAAGTCTGTCTTTTTAATCTCTCTTCGTACTGGACCCATTCCAAACCCCTCATCATTTTTGTTGCCCTTTTCTGAACCTTTTCTACTGTCGATGTGTCGTCTTTGAACTGAGACGCAGTATTCAAGATATAGGCGTACCATGGGTTTATATAGAAGCAATAAGATGTTCTCTGTCTTATTCTCTAGCCCTTTTTTAAAATGTAGGAACCTACGTCCCATTTTCAAGGCACCAAGATTTTCACAAGTTCCTTGGGATGGGTAGTGCCTAAATTTTGAGGCACTCAATTCATGGTACCTTAAAGGGGCCCACCAAGGGCAGATGCTCAGTGTGGTCTGAAAAACCACTTTAAAATGTCACCCAACAATGCAGACATCCAAAGTCTTTGGTCACTTCCGAGAGGCCTTTAAAGTCAGCGAGACTGACGCCCTCAAAAACCACACAGGAGCATAACTCCTTGGGTAGAAGGGCTGGAGCGTCACATTTGTCTTTACTTCTTGTTACAGACGAGACCATCGTACCGCCTGATGTGCCAAGCTACCTGTCCTCGCAGGGGACTCTCTCTGACAGACAAGAGGTAGTCGTCAGAGTCGATAGCAGCAACCAACCGCCTAATGGGCACATAGAGAACAATGGTATGAATTGGATTCTGAGTTGAATATGCTGTATCCACTCTTGGTGTGAGAAGTGGTCGAAATGTAGCTGTGTTAGTCTGGTGCAGCTGAAACAAAAAACAGGACTGTGTAGCACTTAAAGACTAACAAGATGGTTTAATAGGTGATGAGCTTTCGTGGGCCAGACCCACTTCCTCAGATCAAAGTGGGTCTGGCCCATGAAAGCTCATCACCTATTAAACCATCTTGTTAGTCTTTAAGTGCTACACAGTCCTGTTTTTTATTTTGGTGTGAGAAGGGATCAATGAAACTTTAGTGCCTGCTACTCTTCTGCTTATTGTGAGCTATTCGGAAGATCTGTATGTCTGGCTGATGTGCTCTACTGGGGCACCAGCAGAGACATGCCCCACACTTAGCAGACACAGAAGAAAACACCTTTCCCAGTAGGGCTGTCAAGCGATTTTAAAAAATGTAATCATGATTCATGGCGTGCGCTGCCCCTCTGAAAAGCTGCGGTAGCGTTTCAAAAGGGCAGGGCTGTGGAAGCCCAGGATCAGCTGGAGTCCCCAGCTGACCCCAGCTCCATGCAGTGCTGCCCTTTGGAAAGGCCGCCCTGGTGATTCCAAGGGGCAGCACTGCGGGAGCCTGGGGTCAGCTGGAGTCCCCAGCTGACCCCAGGTTCCTAATGCACTGCCCCTTTAAAGCGCCAAAACTGCACTTCAGAGGGGCAGTGCAGCATTACCGCCTGCGATTAACACGTTAAAAGGAGTAACGCGTTAATCCTGTCCTGCATTAATCCCAGGTCAATTGACAGCCCTGCTTTCCCAGTAGTAATTTCTCTCATCAAAACAGATTCCTTTGGTGACTACTTAGGCCTGGAAGAATGGGTTTGGCCAACACTGAGCTAGTTCTGTAGCTCCGCAACTAAATTCTAATATAAAACCCATTGTCATTGCCAAAATGTGCTTACAGGTTAAAAGCTAACATCATACAGTATTGGAAAAGACAACGTGTTCAAGTGGAAAGGTTAAATTTCTGGATTATCATTAGCCAAAAAAGTCCTTGAAAAATCGACTCAGAATTATCTGCCATTTCCATTGCAATCCCTTGTGCTGTTTAAATGACTGTTTCAGTTGAAAGAGCAGATGGTTGTAATCTTTAGCCAGCTGGTTCTTTTGTTATAGGTGTGTGTCAGACTGATGGTGGAAGAGGTCCAGATGATGAAGCTCCCACTGTAGCTTGCAGACAGCCGAAGCTATGTGTAGGATACAGTAAAGACACTTGGAAAACAGAAGACTCAGAGGATGGAATGCTTGTGCCAGATAAGACAGGTACCAAACACATTAATCTGCAAAGATTATTTCATGTTAGCACAGATCAGAAATCATTTGCGAGTCAGTGTTACAACTGAGAAGATACGTTGCCCAAAAGTATGCCGAGAGTGATTCTCAGATGCAGTTAAAACAAGATCATTTTTCTCATGCTTATTTATTTGTAACAATAGTTTGATCTTAATGAAGAGCCAGGAAAGGACAGACATATGACTAATTAGCACCACTGCAGCTTGATTGGGTATTAAGCTCATTGCTAACATGGAAGAGCAATTTCAAGTGGAAGGTGTTAGACATTTTCAACAGAGGCCCCATCAAGGGACTGTCAACTTGAAAGTAATTAGAATTTTAAAAATCAAATCAAAAGTAGTTTTGGGCACTACACCTCCTCAGTCTCTTTGCCAGTGGGTGTGGTGTTCGTTACATTTTTAAAGTGATTTTTTTTTCCCCTCTCCACGTGCTGTATGTAAAGAGCCACTCAGCATGGGAATCTAACGGATTCTCTATGGGAAATGGTGAAAACCAACTAACTGACCGAGTGCAGATAAACAAAATAAACCAGGGGAGAAAACAGGACTTCCTCCTCTTCCTACCAGAGTCCTTTTTGATGTTCTTCCTGTCAACTGTACGCAAAATAATTTTCAGATCGAGCTGTGATTTCAGTTGACAATGTCCCTTTAAAAACAAAAGTACTAAAAAGATAACATACTCCTTTTCAGCAACAGCCACTGCAGAATTCCACCTCCCTTCTCTGTGCTGTCTGCTTAGCCATGAAGTAGGAAATAGCAATGGAAGAGAAATACATAAAACCTGTAAGGTGTCTTTCTGGCTCCAACAGAAATAAATATGTGCAGTGGGACAGAGTCGTCCTAGTCGTTTGAGCTACCGTCAGGGATACTGGGAGATCTAAAGTTCTGAAAAGGGCAGGATTTAGCGCGATTGGAAGGAAAATAGAGAACAGTATATTTGAAAGCAGAGAAGTGGTTTGAGATGTCTTTTCCTTCTCCAACTACTTTGGTGCTAGAATGACTGCTTCAAGCTGGCTGTGCTTAACTTCAATTGTTGCCTTTTTCTCACCCTCCACAAAGGGTACGGCCTACCGGTTGTATGCACTGACTGTAGCGGAAGTACAGACAGTATGAACGTCAACATTTACCCCAAGGATCCAGACTATTATTCTCAGCCAGCTGAGACTATGGAGAACACACATCAAAATGCATTAAGCCGAAAAGAGCCAAGTAGGAGCAGGAGCAGAGGCAGCAATCCTCTTCACCATCAACAGTGTGTTACGGTTGCCAGCACTCAGAGAATGGACACCGATAGTACGCTGTATCCCAGCAACCATGACAGAATGCCACCGTCGTCCTGCATGAATCAGCCACTGCATGTGGAAAGACAAGGTAGGCATTTTTCTTGGGATCTCTTCCCCCACCACCACGTCGTACCAGTCCGATGACATAAATGTCCTGTTTCCTCTTGGTGCCATGCCTTGCTTTTATTACGCTTTAGTAATCTTTAGTATTAAGTGCAGGATAGGGGGTGGTTGGCTTTTAATGATTGTTCTGTGTTGCAGTAATGGTGGTATTCTCAGCACCAGCTAATCGACCTCTGTACTGCCCTTACTTTCTTACAGGCTCTTCACAGCCTTTAGTGAATGATTCAGACCATAATAACCTTAATTTGCGAGCTTCCCCTTCAGAAGACTCAGTTCAGCAGCTAAAAGGGACACCTGAAATGTCACTGACATCACTGGATTTACAGGGAGAGGCTGAAGCTAAACAAACTCTTCTTTCCAATGGATACCTACCCAAATTACAAGACTCCACTCATGAGTTGAAACCACCAATAAGATCAATGGATTGAGGGGGGGAGGGATACTGCCATGTGCAAATGAACAAACCTACTAATTTTTTTGCACAGAATAGCTAGGCTACTTACTTCTACCTCAACTCTTGAACGGACACCCTCTCAAAGGAAAAGGAAACAAATGAGGTATGAGAAACAAGCTTCTGTGGGGAACAAACTCCTGCTTGAGCGTCACCTGTGTGTACATAGTTTAAAACTTCAGTGAGAAGTATTACTAGTTCAAAAGTTGACTTGCATACGAAGCACATACTTGCAAGGGACGATTGTGTAGAGAAAAGTATTTGATACAGTTGTACATAAGAGTTTTCATATTATATATAAATATATATATCTTTTACAGAGGCTATTTTAATCTTTAGTGCATGGATAACTGAGTGAAACTTTACAAAGTTTTGGCAATATTATTTTCAGTATCAGGTTGCTGTTAAATTTTTCAAGAGAGAATTCTGGTGCCTTAATGCATAAGCAGAACTTTAAAAACCCAGGCTGTTTCAAAGGAATTATCATGTTTGGCAATGGAAATTCCTTTAAATCAAGCATTGATTGGGTTATTTTAGCACAAATCCCCTCCCCCCTGAAATGTATTGCACTTAGCAGGTTTAAACTGAGATCTTAAATTATTTCAAAGAAACGCTAAATAGAGTTTATAGGGAGAGCCAAGCAATTACCAAAAAAAGACAAAGTAACACATAGCAACCTGACTTTCTTTTTTTTCTTTATGGAAGAACTTAAAATCCATTACCTTTAGACCTGCCGTGAAGAGCTAAAGGTTAAATGATCTATGGTGACAGTCTGTACTGTTCTGCAGTAATTTATAGAGGCAAGCTGAATTAAACTACTGTGGACACTTGAAAAACAGAGAGCTGAAATTTCTAACAAAAAATACATGCAGTTGGGGATGGGTTTGTTTTTCTTTTTGCACCTGTGTCAGAATTCAACCTCCCCCCCCCCCCCCCCCCCCCCCCCCCCCCGGTCATCCCCAACTTACTGTAATACTGGCTGTGTGCAGACTATCGCCTGCAACACCTAACCAGTTTTCTCTCTGGCATTATATGAAGCTCTTTGCTCTACATAGATTCCCTAGAACTGCAGCAAGCCCCCCCCCCCCTGCACACACACACACAGAGCTTTCTCCTTGCATGCAGATGTTCATTTCAGGTATATGATTACCTGTTTATGCAGCAGTTCCAAGCTATTCGGAAATATTCTGGTTTAGAAATAAGGGTATAGGGTGGTAGATGGCCTCACCAGTTAAAAGGAACAAGGTCTACATGCTATGTGGTCTTTAAGTTCATCCATGATTTCAAAAACCCCAAACAAACAAACCCCTAACTGATCACATGGCTCTGTGTCACTTATAACTTAAGGCTGAAGCTTTTTATTTTTAGTGAGGCTGCTTCTGTTGGTTATGGGAACCTGTGGATGGATGGGTTGGTTGGTTTTCTGTTCTTTGGAATCTTGAGTTGCTAGACTTTGGTGATGACTACTCTGGGGAAAGGTTGGTGGGTTTTTTTGTTTTGTTTCATTTTTTTTCTTAGAAGCAACTAAAGGCCAGTTTCAGCAGAGCAGGGTCTGGTGGAAATCCTGCTCGTGTCATTACAGTAACTCACAACAAGCATAGGGCAGTGAGAACTGATCAGGACCTTGATTCAGAAAAGCATGCGTTTCCAGGACAACACTAAACAACTAGTACTTTTCTACATCAGGGCTAAAGTAACCCACCCATATTATTCCAAGCTATCCCCAAAGTCCATCTTCTTTAAAAGACAGCCACCCTTCATAACTGATCTCTCTGTCCTGTGGCCCAAGGAAAGGCTGACCCTGGCTTTTATGGAGCAAGGCATAATTTCGCCAGCTACCTGTCTCGACCAGTTTCTAACTGTAGACACATTTGCACTTTGTGGCAGGTGACTAATTATGTTGAGTGCCAACTTTTAACTATTCAGCAAATTAAAAGAGAAGGAGATGGGTGATAGCAAATAAACAAATTATGTATTCGTCCTCTGAACTGAGGAAAAATATACTTTCGAATGTATGCTAAAGGTGAAAATAGCAGCAGGATATGGCGGGACATACACAAGGAAAATGCGAATGACTTAATTGACCAATTTTGCTGGCAGAAATGTCATCATCACCGTTGCAAATATTAAGCACATTTGCCACACTAACATTTGAAAATAATGTATTTTTAATAAAGTTAACTGTCTAATGTTGTTACTTCCACTAAATATGTGAATCTGCTGCTTCTGAGAGGCAATGTGAAAGAGGAAGTATTACTTTTGTGTACAAAGTTATTTATTTATTAGAAAATTTGGTACAATATTGTACATTGAAAAAAATGTAAAATATTGGAAGTGTCTAACAAATGGCATTGAAGTGTCTTTAATAAAGGTTCATTTATAATAATACAGCTTTTTTGTTGTTGTTGGGCGTGAGCTTTTCAGAGTTTGTTAAAAAAAATAAATAAATCCAACCAGTTGCTACGCTCTCCTGTCTGTTTCTAATGGAAATGTGTTAACAATATTGGGCAGAACCTTTTCAACATGCCAGTTTGAATTCAAACTGAATTCAAATAGATGTCGAATTCTGTAGCATTTGCCAACACTGGATCCTGTGGAAGCATGCCCAGGGGGCAGGAGAACTGGGAGTCCTTGCTGAGACACACACACAGCAACGAACCGCTAGGCAGTAAATGTCTAATACAAAAACGACCAATTGCCTAAAGGTCTCGGACGCTGGTGTCAAAGCCACATGGGCCACATACAGGACCGCTTCAGCAACGGGTCTGAACACCTTCACTCCTAGTCCCACTTACAAGACCACCACTACCTATTACGCAGGCATCAGTTACAGCGTCATAGTTAAGGATGAGCTTAATTTTACATTTCAAGCAAAATATTCAATCTGTCAGGCTTGCCAACTGGGGGAGGGGAAGGGGCAATTGCCCTGGGGCTGGGTGATTCCAAACTGCTACTGAGGCAGCAGCTGGAGCCCCCGGCCCTTTAAATTGCCACCAGAGCGCCGCACTGTGTGCTCCAGGCAGGGCTAAAGGTGGGGTGGGGGGGAGCTGCTGCACTCGGGGCAGCACTGAGGGTTGCCTGGAGGAGCTACACTTAAAAACAAAAGACCCCCATAACGAAGATCAGAGGCACTGACAGATTGTGGCCCTTGTCCCAGGGGCCACAGAATGTCAGTGCCTCTGATCTTCATGATGGGGTTCTTTTGTTTTTAAGTGTAGCTCCTCCAAAAACTATCACTCTTTGAGAAGACAGTGAGTTCTCTGAGAATCTACAACTCAATGGGTTCATTGTGGAATTTAGTGTCCGCTTGGGCCCTCTGGTATAGGCTAATATACATTTTTCAGACTTCATGGAAAGTTCTGTCTCAGTGAAATCATGTGCAGAGACGTTTCTCTTTTTAAGAGATGAATGGTCTCTTTCCCGATTACTGGCTGAAAGTGTCTCCTTCAACTGGGGGTGATAATAGTCTATCACAGAGACTTCTAGGAAGGACTGTCCCAGAGCTGCCAGCTCCAGCTTGTGCTCAAGCCAGTGCTACACTTAATTTGGTAGCTTGGGGCCCCATGCCCGAGTCCAAGGGCTCTCTGTACAGAGCCAGCCCCTCACTGAAAGGAGTGTGGTACAAGGTAAAAGGTCCTTGTATCCGCTCCAGCATTGTTGCTGCTTATCTGCAGAGTAAGTAGCCTCCCTCTCAGTCCCATTCTTCCACTCAGAGCAGGGCTGCGTCATCCGGGGACACTGGGTTGTCCCCGAGATGGGTGCTCAGAAACCAGGGCCCATAGCTGCACCCTCCATGGTTTGCGACAGAGAAGGTGGACCTACCTGTCTCTACAGCAGCACTGCTTTCATGGGCCTCCATCCTAGACGACAAGCAGAGAGAGAGCTGGAGAATGAAAAGGCATCTCTCCGGTGGGCGATCTCTCCACGGTGACGGCTCTTCAAGGTTCCCTGGGCGGCAGCACGGTGCACAGCACGAGGGATGCTCTGTGAATGTCTGCGGAACACTGTGACCACACACTTGTTCGTGCACCGACTGCAAGGACAGCTGTTACATGGCATCACTCTCGAACAATGGGGAGGTGCTTTGTGTAGCCATTAGGGATAACCGCTGAAATGTTCGGCTATGCGCTTACACACGGGGGGGAGACGGCTCTGCACATACCGGCTCCCATGGAGCTGCCTCCCCCCTTCATGCTGCTGCTACAGAGGCAGCAGCGTGGTGGGAGGGGGAGTCTTGCATGTAACCATGAAGGTTAATCGATGAGCCCAGGTTCACTGCTTAACCATTTACACATGTACACAATCAAGCCCTCATAGCTGTCCCTTACCATGTTTGAACAGCCTGTGCATTTAACCTTAACTCAATTTCCTGTGTTTCGAAGGCCTGGTTTTGGGATAGAGTGAAATACATGGCACGGCTCTGGGGGCTAAGTTACTACACTAGGTTACTGACACGCTTGCCGTATATTTAAACACCATTTTGGTCTGGGACTACAAACAAGGCACATGTGGCCATCATCATTACAGAAGGCTAGACTTTGTTGGGATTAAAACAAGCTGCATCATCATAACAGCCGATTCCAGAACTGTTGTTTCAAAAGCACAAAAACAGTGACCCAAGCAAAATCTGAATGCTGGTTGGAAAATAAACAAACAGCAGCCTGCTTATTGGAAAACAAACACATAAGGAGTGGTGAGGTAGTAACTAGCCTTGTCAATCAATGATAAATCCTCACCTTCAGCTGCCCAGACCTTCCCATCCAATAAGTGGATCAACTCAATACAGAAAAATGTATTGTGTAAGTTCCTTAACTAGGTTGTGCTGACAGATTGTGCTAGAAGTGTCCTGCAGTATTGCTACAGCGTCGTGGCAAATAGTCCCAGACTGGCTGGCCAACTGCACTAAAAATGTCTTGGGAAATAAGTGGGAAACAATGTGTTGAAATTCCAGTTTCTCTGCGATTAAGAGTTTAGTCCCTTTGTTCTGCAAGTTCTCCTACTGTTAGCTGATCCATAGAGCCCTACAGACCCATGGATTTGTATCTGCATTGGCGGCTGGAGATAGCCACGGCTCATTTTTGCAGATACGGTATGGACACACTTTTATAAATCTAGAACCCTTCTAATCCATGGATGTGGATACCCAGGGTTCATTTTTGCAGCTGCAGCTATGGATACCAATTTTGTATCTAGGGCTCTACTGATCAAGTGCTATAGGTTAGTCTTCTACATAAAGGCAGCTGGTTTCTCTGAACTCTCACAATTAAATATCAATTATCAGTCACTACAGATCTAGCATAAAATGCTGTAGCAGAGAGCAGGCTGCTAGTGTTACTGCATATATTAATTTGACACAAACTAAGTGGCACTATTACATTTGCCTATATTTTTATGAGGACGTATGCCTCACTGCGTCTACAAAACTTTATTGTGGACGTGCCTTCATTCTGCAGTTTCAGGTTCCTTAAAGGTTTTGAAGGTGTAACTAATCCAAGCTATACATTAGGCAGTGATTTTTTTCCCCTTAAATATTCAAAATCTTGGGCCTTTGCCTTGATCATTTCAATGGAGCCAAAAATAATAGCTTTTCGCAAAGCCTTTAATATTTGCTTTATAGCCCTGCCCCATAGTCCACTCACTGATTTTAACACTTGCATCTTTATGCTGAAGCCAGAATTGAAGTCTAATCTGAAATCATGCTAGCATCACCCCGACAGCTATTATGCGTGATCTGCTCTTTCATCAAGGAGAACCTCTATTTTCTATTTCTCTGCAGACAGGCCTTTCCCATTTTGTGCTTCACCCCTACAAGCTCAGCTCCACATCAGATTTTGGGAGGGAAAGAGCTGGGGGGAAGGGAGGCAAGAGCTGTCTGTCTTGCATAGTCCACACTTGGGATTGGCTACCTTTAAAATAAGACAGCATTGTACGTTTCCTGGCGAAATCCGAGTCGCATAAAACAAACTGCATCGGTTGCCAAGCAAGAGTGCCTGCTATGCACCTGCAGGTATAAACAGCGGGATAAACTTTCACAACATGGCTCAAATCAGAAAGAAGTGGGCACTATTCTTCCCAGAGCGCTCCCACCTCAGGATACTTTCTGGTCTTTAAACACCTGCTGAGTGCAGCTAGGTCAAGTCTTCCGCAGAATTAAAAATGGCCCCGATGCTGAGGCTCAGGTCTGACTAAATAATGAACATTCCTTTTATTCCATCTTGGCTGCACAGCTCATGTTCTTCGGGTTTACAACACATTTTACTTGCATCAGGTCTGATCGTGCTCATTGCAGCTGGTGGCTTTAGCTGCTTAAACCCCACCTGTTATTTTTTTGGCACAAGTCTCCCGCTGACTTCACGGCTTTCCATACTGGGAAATTTTAAGTGAGAGAAATTGGATTATTTAAGGGCCTTTGTTCATCGTGAAAATACAAGTGTTGGCTGCTAAGCAGCTACTTGGGGGCAGAAAGCAACCCGAGGAGGAGGAGGAGGGCGTGTTTCCTTGAGAGTGGCGTGTCTTCAGCGCTTTGCAGTGATCCACGGGGATCTCTCTCTCTCTCTATGGCAAGTCAGAGCAGCAAGCTGCGAGTTTTGTCGTATGTCCCAAGAAAGATGAAGCCCCCCAGACTGATGGCTGTCATGCGAGGGACAACTCCTGCAAACAATCTGAAAGACAAGAGGAAAACGTGCTCACAGACTAGCCCTGAGCAGAGGTTACATCTCCAATGGCCTCCTGCACAACCTTTTAGTGGAGCTACATCCACAAGCTTGACCCTGCTGATTCCTGGCAGAATTACCTCCTAGCAAAGAAGTCTTTATTGCTGTACAGGAGCTTCAGGGGGTAGCCGAGTTCGTCTGCTACAGAAAGAAAAAAAAAGGTCTAGTAGCACTTTGTAGACTAACCAAACATGGAGATGGGATCATGAGCTTTCATGGGCACAGCTCACTTTTTCAGATAACTCCGGTCATCTGAAGAAGTGAGCTGTGCCCACGAAAGTTCATGATCCCATCTCCATGTTTGGTTAGTCTATGAAGTGCTACCAGACTATTTGTTGTTTTTATCGCTGCAGTGTGAGCGCCCTGCCTTTAAAGTACCGATCATCAGCAAGCCTCCTGAGGTGGGATTCCCACTGTACCATCAGCACGAGACTCGCTGCTTGTCTACACTGCACTGGAGTAGAGGGGTCGGGGTTGGGAAATGCAGAAGGGGGGGGAAGACGTGGCTTTAGCTGCCCCGTGTGCCAACTCAGAGGGGCAGAGGTCACTAGCGTCGTCCCGTTTGAAAGATGAGGTGATAATGCAAACATGGCGCCTCTTCGGTCGCGCTGGCTACGTCCATATGGGGCAGCTCCAGCATGAAGCTTTATGCTCAGCAAGGCACGCCCCCATAGCAAGAATCTGGGCCTAACACCGTGGTTTACAGTCTCACAGGACAGGCGACTGCGCTTGGCCTAGCACCGGACCATCCTTCAACCAGGCCATTCGCTGGACTCCAGGCAAGTAACTCAGAGCTCAAGAGAGAAAGATGAGAATCAAATGCCAGACCCAGGCCTGTCACCTCTACTAGGGATCTGAAAGGTTAACTGGTTACCCAGCCTAAACGGGTAATGCCTACCAGCTCTGGTTAACCGGTAACCAGTGGGGGCCGGAGTAGATCCCGGCCCTGCTGCAGGCTATGGGCTGCTCTAGTCCCAGGGGGACCCATCGCTGAGAGGGGCTGGGTGGGGAATGGGGGATTCCCGAGGGCTGGGTGCTACCCCAGCCCGGATCCCCCTGAGTCAGTCAACTGATTAAACATTAGGTCAACCTAACTTTTAACCAGTTAACTGAGGAACCAGGATTTTCCATCGCTGTCCTGTACCTGTCCTGCGCGCAGGGAAAGAGGAAATGGCGTTAAGAGCAGCACTAGGCGACAACCAGGACCGGGGGAACTAATAAACGAACTGCAATCACTGCAAAGTAACACTGCCACGAGCGGCTACACGCTGCCCGCTACGCCTCGGAGACGCCGGAGAGGCAAACCCCGGTTTGCTCAGCTCAGGGAGAGGGGCCCTTCGTCTCAGCAAGCAAATCGCCTTGCTACGCTCGGCCAGCACCTGACTTGAAAAATTGTACCAAGGAAGAGCAGCAGCAGGCAGATCAACCCCAACATGGCCTGAGAACATTCAGCACAGCCTGGTCCCACCGTCCTTGGTGGCTCCTGGCAGTTCAGTATTGAGGCCTGGGTGGGCCATGAATTGCTTCACCCATGACTGGGTTTGACAGGCCACTCTCAGCCCTACACCTGGGCCAGGTGCCCTCCTGCATTTAAGGCACGATTTTCAATGATCTGACAAGGAGTTCTACGCCTAGGGCCCTTTAATCTGCTCTTCTGCACTGAAGTACAAAGAACGAGCAAGCGATCTTCCATCAGTGTGGGATGGGTGAGGGACACGGTGAGGTGGAGTAGGAGACATTCTGCCGAGCCTGGCTTCTGTGGCCTGGCCAGAACGGTTTATCACCAGCACTGAGAGTCATTCCTGTGTACCCCAATGTTAGTGGGGGGCAAGGGAACATTGGGAAGGCACATTCCCAGAGGAATTCGAGGCTCCTTTCGCTCTGAACCCCCAGGGCTAGTCAGACACTGGACCCGGTGACCCTCCAACCGCACTTCCTTTAGTTTTGCGATAACGATCTTTGCGTGGGGGCCTGGAGCACACAGGCAGATGGAAACGTTTTACAGCGTTTTGAGCAGCTTGGGGCTGTGGCAGGCAGGGAGCCAGTGGGGCCATAATTACAGCTTGAAAACAGAGTAGGTCGTACTGGGCATAGCCCGGCGGAGCACGCAGAGCGTTATGCCCGGGGTGCAGCAGTGTTCTCCAGCTCGCACCACCCTTCCCCTGCGGACTGATGACAGCCCGTTCCTGGAACCCTGCACACGCGCAGTTCCAACACTCCACCCCCGCAGCCACCGCTATTCCAGATGCGGGGCCCACAACTTTGAGGAGGGATCTCGACGCTGCAGCTCTGCCCCCCCACTCCTATTTCATCCCCCTCGGTTCCACCAGTCCTGCTGACCCGATTTCCTTCTGCTCTTAGGTCTCTGCCTTTAACCACGGGGTCGGGGCAGGCCTGGGTTACCAAGCACAGCTGCTCATAGGGCTAAGGCACCACCGCACTGACTGTGGAAGGCTGAGTTCTCTCCCCAGCCTGGCCTGTTACTCAGCTCGCCTGTCTGAGCCCCGCTTCCCCTCCCACCAACAGGGAATAACCACGCATGTTGTCTATTTAGACCAGGGCTGAGCAAGATATGGCCCGCAGGTTGCATCTGGCCTGCCAAGCCATTGGATCCGGCCCGTGGGCCACCCTCAGGTACAGAGCAGCCAGGCGCCTCCGAGGAGCCCCATGCTGCTTTTAAGCGGCTGGCTGCTCCCTGTGGCTCTCTGCTCCGGGTGCCAGAGGGAGGGGAAGGAGGCTTCACGTTCTGCTGACACCCCCCCTCCCACCCAGCAAAACCTTTCAGCTCAGAAACCAGCCAATGAGAGCTGAGGGATTTTGCTGGGGGGCAGGGGCAGCGCAAAGTTTCCCCCTTCTCCCCCGTGCCTGGAGCAGAGAGCCACAGGGAGCAGCCAGCCATTTTGAGCAGCTTGGGGCTGTGGCAGGCAAGGCGCCTGCCTCAGGATGCTGCAGGGCCGCTGGCCAGGAGCCACATTGGTAAGCGCCTCTTGGCCAGAGGCGGCCTCTAGGAACCCAGCTCCTTCCTCCCCCGAACTCCCTGTTCCCTGCACCATCCAAAACCCCTGCATCCCCTCTCCCCACCTCCTCCAGATCACAACTCCTCCCAGACCCTGCACCCCCTCCCCCAGGCCAGAATCCTCTCCTGCATCCATATCCCCTCCCTGACCCTGCACCCCAATTCCTGCCCCAGGTCACAACCCCGTCCTCCACCCAAATTCCCCCTCAAACCTCACACCCACTCCTGCACCCCAGTTCCCCACCCAAACTTCCTTTTGCACCCACCTCCATCCTGGACCCCGCACCCCCCATAGAAAAAAAAAAGTGCAGCCCTTGATCACTTACCAAAATATTGCAGCGCTCCCCTCATCAAAAATGACTGTTCACCCCTAATTTAGACTCTAAATTCTGCCGGGCGGGGACTCTCTCTCACTCTGGGTTTTATAGCTGGGCCCTGATCCTCTAGCCGCTACAGTAACACAATGATTGGTTCGTGGGCCTGGAGCCAAGCCGGGCATTTTAATTACAGCGATGTGCAGGCGCAAGTGGCTCAGATGCACCTCCGCAGTCTGCCAACGGGGAATAACGTGGCTCCTGGTTTCCCTAACCCCTATTAGCCAGACCTCTGCATTAGCGGTGCCCTCGGCCTGGGAGACAAGAGGGTCTGGACTGTGCAGCGGTCAAATTGGAAAGCAGAGACCCCCAGCTGCAGGAAAGGCCGCCTGAGGCAGAGTGGCTCCAGCGGCAGAGAATGACGCACACAAGGGGCCTGCACTCACGGCAAAGCGGAGACCTGGTCGGGGGGAGGGGAGGAGAATAGGGGGTGTTTCTGCTCTGCTCCGCCAGGACCACAACCTGCACCTACAATATCCAAGGGGATCAAAGGAGGGAGGGAGCAGAGCTGAACAGGACTCCCTGCACCATCACTTAGCCGAACACAATGGGTGTCCCCAGGGCTCGTGGGATCCCCAGGACACGGTCTAATTTCCAATGTGAATCATCGCCAGGGTACACGATAAGGCCGATGTGCTAGGGGTGTGTCCGTGCCGCCTGCCACCCCCACTCCCTCCCGCCTACAGAGCTTGCTCATAACCCCACTACTGGCACATTTTCCATTTTGAATGCAACTCCTCCCCAGGGTTTTTCCACGCCCTGGAGTATGTGTTCCCAGATGCTCAGCCCCTACGTCCATCAGAAGCTTGAGGCAATACTGCGGGTAGGATCCTCCTTGCAATATGAGACATCTCCCCGTTTGAATAGACAGGATCAGAGGCCACCACCTAAAGCAGGGGTGGGCAATCATTTTTTGCCGGGAGCCACCTCAGAAATTTTTGAAGTGGCCAGAAGCCGCATTGAGAGGGGCGGGGCTTCAAGCGGAAGGGGTGGGGCCAGGATATTTCCTCACCCACAGACCATGATTGGTCTGGGGATGGGGGAGCGCCATTGTGCCCCCCCCCCCCAAGGTTCCCCCTAGGCGCCCATGCCCCTGGCAGTGGAGGAGACTTCATATACTCCCCCTTTGGCCTCCAAGCCAATCAGGGCCTGGGGAGCGCATGAAGCCTCCTCCTCTCCTGCCAGGAGTGTGTGACGCGCACCTGGCAGGGTGGAGGAAACTTTATGCGCTTTCCCCTATCCCCAGGCCCTAATTGGCCTGGGGGCGGGGGAGCGGCAGGGCATCTGCAGGCCAGATTCGGCCTGCGGAGGCCATTTTGCCCATCCCTGACCTAAAGTAACTCACTGGCTAAGCCCCATTACTCAGCACTACCTGTGAGTTGCATTTCCTAAAGCAGAGAGCCCTTAAAGCTGATGGCTAGTCTCTATTAACAGTTGGAGTCTCTGGATTGGACAGCAACGCACTTAGGGCCCAGTGCTGGAAGGAGACTAAAACGGGTGCAATAATGTGTGGGGATGTACACGCGCCAGAACACCTTTGGGGAAGTTTTGCTTAGTGCTCAATATAGGGAACTAGGACTTGCTGGAACCTGCTGGGCCACCATCTCGGAGAACATAAGAACGGTCACACTGGGTCAGACCAAAGGTCCATCCAGGCCAGTGTCCTGTCTGCCGACAGCGGCCAGCGCCAGGTGCCCCAGAGGGAGTGAACAGAACAGGCAACCATCAAGCGATCCATCCCGTCGCCCATTCCAGCCCTGACAGAGACTAGGGCCACCATCCCCGCCCATCCTGGCTAATGCACATTCAGGTGAGTCATTTCATTTCACTCTTCCTGTGAGGAAAACAACACTTGCCAATCTCCCAGCTACGGTCTAAGGGTTCACCAACGGCTATAAAGTGTGACAAGCGCCTGGGGTAAAAGGTGCTGGAAAAGCGCAAGGCATACAAAGCCTGCCTGGTGCGTGCAGCTCAGAAACTGCTCACCTCAACTGCCACTTGCAAGTGTCAAGGACGATGGCTAGGTGCATATTGCTGCCTTAATCGCACCCTTATTCGATGCATTGAAAAATGTGCATGAAGGCAGGGCCCTCTCTCTTTTGGACAGAAAAGGAGGTGAATTCATTGGCATGAAGCACATGGATTTCTTAGGTGCAAAACAGGAAGTGAGCCTTGAACTCTGGTTGTACGAACGTGACAAGAAGTCACATCTCTCTGCCCTGGAATTCCTTCTCTTCAAATCTGGGAGTTAGTAGAGAAGCCAGATATCATTTTATATTGCAGCCCGCCAAAAAGCCCGACACTTGTATTGGTTTGGATGAATACATTTATCATTGGCAGCAGGACACAGGAGTTGCTCCATTTATTTCCCCCCAGGCTTTCTTCCTTCCCCTCAGCGCTGACACGCTTTAGCCATCTTTGCGTTTTTCGATTCTCAGGATTATTTCGATTTCTACCGGGTGTGCCACTTTCCGGAGAGGTGTGTTGTTGCCCTTTGGCTCTATTCCATCAGGGCACAATCGGAAGGCAGCGTTTGATTGCTGACTATCTGAAGTGGCCATTTGTGAAATAGCCTGGAAAGAACACAAATGATGTGCCATTGTGGAGGGGTGGGGTGCTCTAAGTACACACAGTACTGGACTGTGCATGAAGCCAGGCCACAGACAGGGCACCTTAAAGCGCTATCCCAATATAGTCTTAGTCTGGAACAGCTGGAATGCTTCCTAGAATTAGTGTCCAGGAACCTCCTGCAAATTGTTTTGAATTAGTCTCTAAATATGTAAAAAGAATATTGAACTTTTACTAGTTGTGAGACCAGAGATCGGCTGTCAAGGAAAGCTCTCTCGAACTCGACTGGAGAGTATACATCCAGTGTTGTGCAGATACGGAGCTAGCTATCGAGTGACTTCTAAACCCTCCAACAGCAAAGAATAGCACTGGCTAGAAAAAGCAGCAATGAAGCTAGAGATTTGCATAATGATTCTTATTGTAGGAGAAAAAACACCAACACCTCATGCACCCATCCAGACCTGCATTTGTCCCCCACATCTAGTTAATGCTCCACGTGGATTTTGCACATGTCACACCCGTAACTACAGACTTAATTAACTCACAGCAGATGGCTGACGACAGTCTTAGAAGCACACCACCACCACAATCAGCTGAACCAGTGGGTGCAGGCGGAATCTAGGATTTACGATTCCAAAACCCGGGGCCGCTTGCAAACGGACCGCTGTAATGGTTTTAGGACTTGTACTCCGCATGTCGATAGCCACTACAGAACTAACCAGGTACCCATGCAAATCAATACCAATTTACACACCTGTTATATCTTTTGTTAAAGGATCTCAAAACACCCACAACTCCACTGTGCGGCCAGGAAGCATTATTTCTAGTCTTACAGCTGGGTAAACTGAGGCATGAGGCATTCAGACGACTCATCTGGCATCACACAAGGATCTTCCAAAGCTGAGTGGAAATCCCAGACCCTCTGACTTGTGCCTTAAACACTAATCCATACCGTGTTCTTATGAGTTAAATATTTGGTAGCTAATTATTTTGGGAGACAGAGCTGTGCAGAAGGCTGCAAACGCCTGAGTTGATCAGACTGATGCTTTGAGCTCTATCACTATTCAGATTTTATTTTTAATTAGGGATGTTAATTAAAGGTTAACTGGTAAGGGCTGGAGCAGTTCCCTGCCCACCGTGGATAGGGGGCTGCTCCAGCCCCCTGGGACCCACTGCGGAGAGGGGCTATTTCAGGCGTCCGGAGCTGCCTTCGTCCACGGTGGGTCCAGGGGCCGCAGGCAAGGGCTACTCTGACAGGGCTGGAGCATCTCCTGCCTGTCGCAGGAGGCCATTCCAGCCTGGCTGCAGGGGATCAGGGGAGGAAGCTGGACTGGGGCACCCTCCTCCTTGTCTGGTTAACCGATTAAACGTCACATTTAAGCGGTTCACCAATTAAACAAGCTTTTACATCCCTATTTTTAATACACATTTTCCCTAGGGAACTCCAAGTGGAATTCTTCCATGCGCAACATTGACTCATGCCAGTTAGGGTCAGGGAATGCAGCTGCAAGACACACAATTCCAAACAGCCCACCCTCCCCCCCCCCCGGCCACGGGTACATATGTAATGAATGTGTTATCCAATGGAGATGCTGTGCCCTGGATGTCCTATGTCAGCTCTGGCAAGCCCCAGACATTCTCTTATAAACTGTTTCCTCATTTGCAGCATCATCACTGTCTGCCTAAGTGGCAGGCTGCTGGCAGGCTGAGCTATTCACCACTCAGAGGCAAGAGGGTTTGCCCAAGAGGAATGTCCTTGGACTATGAAACCCCTGGAAACCTGCGCCAGGGCAGGAGGAAGGAAGAACAAGCTGTAGGGTGCACACTTCAACGCCGCTTCCCTGCCCTCTGCATTCCAGCCCAGCGCTCAGGGTATGCCCGGGGGCCTGTTTCCTGCTGGGAGATGCTGTGCCCACAGACCAGGAGTTGCTGATTCACAGCTTCACACGGCGCCACACGGTGACCAAAATGCAGCATTGCAGCATCCCACTGAGGAAGGGAAACACCTGCAAATCCCAGCTTCACTCTCTCTGCTTTTATCTCACTCTGCTTTCCTGATCTCTCGGGGTGTTGGGTCCCCTCCTCCCCCTATGCTTCCTGCTAGGGAAAGGGCAAAAAAAGGGGTCAGAGGTGACATTACTGATATTTTCTCACACAAAATTCCTCGGTAACGGTGGAAAGCTGGAGGAGGGTTGGCTGACACTGAAGGGCAGTGCCTATCCAAGACTGGCCAGGCTCTGAGGAAGGGATAATGTATATTAGTGGTTAATATTTGCAACCTTGTGGCTCCAGTGTGCTAGGTGCTGTACACACCCCCACACCCGAATGACAGCGACTTGGCCTCGTGCACAGCGAGTTGATTCCTACTTTTTTATATGCACGCACACTTACTTCTCTGGCCTCTAAACAGCCTCTCACAAGTCAGTCCTTACCCAGGTAGCCCTTGAGACCTCCAGACACCGTGCAGAGCAGACAGTATGTTCCCACTGGCAGTGCTGGAACCGGCCTGTATCACAAGAACAGAGAGACCATAACTGAGCTGACTGCCGTACAGTCAGTCATCAGCCAGATCCAATTATTTATCAAGCTACCCATCCATTTACACGGCAGCACACACACACTATTGTCATGGTACTGTCTCTAATCAAGAGCAGGGCCCCACTGTGGTTGGAGCTGTACAGACCCCTACTGAGAGAAGACAATATAAACAGGACAAAAGGGGAAACTGAGGCACGGAGACGTGCAGCAACTGTCCCAAGCCTCACAGCAGGTCGGTGGCAAGACTGGGAATGGAACCCAGGTGTCCGGAATCCCAATCCAGGGGAATCCCAATTAGGTGCCTCTCATGCACCTAATACGCGAAACAGACTGTAATACAAATACATTGGCTAAGAACTACCTGGCAGTGTTGCCGCGTCAACATTTCGAAACCCAGCAGAAGCTTGCCTGGGAGTTTAGTTTAATACTCTGTACTAACGACAATCATTCAGAAAATCTGGAAAAGGCACCTCAGGGCAAACACTCTGATTACAGCTCTTGAAATCTCTAGGGCCCCTCCATCTTTCCACTCTACCCAATAGGCCATGCTGCCTCCTTTAGACACATCTGCTGAATAATGCTGCCCTAGGCACTCTTACACACACACAGCCATGCAGAGCACACTAAGTCCAGTACGGCACCACTCATCCGACGAGGTGCGAACGGCCAAGAGAAATACCTCATTACTCTACCCAGGGATATGGGTAGCGCAGAGCTGTGACCCATATGGGGTAAATAACTCTGCCAGTGCAGCTCCTTAAACGATCACACACCTATACCAGTTGCTCACATTTTAACCCTCCTATGGCTCTAGACCTGCTCTGGGGTAGGCCAGATTACGTGCTCATTGAAACAGCAATGGCCCGCCTACATGAGCCCCCCTGCTTTTTGCCATCCTTGGCAGAGTTGCCGCAGTAGCAGCAATGGTTTGAAATTCTAGGGCAGAAAGTCTGGTGTGAAGCCTGCCTCTGGAGAGCAATGCGAACACGCTCCTCTCATTATAAAACCTCCCAAGAATACACTGCTGCCTGGATTTTGAATGCAGGGAATTTGACCCCATAAAGAAATCGTCATTAAGACTTTTGCATTCCCTCAAGACAGCCTAGCACAAAACACAGTGACGTCTAAGATGGCTCCTTTGGGAGCGATGGGGAGGGACGTGAAAGAACAAGAGGAGCAATTAAAGGGCAATGTAACGCAACACCGGTTTTACCCGTGCCTGTTATGCACATCTACATACATTCCCGGCCGAACGCACAAGAGCAGAAGTCATTAGCAAGAGGTGTCGTGCTACATTTCATTTTGTTGCTACCGTGCAGAAGTTTTGGCACTGCAGACCACGCACCTGCCCCTCCGCTCAGTGTTCTTCCATCTCTTACCTTTGCCAGCATAATTCTTGTCTTTGCTACATCGAGAGGTGTGGTGACTGCAGCTGCAAATCCACCTGAGCATATTAAAACACCAGACACAAGTGAGACATTGTATGCTGAACGTGGATGCCACCCCACAGACAATTCCCACAGCATGGGCCACCACCATTTCATGCTGATGCTTGCAGCATGCTCCTCAATTCAAAATCTGGATGTATTTGCAGAGTCTCTCTAGAGCTTTAGTATTTTGCATCTACAGGAAACCAGTTGTTGATTATTAGTTATTATTGTTACTATTTATCAACTCTATTATGGTAGCACCGAGGAAGGAGGGATGTGAACGACTAGTCCACTATCCAATAAGCAAATATTTAGCGGATAGTTGACAGTTTATCAGATAGTTGACTAGCTGCTTCTTCCCCACTTGCTGCCTCTGTAAGATAAAGGCAGCAAGGACGGGTGTGGGGGGGGAGGGCGGGAGAGGAGAATTACCCTTATCAAGTAATTGATAGCCCATTAATCTAAATTGAACATCCGTACAAGGAACCCCAACTCTCACTGGAGTTCCATTGTGCAAGGTGCTGTACATACATAGTAAGAGACAGTCTGACCCAGTAAATAAGAGTTTCCATTTTAAATACCTGCATATTGTAAAGCAAAGGAAATTGCTTGCTCATGCATGCAGAGAGGAAATCAAGCACAGCATATGTTGCTGCCTTTTGAAATTGGCGTTCAGATCAGTTTGATAAACTATACCGGATAGGTACATATATTATTATTAGTTAATTATTACTATTGATTTGTATTGAAGGGGCACCTAAGAGCTCCAGCCATGGAGAAGGACTGTATTGTGCTGGGTGTTGTACACATTTAGCTATTGTAGTACGGATGCCCCATAAACAGTCAAACACGGTGATTAAAAATGTCCACCAGACACTCGCTCTGGATCTCAATAGGCAGGGTGTTTGGATCTGGAATGATGGGTACACTGCTAAAGGAAGCAGGAGGCCAGGAGTGGTTGGATGGGCCCCAGTGATGACCTCTCTTGTGGAGGCAAGCGAATGCTACTTCATAAAGAAACAAAACAGAGTAGCCCCAACATCTGTCAGCTCCGTCGGTTTGTTGTTGGGGGGCTCTGAAAAGTGGCCAACCATCCAAGCTCTCCCAAATCTCTTCCCTTCCAAGTGAAACGTTTTCCCACCACTAAGCTTTTTCTCCTCCTGCTTCCCCCAACCCCCGGCACCGTCGTGACAAGCACCCTCTTCTTTCAATGCATTTCCACCAGCCCTGTCATTACCATCCTCGGTGCACAGGGCTGTCACCCAGAAGGGCTGGCCTAGCAGTGACTTCCTTGGTAGTAATTAGTCATCGAGGATGGAGCAGAAGCAATGCAACTGGCTTGATCTGCTCTCCAAAGAGACAACCAGCCTCCTGGAATCCCAGCTCTTGCTTACAGTGGTGCACATCAGCAGTAATTCCACTGAAGTCAAGGGACTGATATCGTGCTGCAGACCTAGGGATGTTGAAATGGGTTTACTCAAGTCAATGGGTAACCGCTGAAAACCTTAAGCCGGCTCTCTGCGCATACCGGGAGCCTGCGTGTACCCATGAAGGTCAACCGATGAGCCCAGGCTGACCGTGTACACTGTTAACGCTTTCACATCCCTATGAAAAACCAAATCGCAAAGAACAACAGGCAGAAGCTAACAATCCTTTCCCTTCTCTCTCTCACATGGGCCGCAGTTCCCAGTTCCACCGCTTCCTTCAGCTCCCATTGGCTGGATTGGCAAACCACGGCCAACAGGAACTGTGAGCGGCCATATCTGTAGGTGCCCAAGTAAACCAAGTGTCAGGCAGCCCTGCAGGGGTTTACCCTGGTGAATTGCAGCTGGCCCGTGGGCTGCTCATTGCCCACCCGATTTAGAATAACGACAGCCCCAATAATGCGCTTCATGAGCACAACCGAATAGAGAAATTCAACGCAGGTTTGCAGATGAGTGACTAGAATTAAAACATATAGCTGGCGGCAATGGGAACCACGTTTTATATAAGGCAATGGGTCTGACAAACCAAAATGCCGAAGATAATTGTAGAATAACCTCAGAAAGTTACTTTCCAAGAACAGTTTCACGGACACGCTACAGCTAATAAGGCAACAGTCCCATCTGCATTACAACTGTAACTGTGCCAAGGGACTTGGTTACTACCTGGCTGTCCCCTAATCTGGTTTATAAGTGGAATCAAGTAATGTAGACCGGACTTGAAGCCAAATATGAGTTGACAGCAGGAGTGGGAAGAGGTGGGGGTGGAGCAGGAGGGACAGAGTGGAGTGGAAGCAGGGTGGGGGCAGAGGTAGGCTTGCCAGATGGTTTAACAAAAAATACCAATCCCTCCCCCCCCCCCCCCCCCCCCAAAAAAAAAACCACCGGGAAAAAATTCTGTTGAGGAAAAAAAAGGGGGGGGGGGGGGGACAAAAAAGTTAAGCAAAAAAAAACAAAAAACAAAAAACCAAACCAGAACAGAATTGTGGAGCAAAAAAAATAATATTGATTGATTTATTTATTTATTTTAACCACCACCACCCCACCCCCCAGCTCCACCCGGTAAGCACAGGGAAGCCAGGGACTCGGGGGGACAGGAGCAGCGCACCTGCCACACTTTTGGGAGGCAAGAGCCACTGGTTGGCCACAGCTGTTGTTGAGGGAGGCATCACGTGGCCAGCTCGGTGTCTGCTGGTCACGTGGGCCAGAGCAGCATATGCTCTGCTCCTACCCCAGCCTGGCGCCCCCCGAGCATGACACCCGGCAGGTGTCCCCGCCTGCTCCCCTTCGCTACGCCTCTGCCGCACTCCTCACTCCCCCGCCAGATGCGGCAGGGGAAAATTGTCCCCACTGGGCTTCTGTCCAGGAGGGCTCCCCTGTCAGAAATACCGGACTGTTTTTTTTAACCAGACGCAGCTTGCAAATACCGGATTGTCCGGGTGAATACCGCACAGCTGGTAACCCTAGGCAGAGGAGGGGCAGGAAGAGGCAGGGTGGGAATGGGGCCTGGGGCAGGGGCATTGTTCCAGGCCCGGCCCTCCCCTGGGAATGGCCCTGCCTGTAGTGAGCCCAGTAGGCTGCACGTGGCTATTGATGCCTTCTAGAAAGACAGCCAGTCTGGATTTGAAGACACCCGGAGATGGAGAATCTACTACTTCCCTTGAGGAGACTAAATCAAAGAGCCGGGATTCGCCCCCCAAAGAGACTTGTACACTGGAGTCAAGTCACTTCTAAGCTCTGCTCCTCACAACAAACTTACCCTGAGAGAACTCTGTCGCTCGAGGGTCTGGAAAATCCACATCTCTGAGCAAGGCCGGTGAGCTGGCCTGTCTCCCTGTGCAGACAGTGCCATGTCAACAGGAGGGCTCCCCCATCGGCACAGCGGTGGCCCCGCGGCAGTGCCATTAGTACCAACAGAGCTCCTTAAGTCTCTGGCTGTGCAGCATTTTCTCCAGCCCTCAAATCAGCCCCCTCTCCAATTTTCCAGCCCCCTTTCTCAAAGGTGAAGCTCAGACCCGTATGCACTCTAGGACTGGTCTCACTCACAGCACGTACAGAGGTAAAAATCACCTCGTGGCTCCGACTCACAACTCCCCTGCCTGCACGCCCCCAGGTGGCAAGAGCCCCCTTTGCCACAGCAGCAGCTGACGGGGAGCTCACGATGGCTCCCAAACCCTTGTTACAGTCAGCTCTTGGTAGGACACGACTGCCTTCTGTATTTACCTACGCCTGCACAGCTTTGCGTCTGGTGGGATGGCCAGCTGGCCCCGCCATCCTGTGTCACTGCCCTGTCCGCATCCTTTACACTCTGCCAATCCTTGTGCCACCTGCTCTGGAGCAGCAGCTGTTTTCGATCGACTTCCGCCTCATGGAGGAAAATGCCAAACCGCATCCGGCCTAGCACCGACCGCTGCCGAACCCCACCGGAAACACTCCCATTCAGTGATAAATCCCAAGGGAGTGGACAGCCGCCACAGGCCCCCTGACAAGATGTGTATGAAGGGGCTGGCTCCTCCCCCCCAGATGGGGCGGGGCCTCAGGCAAAAGGGGCGGGGCTGTGGCACCTGCCAAATGCTGCCTGGGGCCCTCTCTAGGCAGCCCTAAGAACTGCCGGGACCATACGCTGTGTCCTCCGGCGGTGATTTAAAGGTCCCAAGGCTCTGGCTGCCACAGGAGCAGCACAGCCAGGAGCCACAGACCTCTTTGAATTGCCGGGCCCGGGGAAACTGTACCCCTCCTTTTCTCCTCCTCCCACAAAATCGGTGGGCCTGATAACTCCCCACTGGAAGCTACTTTTTGAGAGCTGCCAAACAGCTCTTAATCCTTGCAACATCTTATTGGCACTATAATGCTCTCAGAGCCCTCTGCCGAGCGGGTAGGGTTGCCAGCTGTCCAGTATTCACCCAGACAGTCTGGTATTTTCTCCTCCTGTCCGGTAAAAAAATTCAGAGAATACTAGGCACCTAAAATGTCCGGTATTTTCTGTTTTTTTTCCCTGGCCAGGAGGTGAAAATGCCAGGTACCTGGCAACTCTACAAACACTCAGCACCCGGCCTACCCCGCCCCCCAACAGCCCTAGCCCCCCGACCCCAGCCCCCATGCTTACCTGGTTCCGCAAGGTTGCCGGCACAAAATAGCTACGGACCAAGGGGAAGTTGTTTCCCCTGGGTCATAGTGCTCAAGCCCTCCCCTGTTCCTATCCCTGCACTCACTCTTAAAGGGGACATGCTGTTTTATTTTAATTTTTTTTGCTCAACAACTTTGGTTCCCCCCTCCCCCTTTTTTTCCCCTTCAACAGAATTTTTTCCTGGTGGTTTTTTTTGGGGGTGGGGTGGGGGTGATATTTTTGTTTCAGCCATCTGGCAACCCTACAAGTGGCCCGGCCAAGACACAGGACCCATTGAAGGAAGAACCCAATCAGGGCAGAATACAGGAACTGGGGACCCTTCATCTCATCTGTAATGGTGGAATCCATTTAGATTTGGAGGCTCAGTACCTGCATACGGAAGGTCTTGAAATCAGATTTCATCCTGGCCTTGTCTGCCTTGTCCGGCTAAGGCGGCTCTCAGACCCTGCAGGTAATCTTGTCAGGGCTAATTAGATCAAAAAGGAGAAGACAGGGACCTTCCACTTAACATGTAAAAAGCTCTGGTTAGCACGTCATCATTCCCAGGACTCGCTCCTCCATGCGGTTGGTGGCTGTCTCACAACACTGCACTAATCATTAATGGGCATCCCCACGTATTTTTTTTAGGGCCTAGATCAAAAGGGCATATTTCATCAAAATTTTTCCGCTGCATTGACGTGACACTGCGGCTCTTTCGTAGACAGGATCGGCCATGCGGGAATAGGCCAGTGATCCCGCCCGCCCAGACCCCGCCCTCTCACACACAGATACCAGTTACGAGGTTTGGACACGGGTCCCGGGTAGCTGGAAGAAACGATGTTCCTGAGTGACGACAAAGTAATCTGTCCTTAGGAGAAACTTTTGCCTAGCCCTCATCAGAGATGCCTTAGAGCAGGAGGTTTAGAGTTCGGGATTTCATTTACTTCTCCATTGTAACGATGCCTTATCTATATCAGGCTATGTCCACACCACCACTTACCCTGGCAAAACACATGTTGCTCAGGGGTGTGAAGGTTCCACCCTCCACCCCCAAGAGACTCCTAAATCCTTGTTATAGTCAACTCTTGGCAGGACACAGACTGCCCTCTGTCCGGATGTATGTATAGCTTAGTGTGTGGCTTGCCATCCAGGTCACTCTGTCACTGCCCCGTTACGCTGGCATAAGCCCATGTGTGCTGTGCTACATCGGCAAGAGAGCTTCTCCCATGGGTGCTTAGGGGTGGCTTAATTACATGCCTGGGAAAGCTCTGACCTGTCAGCATGGAGTGGCTACACGAGAGATCTGACAGCAGTACAGCTGCGTCACTACGAGCGCTCTAGTGTAGACATAGCCTAATTGGGTTTTTCAGTCCTACCAAGTTCTTCATCTCTTGCAGCAGTGAATGCAATGGGCTAAATGCTGCCGTGTTTCTAGACTTGTTGGCCTTCCATTTAGTTGAGTGTCTTCTTGTTCTTGCGATATGGGAAAGGGTAAACTGGAGGCCTGATTTATTTTCATGTAACGTACTTCTCTAGCCTCATGAACACAGTGTCTAAGGCTCAGACCTCCAGAGGAGGAAGAACGAGTGGATGTAAACTGGCCCTGAACAAATTCAGGCTGGAAATTAGAAAAAGGCTACGGTTCTGGAACAGTCTCCTAACAGATGGTGCAGGAGCAAACCATTCACTTTAAGGGAGAGCTGGACAAATTTACGACTGCAGTTGTATGACAGGGTTCCTTGTGATGGTAGCAGACAAGGGGCACTCGTGATTGACATCTTATATTCCTAGCAGCTCATGTTTCAGAGTTTCAGTCACCCGAAGGGGTCAGGAAGGGTTCTGCTATGTATTCTGTGGCAGGTTTTGGTCTCCTTCCTCTGAAGCAGTGGTCCCCAACCTTTTGGGGCTGCCGGGCGCCCGGGGGTGGGGCCACACGTGAGCTGGGCGCCCAGGGCACAAGAATGGCTCGGTCCGGCCCTGGTCACTAGGCGGGCACATATAAATGCCCCGGCGGGCACCACTGCTCTGAAGTATGAGAGATGGCCACAGCTGGAGGCGGAACACTGGACAGGCAGGCCCAGACACTGAGGTCTAAGCATTAATGGTTCATCCTTCCTCTCTACACTGTTAATTATTTTATATAGCTCTATCACGACCCTCCTCAGTCATTTCCTCTCCAAACAAAAGTCTCTGTATGTTCAGAAGCCTATAATTCTCTCTTCACCCACCCCTTCTATTGCTGCTCTATCTTCATCAAGACAAGCTCGCCAGAATGAAGCACTAGCCCAGATGCTACGGTAATAGCTTTCAATAGCATTTGCCGCCCCGCCGCTTTTGCATCCTGACATTCTGAGGCAGACTCTCAGTCCTCCTCTGCTCTCTTTGTGCTATTCAAATAGCGACTTCCTTAGCATGCGAGGACTTAGAAAGTAAAGACACCTCTGATGGCTCTTTCCCTTCTATTCATAGTATAGACTCTGAGTTTGAGGTTTGACTTGAGTATGTTACACTCTGACTTTCAGAAGGTTTGTTGGGATCCTTGTCAGATGGTACAAATTAGAGCAGCCCCATAGCTGCTCTAACCAGTACCTCTGGCCAAGGGGCCAAAGAGGAAGAAGAAATTACATGAATCAAAGTCCACAGGTGCTGCGCTAGATTATTAACAGCTGGCAAAGAGAGCACTTAATGTCTCATTGTTATTTATACTCCTGGCTACTGTGTTTGTGTATATAAGTGCATCAATTGTAAATACGTGTATGTGCAGAAACTAAAACAGACAATCAGGTCTCTCACAGATCTTTGACCTTAGTCGCTGCAGTTTCACAGGTGTTAATGGAACAGATGTTTTGGATGGAATTTGACATACTGATGCTGTCTCTTTTCGCCACAAAACAGTGAATTATGATTAAGATAGAAAATCTCCAACAATTTGTCTAGAACTAGAAGCCAAAAAAGGACTGCGTCTTCAGCTTGTTTGTTTGATTGCTGTGCCTGTTCTCCCAACCTCTAAAGTGTTTGGTCCAATTTTGTGGTGAACCAAAGTACACAAGGGAAGTAAGAGTTCAACATGCTCTCTCTGTCTTCGCACTAGTATTGTGGTATTTGGTAACATCACAATGATTACAAGTTTGTTGTTCCTTAAATAAAAGCCTTTTCCTCTCTTCCCAGAGTTTATAGTGTGGTGAATTATAATGACTCTAGTACAAAACACAGTTTTATTTACGGAGGGTTTGTGTGTCTGGCCAGAATCGGGTTTTCTCCACCCCTCCCCCGACCTCCTCAAAAATAGATTAAGTTTACAAATGTCAGCAGGCAGTTTTAGCTGCAGAATCCATTTATAGACTTCAGAAACAAGGAGCTACTAGTTTTAGCAAAGGAGCCAACACTGGTGTCAGGGTCTGATGGATCAACATAGGATGCCCTCCTATTACTCGTCTACAGACAGGGAGAGGGTAATCAAGAAAGGGCCTAATCTAAAACCTAGTGAAGTTAATAAAAAGACTCCTCTTAATCTCATTGAGCTTGGGATCAGGACCTAAAAACAAGGGGATGTGTGAAATATTGGTAGTGGGAAGAAACAAGGAGAAAAAAAAAAAGAGTAAAACAGGAATGAGGGACAAAAGCAGGGGAGGGGAAGGGCCGAGTGTGAAAGAAGGAATGTTTGCCATCTGCTCTCACATATCCAACAAACATTAGACCTCAGCCTAGCAAAGAGTTATGCCCATGCTTAACTTTATACATGGTGTGCAGCTTCACTGTAGTGAATTGCACTGAAACCCCCATGCTCCATGTGGAATGCTTACAGAATTCCACAGAAACGAAAAGTTAGTTCAAAACATGATGCTTCTGCAGAGACCATCAAGGGTAGTCTGACTAACTACAGTAAAACTCAGATGGTCCGGCACTCCTGATGGTCCGGCATCATCAGGAACCCGGAAGTGCTCCGGGCAGCCGGACCATTGGAGTTGCTCTGCCCCCCGCTTCTCCGATTCAGCCGCTGCTAAAACTGACCAGCGGCTGAATCAGGGAAGCCGGGGGCAGAGCAGCTGGGGTGCTGCCAGGTAGGTCCCCTAGCGCTGCCCCTCAGGGCTGCGGGACCAACCCAGCAGCACCCCAGCTGTTCCTGATTCAGCCGCTGCTGAAACTGACCAGTGGCTGACTCCAGGAAGCCCAGGGCAGAGCAGCTCTGCCTCGGGCTTCCTGGAGTCAGCCGCTGATCAGTATCAGCAGTGGCTGACTTGGGGACAGCTGGGGTAGAGCAGCTGGGGTAGAGCTGGGGTGCTGCCGGGTTGGTCTCACCGCACCAAGGGTTGGTCTCACCGCGCCAACCCGGCAGCACCCCAGCTGCTCTGCTGCAGGCATCCCCGATTAAGTCGCTGCTGAAACTGACCAGCAGCGGCTGAATCAGGGACGCCTGGGGCAGAGCCGGACTATCGGAAGGGGGGGCTATGAGGGGTCTGGAGTGGCATCCCCCCACCCCACCCCAGATCCCTCATAGCCCCCCTTCTGATAGCCCGGCATATCTGATAATCCGGCACCCCCTGTGTACTAAAGGTGCCGGATTATCGGAAGTTTACTGTACTGTGAAAAGCTGAGTCTCCTGGACTAGTATGTAGGGCTCTGCCAATGTGTCCAGGGTAAACCGGGGATGCTTCACCGGACCAGGCCCTTACATGATATTTTCTTTTCATACGTGTTCCCCAGGTGGTGACTTTGGTCACCAAGAAGCCAATAGGCCTAACAATTCTAATCACAACTACTCTGAGCAGAACCAAATGGACAAGGGAAGGAAGGATGATTTTGTGGTTACAGCACTAGACTGGGAATCAGAGACCTAGTTTGAATTCCCAGCTCTCCCAGAGACATCCTGGGACAAATCACAAGATCCCTTGGCATTTCAGAGTTTGTCTACAAGCAGCCTATGCATGGATTTAACTACAGCCATTTAGAAACAGATCCCATTAAATCAATAAAACCCAAGAACTCTTCTGTTACCCTAGCCACATCAGAGACGTTAAGTCAGCTCAGCTGTGGTGCTGAGAGCTGTAAATTTTTCACACCTCTGAGTGATACAGCTTGGTCAATCTAAATTTTTCAGACCATTCTTATAATTGATTCAGAAACACAAATTGTAATACAGGTTGAACCTCTCTAGTCCAGCATCCTTGGGACCTGACTGGTGCCGAGCCACAGAATTTGCCAGATAACAGGAGATCAATATTGTCTAGCAGCATTACCAACACTTCCACTGCTGACTGGGTTCTCAAAAGATATTTAGGGGTAAATTAGAGCCAAATAACAGCACAGAACAATGAGAACTAGGACCAGAGGCTGTAAACAAACTTTTTGAGATCGCAGGAAACTCAGGCAAATCCACGATCTGGCTAACTAAAAATATGCCAAATCACGGATGCTGCTGGACCAGAGGGATTCAAGCTGTACTGGTTTTGGATGTAAACACATATGTTAATATAACTGCAGCCCTGCTAGAGTTTGCACTGATTTAAATAAACCAGGGCAAATTCTCAATTCTCTATCTGTACAATGGAGATAATCACTCCTTGTCTTACTTAAAACAATTCAGAGAAGGGAATGTCTTTCACTATTTATATGTACAGTGCCTAATACCACAACTGAAGGCTTTACTGGGGACCTGATGTCTCTTGCAATACTACTAATACTAATACCTGGAGGTCAGAAATTCCATGTTTAATTCGGTACCAAAGAGATATTTAGAGCCTTATTTTTTAACAATTGAAAGAATTAAAAGACCCTTTCCTGGTAAATCAACAGATCACCAGAACTGAAACTTACTTGTTATTCATCTCCAACTTCAGAAATGCTATTATTGCTTCTAAACAGGATTTATTCCTTCCATATAGTCTGTTGCCAATTTGGAACCTTAAACTGTATTTAACTTCCTTTGGGAAAAGCTCTGGCTATACATCTCTTAACAACTAATTTGGTTTTTCTATTAAGACAGTTTGTTGTTTTTCTTCTCTGTAACTGGTCAAATATATTGATGAGTCATTAATTAACGGACATTTTTAAAATTATTTTAAACATCCACAATAGGCTGAAGGCAGGCAAGAGGCCTGCTGAAGAATTCAATTAACTTTTGGCTTGTTTGGTAATAAATAGTGCAATATTGTATTCTGCCATTCTTTATTCCTCTGCTAGTGTCTGGAGACTGCCCAGATGTTTTGTCCTGCCTCCGGGCTGTTGCAGTGCTATCCTCTGCTCTCCTGACTCTAGTTAATCTGTGCTGCTGTCAAAACTGTCACATGAATGGTGAATCATGGCTTCTCCCTGCAATCACTTAAACCCCAGGAGACCAGCTCGGGGCAGACAGCTGCACAGACCCGCACCCAAGCAAAGCCTCTCCTCGTGGAGGATTTTACAAATCAACTCCAAGATAAACTGGAAGCCTGACTGACAGGTTCTGGGTTTTTAAGGCACAGAAATTTGTCAAAAACAAATTGGTTGTCTTTCAAGCAGACACCCTTTTCAGTGTTCTCCCCCCCAATCCTCCACTTTCTTTCTTCCAAATAACAAGTGGATCCATTTTCCTCTAAACAAACTAGAATTACAAAAGAATGTTGTTCTGCTGTACTTAATAGATTTGCACATTTTTCCCTTTCTTCTTGAGCCTTTCCCAGTATAACATATAATCCTTTGCACCTGCAAAAGCGCCACAGGCTGCCGACTGCCAAGAATCAACCACGTGACCCTGCTTCCACGACCAGAGATCCTGCATTTAAAGAGAAAGGAAAATAAGAAGTTATTAAATGTTTGAATCTATCTGATCCCCATGCGAGTTAACTCCAAAGATGGGAACTGAAGTGAAAAGCTATTTCTGTGGCATGTTTCAGTGATGTCATAAGTGATTTTTCCCAAGGAACTTTTGCACTCAAATAAGCAGCTGGAGTGAGAAAGATGTCGGGAACTGAAGAGGGCTTGAAGCAAATCGTTTAAAGGGATTCAATATGTCCGTATGTAAGCCTGCAGCAATGCAGAGTTGAAAATATTTCATGAAATTATTTTCTTGTTGGCAAATAAAATGATACAAAGCAGAATGCTAAAAAAAATACTCCCCCAATGTTATCAGTTCTGCCTAAAGGGTGCCTAGGGGGTGGAAGGCTCGGGGCTAGGGCAGTTCCAGACAGAGAGAGGGGGTACCCCCAGCCAGCCGCTTTCATCTGTCTAATGATTCTCTCTCTTTTCTGTATGGTTTGATGAGAAGCAATCCCATTCCAAGCACAGCCCATTGTCCTGGCAAAACCTAACTCTTACATATCCTTAAGTTATGATACAATATACTTAATTTGGTAGGCCTAGCTCTGACCTTTTAGGAAAAGCTCTTGAGCAGACAGCCAGACAAACACTCTCAAATATACAGTAGACTAGTGTTTCTCAACCTTTTTGTATGAAGTACTCCTTTAAAAAAAAAGTACCCCCAATACCTACAGTTTTCAGACACACACAATTTTTTTCTACCATTGCAACACATTTGTTTAAACAACGTAATTGTAGTCGGGCAGGCAATGAAATTTTTGGTGTAAAAAGTACAAAAATAATAAAACGCTGTAAAACTTAAAACAAAAATTCCATTTTCTCCAATTTTCAGTTGTGTTGATGTACACTCCCTCACCCTTCCAGACTTCTCCTGAGTAACCCTAAGGGTACTCGTACCACTGGTTAAAAAACACCTCAGTAGAATAAGGACTAGTCTCTTGTGCTAGCCATTCTTTTCCCTACTGATTTGGAGGGCGCTTCCAAGTACAGGCTTTTAAGCTGACAGTATCCACAGTAGAGGGACAATTTTCCTTCTCCCAAACAGCGGCTTCATAATTCTCCAAAATCTTAGGCTGATCTTGGTTATTAACATATACAATTTGGATACATGCAGTTTTTCATGCATTTCGTCCCTACTGGAGAACGTGTCTGCCAGTTCTAAGATGAAGGGTGGCATCTTCAAAAGGGATTTAGGAGCTCAAAAACTCACATTTTCAACAGTGATGTAGGCTCCTAAGGAACAAAGTTACTTTTGAAAGTGGGCTGCAGGAGATACATACGTTTGACCTTTTCCCCACATATCCTTAAAACGTCATATGCTAAAACTTGGCATTCTGACCAGTTCCTGTGTGTTATTCACACACAGCAGATAGACAACAGCATGATCTGCTGGAGAAGGAGCAGGGAAAAGAAGGGCAGACGGTGAGGGATCTACCTAATGCTCACATCCTGAGCTTTTATGTGCCGCTAGAGAGAGTCAAGGTTACTGATGCCATTTCTATTACTTATTGAGTTCCTTTATGTAGTCTCAAGGAGGGAGCTGTGTGTACTTATACAAATGTTCAATTATGAATTAATCCAGAGGCTGCCCCATGTGCTGACATGCTGCATTTATCTCAGAAAAGCTACGCTGGATGAAAAGCTGTGCTGAAAAGAACCCATCTGGCGCTGCAGTGGAGTTATGCTAAAAAACAAAGACTCAGCCAAGCAAGGCAAATGGTGATTAATTCCCACAGACTATGGCTATAATTGATAACAGGTATTTGCAAAGAACCAAACCCAGTGGAAAACTGGGTAGTGGGGCATAGCGAGGAACAGTTCAATGAAATTAGGCAAAAGCAGAATGGAGGCTGGACACTAGGAAGAAAATTCCCTAACAGCGAGGGCTATTAAACTATGAAGCAGTATCCCTAGGAAAGCCCTCTCATCTGAGTCATTTACAAACAGACTGGGGAAGGCACTCAAGCTCCCACTATAGGAAATAATCCTATATTGGGAGGGATCGGCCAAGATGACCGAATACATTTCCTTCCATCGCCGACTGGCGTGATTCACGCGGAGTTCCAAACCCGCACACGGGGAAAAAACACAATAAGGCAAAGGGTAGGGAGACCAAAAAGGGCAGGTGTTCTGGGCCAGCTGGGTAAGTGACCATCTTCTCCAAGCAGTGTTTCTTCTAATAAATTGTATTCTGCAGACAAAGCCTACATTTTGGAGGTCCCATGTAGATCTAGGTTCTGCTAATTGCCAGGGCTTTGAAGTAAGATAGATTTGTAACTAAGGCCAAGAGACTTCTTGTTTCTCTGAAACCTGCCTAACCAACCTATGGTGGTTTTGATCCCACTGAAACCGAATTAAGCACAGAAATCAGCAGGATCTCATGGAAAAGGGTGACAAAATGCCTTAATGAGAAGGCCCTGTTCCAGCTAATACTCATATTCTCACTGTTAAACACCAAATTCAGTGCAACTATTCACTCCTGTTGGCAGTATCAACATAGTGCCTAGTGGGTTCCAATTGAGATCACAGAGCCATTTTCCTAGACACTGTATAGATGCACAATAGACACTTCCCACCCCCCCAAAACTTCCAGCCGAAATAAGACACAGAGAGGTGGGAGGGAAAACAGAGGCAGAAAAAAAAAAAAGGGTGAAACAACTGCCTGAACAGGTTAGTGGGAAAAGCAGGATTAGAACTCAGGTCTCCTGACTGCCAGTTCTAGAGCCAATAGATCACATTACGTAAGTGTGAGCAAGACCATAGAAAGTGAAATAATCACGTTGCTCTTAAAAATATTTGTTCATTTACCATACTATAAATACACCGAATCATCATAACTACATGCAACAATTTGGTCAACTTGTTTCCCCAATTCATTCCTGTCTGATTGGTCAAGGCTTGTCCTATTAGAAAAAACATGAAATAATGGTGGGTTTCTTTTCAGGGCAATTCCCATTTCTACCAGCATTCAGAGTGTTGGAAAGCAAAGAGGCCACCATGCCAAGCCAGTATCATGTGTATTCTATTAAATTGATGACTGAATAGAAGACTTGTTTTTACTTCAAAGGACCCTCATACAAATCGCTCGCTCTTCCCTTATGAATAACAAATTGGAAATAAATCTTCTAGCTGAAGTGCCTGGAATCTCATGCAATCCGGGTGCAATCTGGCTTTCCAGCTTCATCTCATGCTAATTGTTTGTAAACACTTTGATGTGCCATGTACATAGAACTACGTGTACATCTTGGCACTGCATAAAACAACACGATGGATGTGTACTCAAGATATCCAGCACAGTGAAAATTAGGGCTGTCAATTAATTAAAGTTAACTCAAGTGATTAACTCAAAACAAATTAACTCAATTAAAAACAGTAATCATGATTAATCACAGTTTTAATGCACTTTTAAACAAGAGAATATCAAATTAAATTTATTATACATATTTTTGGATATTGTTCTACATCTTCAAGTATATTGATTTCAATTACAACACAGAATAGAAAATGTATACTGCTCCCATCATATGATTGTTCTTATTACAAATATTTGCACAGTAAACAAAATAATTTTTCAATTCACCTCATACAAGAGCTATAGTGCAATTTATCATGATGGTGCAAATATTTGTAATAAAAAATAATCGTATAAAGTGAGCACTGTACACTTAACGTTCTGTGTTGTAACTGAAATCAATATAATCATAATTAATTTTTTGAAATTGTTTGACAGCCCTAGTGGAAAGTCATAAGAGAGCTACCACAGTGACACAACAACCTTGCAGAGAGAGGTCTTATTTTATATGTGGATAACCCCATATTTCTTATTCTCCTCTCCAATCCTGCCTTATACTGAACTTGGCCCATTGGCACAGACGCTCCAGAAAGCCCATCAATAGAAATCAATAGAGGTTGTACCTCTGTAAACCAGGACTCTCAGGTCCGGCAGCATCCATGCTCTGGCAGTACCACAAATGCCTCTGGACCAGAGAGGCATGGGGCTGGGAAACTAGTGGCAGCAGGCCAGCATCCAGCAGCCCCAGACAGCACTGGGAGCCCGTGGCAGCCCTGGACGGCGTTCAGCAGCCCAGGGATGCTCCGGTCAGCATCCAGAAGCCCCAGTTTCAGGGCCAGGAGCCCATGGCAGCCTCAGCTGGGCCTGACAGTAGGGAGGCAATGGCCGGCCGGGGCCAGAGGGGTCAGCTGGGTCAGCAACAGAGCCAGTGGTGGGGAGGGTAGATGGGCTGGAGGGCCAGCAGCAGGGGACCTTCTCTGGTCCGGGAAATTCCCTCGTTTAGGACTGGTCAGATCCAGAGGGCGCTGGACCAGGAAGGTCGAACCTGTAGTGAGAACTATTATAGCTGAAGTGGAACTAACATTGGTATTGCACCTAGTAGACACACGCATCTGAAACCAGGACCCCATTTTGCTGGGAAGACTCACTCATAGGAGATAGTTTTTGCTCCAGCAACCTTCCAATTTAAATAAACAGGACAGAACAGTAAGATTATGATTCTATTGTATAGATGGGGGACAGAAGCACAGAGAGATTAAATAATTTGCTCAAGGAGAGCATAGCAGAGCTGGAAACTGAATCTAGACCTGCTATGTCCTAGTCCAGGACTTAATAATAAAAATAAATTATTATTTATATGGTTGTAACACCTAGGAGCTTTCGTCTCAGACTAGGACCCAAGGTGCTAGGTGCCGAACATAGTGAACAAAGACAGGTCCCTCCCCAAATGTGTACTTGGTCCTGCCGTGAGGGCAGGGGACTGGACTCGACCTCTCAAGGTCCTTTCCAGTGTTCTGTAATTCTATGTGCATACAATGTCTTGAGAAAACACACTGGCCCAAGCATGGGACAAACTCCGTGGGTTAAGTTCTCTTTGGCTGTGTCTAGACTGGCAAGTTTTTCCGCAAAATCATCTGCTTTTGCGGAAAAACTTGCCAGCTGTCTACATTGGCCGTTTGAATTTCTGCAAGATCACTGACGATCTCATGTAAGATTGTCAGTGTTCTTGAGGAAATACTGTACTGCTCCCGTTCGGGCAAAAGCCCTCTTGCGCAAATCATTTGCGCAAGAGGGCCAATGTAGACAGCACAGTACTGTTTTCCGCAAAAAAGCCCCGATCGCGAAAATGGCGATCGGGGCTTTTTTGCGGAAAAGCATCCTGCCAATCTAGACATGCTTTTCCGAAAATGCTTTTAACGGAAAACTCTTCCGTTAAAAGCATTTTCGGAAAATCATGCCAGTGTAGGTGTAGCCTATTGGTATAGTCTTGTATGTTAATTGAGTTACACTCATGCATGCCAACAGTGAACTTGGCTCTATAACATAAACCCACCCCCATTCCAGATACGCTGAGAGAAAAAGAACAAAAAGTTGGTGTACATGCAACAGCACATTGCCCATGTTAAAAGTGTTGCACGCCCCACTCCCACCTCTATTCCAGCTTGATGCAAACTAACATGGCTGCACAATAAAAACCTGGTTCAGGAAAACATCTCCCAGCCTTCGTGTCTCCCGCAGTGGCGCTCAGATACTATGGACCTCAGGAGGCCCATGTAAGTGTCTGGGTGACTAAAGTGTAGTTCAGAAAAGTGGATTAAAAGTTAAATTAACTTTATTTAAACCTGCTGCACTGCTGCTACCTGTTCATAAATACCTCCTCTATCAAGGAGAGAATGAATACCCCAGTTAAAAGTTCTTGGGGCTCATTTGGCGCTAGGTATTTGTGCAACATTTCAGGCCAGACTGATACCCTTACACTGAGTGGTGCTTTCCTCCAACAGCAGCCCACACATTTGAACAGCAGGTTCACGGATTTCAGTGGGACTAGCCATGGTCAAAGACGCAATAAGGAAGAGTATCACAATCTGGCCTTTTGTCTGTTAAACTGTGCACGTCTGTTTTGTCTCCAGTTTCAAATAATGCATCGACATGGCAGGGTTCTCCCGCTTTGTCAAACTGTCCCTGCAATACAACAAGAACTGACAGCATTTGTTTCTGTGCAGATGGTGCGGGATGCCTCGGACAGAGTCTCAAGACTGTGAATGACTGTGATTATGACACTAATTAAAGTACGTTTTGTTTGCAGAACAGCTGTTGGCTGCCCAGTCCGTTGGTGAGAAAAATGTAGCTGTTATACTAATGGAACGTGGCTGCGGACTGGCTGGAGGTTACATCATGCCTTGGAACGGGGCACTGCAAATTGCTTTTTGTGATGCAGCACCTAAGCAAATGGCAGACACGTTAATGTTATTCGATGATGAGTTTTAATCCCCAACGCAGCCCCATTACTCAAAGAGGGAGAGAGGCATAGTTCCCTTTAAGTTGTGCAGCGCACAAAACAATTTAGGCCCACCCACCTCATCTGCAGAGCTGCACAACGGCACTCACCACTCACTTTCCTGCTGGAAGATGAGCAGTGGTGGTGGGTTCTGGCGGGTAGCTGCCCCAGCGTTCTCTGGCTGGAACCAGGCGCGGTGAGGCTGTCCCTGCTGGGGCAGCCTCATTGTAGTCCCGGTTCCCACTCCGGTGGAACGCTGTGGGGGCCATATGGCGGGCAGCTGCCCCAGTGTTCTCCAGCTGAAGCCAGGGCGCGGTAGGGCTGTCCCTACTGGTGCAGCCTCACCTAGAGTTACCATAAACCGTAACTCTTCTTCAATTACAATCAGAGGCATTTTCAACTTGCTTGAACAAGGATTAGAGCCAAAAGCTGCAAAGCCTCCCCCAAGGGCCTTAACCCTCCTTCAGATCCACTGGGCAAAGGTGGGAATCGTTCCCTATGCGAGCCATGCCACTGTCTTTACTCAACCCCATATTTATGTCATGCCTAACATAGGGACTGAGAGTTCTGATCAATAGATATTGCTGCGCTCAAAGTCAGGAGTCCTCGATTCTGACGTTCGAACCCTAAATATTTGTCCTTAAGCTGATTTCCTATATTTCTACCTCACCAACAGGATAATTGAGGAAGCCGAAATTTCTTCCAAGAAGGATTTAAATAAAAAGACATAGGGTAAGATATCCTGAAACATGTAAAACCTACCAAGGGAAAGTATCTGTCATTGGAAGCAGAGAAATATCTGAGGCAGGCCCTGTGATCCAGCATAAACTTTCACTCCAAAGATGCGTCTCTGCAGTCTGAAAATCCTGTAAGAATGAGACGCATGGTACTTCTGAAGCAAGGTTCTGTAGCCAGTGCTCTATACATGGGACTACCTCTCACGTTACCTCAAAGCCAGAACTGATGCAGAAGGTAAGTGAGAGGGGGCCTTTCAGAGGATACACGTGCCCTGTTACCTGCACTGGTTGCTAGTTGACTTCCAGATAAAATGTAAGGTGTTGGCTTTGCCCTAGTAGCTGTAGAGGACCTAGTACTGGCCTATTTAAATGTTTGCTTCTCTCTTAGGCCAAGATGCTATCATGGCATTCAGCAGAAATGCTTAGCTAGAGTGACCTAAAATGTTATAACGGGACTATAACATTTACCCTGTTTGTTGCGCTTGCTGTTAACATTTCAATGAGCAATATAGAGTTTCTTCTTTTCTAGATAATTAGATAAGAAGGATTTTAAAAAAATATATATGAATATTCAAATCACTGCAATATTATACCTCTCTACATAGAGGGTTTTTTGGTAAATGTAGGCAATAGCATTGAACTTGCTTTTCTATAAACTAAGGGTGTTAAGTAGCAAGTAAATGACTAATTGTGTACTCAATACAAACTGTCTGGCTGCTCCCAGGGTGGGGGCTGGGCAGAAGTTGAACCCACCACCCTGTGGCCCCCAGGTGAATACCCTATCCCTTAAGCCACTCCAGAACCCACTCCACTTAGCTACCTTCCTGGGTGTCCCTTATCCTGGAGCAGGGCTGTATCGAGTACATGATTAGTTGATAAGGGGCTGCTGAGGCTCTGCAGGCAGCCAGGCTCCTACTACATTTAAACTACAGAGCTGCAGCGGGTGTAGGTCTGGGACCTGGCACAAGCCAGGACTGAAGTAGTCCCGGGTCGCGCCGGGTCCCCAGCTGCGCCTCTGCCTTTTAAATGCAGAAAGAGCCAGGTGGCTCTTACTACTTTTAAAAGGTGGAGCCACAGAACTGCTGTACCCTGCCTCCTCTGCCCACACCCCCACACCCTGGAGACAGTGCTGGGGGGAGCCAGCTTTTAAGCTGGCTCCCCCCAGCACCGGCTGCTGCTCCCCCCCCCCTTGCTGCTTCTGATACAGAGGAAGCAAGGGGGAGGAGGGGAGAATGCGAGTAGTCGACTCAATTACTCTTTTACATCCCCACTATAAACCAAGCATTATTTGTCTTCAAATAAAAATGTTGGATGTATTAAAACAAAGCCACTGTGTTTTCTTTACTTCTTTTTTCAATCGCTGAGAGATATGATTAAGTGAAAGGTATATTCATCAACTAGTTCCTACTGTGCGGACGGCGTTTTAAGATATGTTGATTCCAGCTACATACTTTGCGTATCTTACTTTTTCCTTCCCATGTAGTGCAGACCAGGACTAACAGATTTATTTGGGTATAAGCTTTTGTGCATCAAAATCACTTCATCAGAAGCCTGGAGTGGACCAAAAGCTTATACCCAAATACATCTGTTAGTCTTTAGGGTGCCACAGAGCTCCTCATGGTATTTACTATTGTGAAAGTGCTGTATTTATAATATGGCCAATGCCCTGCCAAAAGAACGAATGTTAAGTACAGGCTTAGCACATGGCTGCTTGGGACAAAGCAGGGACACAGAATAGGCTATAGAAACACGTGATTTGCCACATGGGATCAAACTACTGCTTCTTCAAGTCTAGTACCCTGGCTCAGACTTTGGCCAAGACAGTGTAGTAGAATTGGTTTCACTAGAAGGCAAACCTTGCTTCCCTCCCAGGCATCTAGCTAACAGTGCTTTCCAGCTGGCAAGATATTTCCTTGACCCTTCAGTAATTAATTGGTGCACAGACTCTTGAGGCTGAGTCACCAATGACTCAGTTTATACCACTACAGATTTTATTAATGGCTATAAAATCATTCAGCCACAATCTCTGATTCTGTCAGCCACAGCACTGAGATGGCCCTCTATACTTCATATACTTATCAACACTTGGGGTATTTCCTTTTCTTTCACAACCAACCCCTTTAATATAGCCCGGTATAACCCCTTTACCATTATCCAGTCCATCTTCTGAGTTAAGGACTCCATCAGTGTTTTGTGCTGCCTTTCCTCCTCTTTGCATCTCTACTTTCTATGTATGATTTCCCCACATCCCTTCAAAGAACCATGAGAAGATCTGCCACTGAATCGGACAGCTGGCGCGCCTCTCCCCATGTGGGTGTTCTCAGCTGACCGGGCCCTAATGCTTCTTCTTTGCTTTAGCATTTGTGATTTTTTCAATCATTTGCAGTCACTTCTATTGCCAGGGCTCTTGCTTTCATGGCTATGACTTTGATAGCTCTTTATCAAGATGTTGAAATGGAAATGGCTGACCCATGTATGCAGGATTTTAAACTCCCTACACTCAGCAACAGGTTATTTGTTGAGCAATATACTGAAACTGGGCTACGGTACGAGCTATCCAGTCCAAGTGTTACGGGAAATATCCACTAACCCATTTAAATGATATGCAATGTCTAATCCTAAATGGCTTGTTTACTTAGCCAGCTAAATTCAAACTGTCACCTTTACAGCCTAGGTTTTAAACAATACATTTTATCACCACAGCTACGTGAAAGTTTGTTCAAACAGCTTGGCGGTCTGTGAAGAGCTACATCGTGTTCCTGCTTTATGTGGTCTGGAGAGCACAGGGCACTTTTTTATATCGCCGGCTGGCGTTTCCAGAACAATGATACTGCACTAGCGATTACAATGTCACGTCAGCTCGACGGCCTTCGAGTTCACTGAAAGCTGCTCCCGTACTTTGGCATAAAAACAGATTCCTAATAAGGCAGCTGAAATTACCCTGCGTGACAGGACAATTCCCAGATACCACATTCGGATAGCATCGCCATGAGGACAGCGTGCGGAGATCCCTACAAAACGCTCGGCAGCTGGCATGCTGCTTATTACGCCAATCCTCAGTCTCTCCTGCTAGTGACCATCTTCTCTTTCTATGTGGGTGGCTCCTAATGCAGCCCTGATTGAGGCCTCTAGGCATTACCACAATCCAACAGATAACAGGGATTCGTGTCAAAATAGATATTGTGCCATCACCACCCTGCACTGAGGAAGGGTGCTGTGGCATAATCCATACAAAAATACAATCATTCCCCATGCAGTACCAGAAATGGATGGAGTAGATCCAAAAAGAGGCAGAGCCAGGCTGATCTAGGGATGTGCTGTTGAAGCTAGGGATGCTAGATAGTGTGTATTTTAATAATCATGCAACCACAGCTATTTTTTACGGTTACTAAAATATTCCCTGGGGGGCAGGGCCAGCAGCCAGTGCGCTTCTGTATCAGAGGCAGCAGCACAGGGTGGAAAGCAGAGCCAGCCCACTAGGGGAGCCAGTTTAAAAACCGGTTCCCCGCACAGACCAGCTCCCCCTGCTGCCCGTGCTGCTGCCTCTGATACAGAGGAAGCAGCACAGGGAAGCAGCAGCCTCTGTCCACGGGGGGCCCAGGCTTCCCATGGACAAAGGCTGCTCCGGGATCCCACTCCCCACCCACCCTGCGCTGCTGCCTCTGAAACAGAGCCAATTCCCCCCAGTACAGGCTCCCGCCTGCCCCCTGATATGCTGCCTCTATGGGAGGCAACGGGGGCAGGGCAGGCAATGCCGCAGGAACCAGCACACAGGTGGAGCCAGCTTAAAGCTGGCTCCCCACAGGTACTGGCTTCTGCCTGCCACCCCCTCCCCTTGCTGCCTCCAATGCAGAGGCAGCAAGGGGGAGGGAGGGGTGTTACATGTGGTCATTTGGATTAACCAATAAGCCTAGGCTTATCGGTTAATTGTTTAAGTGACTATATGCTAACACCCCTAGTTAAAATGCCTCTCCAGAGAAACGCGTGACTGTGAGGAGTCAGAGAGCGTGTCCCGAGTGGAACAGCTGTGGTGGGAGTAAAAAAGACGACTGCCACTGGCCCCCTAAACCCTGGGCCTGTCAGCCAGGTAAACGGACATCAGAGTTGGTCACATTTTTTACCAGAAAACATATCTTCAATGAAATACGGGCCACTGACAACATCCAATTTTCTGTTGTGGAAAAAAATGACAATATTGACATGTTCTTGTTGTTCTACAGCAGTGTTTCTCAAAGCGGTCTGCAAAACCACTACGAGAAAGCTGTTAACTGGCTGCTCCAGTGTGTTTACTTACCAGCGCCGCGGCCATGGAGCCTCGCGGCTCCGATGGGCTCTGTTCCGCCATTTGCAGCCCAGGGGAGCTGTGGGAAGCGGCAGGGGCCGGGCACCACTTCCCACAGCTCCCCTGGGCTGTAAATGGCGAAACAGGGTCAATGGGAGTCACGAGGCTCCGTGGCTGTGGCACCGGTAACTGTTCCATAGGAAAAAAATCGACACAACATGTTTTTGTTTCTATTGGAAATCTCAGAAAGACTCATTTGGACATTTCTGAAGCAACGTTTTTCACATCTTTTCATGCTGCAAAAAGTTTTCAATAGTCTGACGTGTCCCTTTTCAGGGCAAAACCAGATGTTGAAAGGTCAGTGAGTCAGCCGGAAATGAGTCTGCAGGGCTGAGGACACAAATGCCAGGCCCCTGGGAAAGATGTAGGGGAGGGGCAGCTACGAGCCCTTCTGGAAAGGGCGGGGTCTCGGGCGGAAGGGACAAGCCTAGAGAGAACCTCCCCCAACCAGCCCTTCTGCATAGCCTGGACTGTACTGCCAGTGGCTCCAGCAGCAATTTAAAGGCCCTGGAGCTTGGCCAGGAGTCCCGGCCCTTTTAAATCACCAGGCGCCGCTGCCCCCTTTGCCTCCTCCCCCCCTTGGCAAGCTTCTGTGCTCGTACAGGTCTCCATTAACCTGCTAACGCCATTCTGTTCTCTGCCTGCCATTTGGATGACAATCGATTCTAAGCGCTTCTTCCTCGGGCACTACAGTGCCCCATCTTGAGCCAGAATGGCCAGGCGAGGTTGGCAGAAATCCAGGCACCCCGCAGAGAGCTAACGAGGGGGAGCAATCAAAAGGCACGAGCCTGGGCAGCTTCCCTTTCCAAGGGACAAACCCCCCTAGAACAATGAGCTGCAAAACAAAACCCCAATGCCCCATCCATCATATAAATATGAAATCCTAGTAATCCATTTGCAGCATGCTGCAACAATACTTGGCCCTTCTGGTCGGCCTTCCGTGAAAGGACATCGGAACACTCGACGACTGTTAACCTCCACGGGAGGAGGGGAACTAACAGCTTCCCCATTTGATGAGAAAACCGGGGCGCACCAAAATAACACGACCTACTAATGTAGGTTTCTTCAAAGAGATACTGCTGAGCTACAGTTCATCTGCAAATTTGACACCATCAGTTTAGGATTTAACAAAGACTGTGAATGGCTAGCCAAGTACAAAAGCAGTTTCTCCTCTGTTGGTGTTCACACCTCCACATCAGCTGCTAGAAGTGGGCCTCACCCTCCCTGATTGAATTAACCTCGTTATCTCTAGCCTGCATATTTATACCTGCCTCTGGAAATTTCCACTACATGCATCTGACGAAGTGGGTCTATGCCCACGAAAGCTTATGCTCCAATACATCTGTTAGTCTATAAGGTGCCACAAGACTCCTTGTCACTTTTGCAGATCCAGACCAACATGGCTACCCCTCTGATACTTGACCTACTAATAGCAAGTCACACAGCTAGACACAGAGCCCTGAGCTCATGAATCCAATTCTGTGTTGTAAGCACTAGGCTCTGATTGCTCCTGTGAGACAGCAGTTTCGTCTTCTATACGCAGTGCCACCAACCAGCGGGATTAACATTCCTATCAAGTTGCATCATTCTAGAAAATTGCTCTATCGAAGTCTCTCTGGAGATACAGGTTCTTTAAACAGCCTTTCAAATAGCTGGTCCAAAGCCAATCAGAACACCCCACCAATGCCATAATGTGGACAACTCTCAGCTGAGACAACCATGTTATTTAATCAGTCTCCTCTGCACAGCTCACAATTTCCTGTTTACCTCCAGGAGCAAGATGTTGCAAATTCAGACCACACTGATGGCTCCCAGACGATTTTAAAATCGATGCAGTTAGGTAGAACAGCAAACAAAACTTCTGGGGTATTTATTGTCAGTGCAGAGCACAGGGATTTGTTTGCATGACATACATTAAAGCAGGGGTGGGGAATCTCTGGCCTGCAGGCTGGATCTGGCCTGCAGGCTGGATCTGTCCTCCGGCTTTATTTGATCTGGCCTGCAGCGAGTCTCCATATCATGGGCTGGAAGCCCCAAGGCTGGGTGCTCCCATGCGGGGCTGGAGCACAAATGCCCCAAGCACATTCTCACTACAGGCAGGGCTGGATTAAGAAAGGGGCTTTAGGGGCTGCAGCCCTGAGCTAAGGGGGAGATCCCCTCAAAAAAGATCTCAAGGCCACCAAAAAACCAGATCTTTTTGCAAGGCCCCCTTAGCCTGGGACCCTGGGCTACAGGCACTAAAGCCACTGGGTGTCATCCAGTCCTAGCTGGCCGGGGGCATCTGTGTGTGCTGCTCTGCCCTCCCCTGCAGGCTCCGCCCCTGCAGCTCTCATTGGCTGGGAATCCCAACCAATGGGCGCTGCAGGGGGCAATGTCTGCAGGCAAGCAAAGGGCAGCACGGACCACGCTGAGCCACCTGCTTTCTCCCACCCCACCAAAGGGGACTTGCCCCAGCTAACCGCTCAACACCCTACCCCTGCCCTGAGCCTCCTCCTCTTGCATCCTAAGTCCCTAACTCCTGCCCAGACCCCACACCCGCACCTCCACCTCCACCTCCTGTCCAGAGCCCCGTCCTACACTCCAGACTACAACTCACTTCTGCATCCCAAATGCCTTATCTCCAGCCGTACCCCAGTGGCGCACCTCCTGTTGGAGCCTTCACTCATCCTGCACTAACACCCTCCCATTGCACCCCTCATTTTTGACCCCACAAATAGTTAATCCTGCGCCCTGACTACAGGTGAGTTGAGTAAGGTTTCTTTCTTTCTCTTTCTGTTTCTTTCTTTGTGTGTGGCACCAAGACTGATTTTTCTGGGGGTCAGAGGCCCTGACAGAGAAAAAATACCCCACCTCTGCAGTAGAGTGCGGTCATTTTTCAGTCATTTTTCATTTTCATATGCAAAACTAGCTTTGTTCATGCATTCTCTGAAGTGTCCGTATTTGTGGTTAATAAAGTTAGATAAGCTAGCATAGAAGCATCTAAGAGGCACACATTTCTAACGTGTCACAGGTTTGACTCACGAACGGGTCTTACCTTTAAGGACTCCCAAAGGGGAAATTGCACCAGAGAAAAAGGAATCTGGAGGGGATAAAGAAAAAAAAAGTCACATAAGCAAATTAGCTTGGCATGATCCTTGGCTGGCTAAATTAGGAACAGTTATTGTTCACTCAGGGAACTATGGCTTATTACATTTATAAATCTGTAAGGATTACTTTGTGTACACTGTTGTTAAAGGACTGGTTTCACTACAGCAGTTTTTAACTTTGTTCACCATGTTCCCTGCTTAGAGGTTAATGTATTTGTTACCAAAGTGGCCTGTAAGAGCAGTAACTCTATGATCTACTGCTGGGAATTTCCCAGTTTGACTTTTATCCAAAAAAGCCATAAAGATGGTTCAAGTACCACATCACTCAGGCCAAAACGCAGCCTGAGGAGGCACAGGTGGGTAACATGTACTGTCACACATAATTATCCGCAAGTGAAGGGATGCTAACCGTCTTCAAGGGACACTAAAAATGGCATAACGGGGTTGATTGCAAATGTATTATCTCTATTGTCCAAAATGGATAATTATGATGATGAGCGAGACAAGGTGGATGAAAAATATCTTTTATTGAACCTATATCTGTTGGAGAGACACAAACTTTGGAGTAAACAGAATTCTTCAGAATTGTGTAAGCACAAAAACTTGTCTCTCTCACTAACCAGGCTGGGCCAATAAAAGATATTACCTCACCAACACCGTCTCTCTAATAACCTGGGACTGACATGGCTACAACAACACTCCATATTATTATTATATTTGTATTTTGGTAGCATGTAAGAACCCAAGGCACCATTCAGAACTTCAAGGTGGTCGACACAGGACACAAATACAGAACAAAAAGATGGTGTTTATCCTAAAGTTTGCCCTCAACATATAAAACAAGACAACAGGTGGAGATAGAGGAGCACAAAGAACAACGTAATAACGAGCACATTGAATAAAATGCCAAGCCTACAGTTCTAAAAGCATACAGTATTTAATATAAATAACATCTATCCTGTTAAATCTATAGAGTGATATAGATACAGTACAACTGAAATAGCTGTAGATTATTAGAAACATTCATTGTGGATGTACGTAAATGCTATTACATCTCAATTCCATGGAAGGTTGAAATGGTCCCTAATCATTACATTGATCCAACAGCACAAGAGTTAAAGATTGTTTCATTGTGTTGCAACTAATGATTAATAAATGAGCCTATTCCGTTAATCTGCCAGACAAAACTTTAGCTTGACAGGCACCTGCCACAGAAAATTTGTTATCTATTCAGGCAGGAAATGGCAGTGAGATGAAATCGATGCTGATGCTGTACACTGAGCTGACAAACTGAAATCTCAGAGGAAGTTTGTCATCGTGAACAAAGAGGACTATCCCTTGTGGCATCTCAAAGGCCGAAAAGAAAGGTCAAACCCAGTTCTTGTTTATCAGGACCCTGAAACTCTAGCACAGCACTTAAATTTCTTTTTCGATTTTGGGTGACAAAGTCCAGTTATTTGACAGGAATGCCTCGTAATATATTTATGAGAAGCACAGAGCCACATGCTGCTCCATTGTCAAATGGGAGTTAACCGCATCATTTCCTTGCACTGCAGAAAGAAAAGTGACACATCCTTCTATCGTCTATACCAGAAAAGAGACATAGTCATTGTATTTGCTCTAATTTGTTGAGAGAGAGAGAGAGAGAGAGAGAGAGAGAGAGAGAGAGCGCTCCCAACACAATCTCAAATTTCAGGCCTCCTAACACAATCTCGAATTTATTCCTATTACACTTGGAGTGGTTAAAAATAATCTTTTCACATGAAGACAAGGGATAATCTCAAAATAATGTTTATTTTATATCTACTACTAATTAGATACATTTCAAGCAAATAGAAAGAAATTTTAAATTTCTATTTGATTTTCACTATTTTGGTTGGCCATTTTCTTTCTCCAGCCTTCTCAGTTTGGACTGGTCAGATCAGGTTTGACTGCTGATCCTCATTTTCACTTCCTCATGCACCTCATAAGAAGGATTTCCAAAATGGCAGGAGAAGGTTTAGGGCTCAGACTCGGCTTTGTGTAAGTCAATGGGGTTTGCACAGACCCACGGAGCCACCTGTGAGAAGGAGTTTGCTGATTGGGACCTGAACTTTCACCCTGCCCTCATAAATCCTGTTTCATTTCAATTTTTCCCACAGATATATTACCATTATACATTCTGAAACTTTCCAAAACAAACCCTGCATTCTGGGCAAACCTACAGGGCAACATCTCTTTAACGAGACAGTGAGCATACCCGAGGAGATTAACATATAAAAGGGGAACTTTCTTTAACCATGCAATCCATACAGTTAGAAATTAATTACACTTTTCACAAGCTTTTTACGGTGAAATTGAAGTGAGACCCTCACTTTGTAGACACTTCTTCCGGAATTGTGATTTGATTGCATTTATCATCATTTTCCTTACAAAAAAACCTTCAGAAATAGAACAGTCTCACACCCAGCCAGGCAGTGATATCTGCGCCTGAAATAACCTAAATCAACAAGGAAAATCTGGTCCGCACATGTGCGGAACTTTCTGCCAGCAAATATGAAACTCTGGCTAGCTCCACCAAATCTCTCATTTGATGTTCATATAAAATAGACAGACAGTATCCGTTCCCATGTCTGGCTTTACGTTCTGTAACTGTACAGTTTATTCACTAGAGTTAAATCCTACACCAAAAATATCAAATAAAAAGCAGCTCCAAGATATGTAAAATTATTATTCTTATGTTTAATAGATGGGCACAACTGACAGTCACTTGGGGCCCCATATTTTTATGTCTAATAACTAATATATTGCATATTTTATTGTTTGCAAAGATCTGCTTAATTTTTCCTAAAATAGGCAGATTTTTAAAAAAGTATTTCATATTTTTAAAGCCATTGATATTAAAAAACTAGTACCAAAAGCAGCTGCACTCCTAAGCCACAGCAATGGAAAAATTCAACTCTAATTTTTAAATCAAACTGCGTGTTTCACTTAAGATTAAGGATGTTAAATATCGGTTAACTGAACAGTCGATTAACCTCATGAATTCTTATCAGTTACTCGACTATTGTATAGATCCTGGGGGTGAGGCTGGCAGCCAGTGTGCTCTGGCCTCACTCCTGAGGCCACTCCGTGCTGTTGTTGCCTCTATATCAGAGGCAGCAGTACGGGGTGACAGGAAGGAGCTGCTCCGTGAAGGGAGACAATTTAAAAACCAGCTCCCCTTGTGGACCAGCTGCCTGTCACCCCGCGTTGCTACCTCTGATACAAAGACAGCAGTGCAGGGTGGAAGCAGCCTCTGTCCGGGGGAAAGATCTGAGCTCCTGGACCCGATCTGAGCTAGAACAGACAGGCTGCCTGCCTGCACGGCTCCTTGTGACGTAGTGGGGGTGCTGTCTGCTTTGTAACCCAGCTTTCCCACCTGGCTGTGCTGCTATGCATGATTCCCAGTGACTCACCCCACATGTGTATGGGCCCAGACACCTACTTCCAGCCTGAGCAATTCACAAGACTCTTCCCAGAGGGAAAGACAAAGGAAGGGAGGCAGAGATGGCCACCTGGCTGGGGGGCGGGTAGGGCCTGGGAGCTGGTCAGTCGTGGCTGGGGGAAGCATGAGGAGAGAAGACTAGGTCCAGGACGGGAGGGTTCAGGGGCCAGTGAAGCCCTTCCCCCTATGAGAACTAAGGCTCTGCCCTGGCTCTTATGTCAACATCCAGCCTATTCTGCTCTGTATCGCTGAGAACCAATAAAACCTTCTATTCTACTGGCTGTCGGAGAGCCACATCTTGCTGTGGTTGAGGGTGCAGGGTCGGGGGTTCCCCGATGCATCATCACAGCTCCTAATAGACTTTAAATGCAGAGCCACAACGGGGGTAGGCCCCGGACCTGCCGCAAGTCAGGTTGCTGGCCAGCCTGCTAAAAAACTTACTGGCGAGGGGGCTGGGGGGAACGCGTTAAGCTTTTGCTTATTGGTTAATCGGCTACACCATTACATCCCTATCTAAGAGCAGCGAAGCTTTCAGCAAGTGAGATGTATTTAAGGAGGAAGATAAAACCACTGACGGACAGATGCATCAACTGAAAACTGAGGCAGTACGGATACTGTTCCTAGCAATAAAAATGTGCTTTGACTGAAGCAATTTAAAATGTATCAGGCTACAGTTACAAAAAGTGCCCCTTCAAGCTGACGGCACCCAGAGGGAATCTCAGCAGCCAGACAGCAGGGGCAGCATGTTGAAGGAGCAGCAAAGACAAGACCAATACATAAATAAAACCGGGTCCCTCAAAACTGGAAATCCCTTCTAAATGCTAGAATTCTTCTGCATAAAGAGGAAACAGATGTTCATCGCTGGAATTTGCATGTGGCTTTATTCTCTTCTAGGATACAATAAAACGACTCTTTTGCTCATCCCTTGAGTCAGAAATTAAATGGTGGCATGACAGGTCTAGTCCAGCTGCGTCTTCCATTCCCAACTTTTATTAGCAGTATATTAAAAACCTAAAAAGCATAAGAAATTAAAAATCATGTGGGATGTGTTCTCAAACCAATATAAAAACTACAGATGTTCTTACTGATCTGCAGCGCCTGTTTGTTTATACAGTTTCTCCATGCTGATTCAGCGGAGCTTTGCTCTCAGAATTATCTGGTTTTACAATGCTAGAGTAAATCCTGTGAGAACAGCCGGCAGGGACAATAAAATTACCTACAGGAGGAGTAATGCTCTTTGTTTTCTTGAATGGATCTTTCACTCTTTTGGGCCTGCATTCAGCACAGCCATATGGTTAGCATGAAGCACCTAAGTAGCTCCAGAGAATTCAGAAGTTTAGGGACCAAGGTGGATTTTCGCCCCATGGGAAATGAGTGCAGCACAGTTACTGCTAAATCAATGGCTACAGAGGTCTGCTGCTGCTGCAAGGTCTCCTTTCTGCCTTGCCCCCACCCAAACTTCCAGGGCCTAGATTCTGCGTAACCTAGAGACCGAACCAAGAACTTCCAGGGCTGAATGCATGAGTCTCCACAGCTCGAGCATCAAGCTTCTATGCTGAGAACTTCACAGGACTTACAATCTCAGTGCCCAGGCCCTGAGCGAGACAATTGCAGTGGGTAAGTTAAATTCTTCCCTTGGACAGAGGTAGCTCATCCTGAACATCTGAGCTCACAGCAGTTCAAATCCAGGATGACTCTCCATTTATGCAACCACCATAAATCTTGGCCAACACTAAGGATTGTTCAATAGATGCCCAGATTCTGAAAACATGAGTATCACTCAAGCTAAAGAGCCAGGTTGCATGGCAGGGAACTGTAATGGACTCCTCTTTGCTGGATCTGGCAAAAGGGGTGATACAAAACCCACACGCCAGTGCGTTACATTCTAAGGTGAGAGGGAAAGGGCAGTAAGGCCCCAAAATCTGTAAAATCTAACGACTTCTTGTTCCTGTCATGGTCCTGCTCATGACTTGTGGTATCAGTCACACAAACTGTTCTCACAGATGCCTTTATGGCACGTTATTCATACAGTAAGCCTGGCAGCTGTTTATCATGCGTTTATTAGGAACAGGATGTTTTCATAATTCTGTTGCCATTGAAGCCAGTGGTAAGAACTCCCACTAGCGTCAATAGGAGCACAGTTATGCCAACCCTTCTGGAAAGTTTCACCAACAGTCCCACTGAGGGTGTGTCTACACTACAGGGCTTCACTCAAAATAAGCTATGCAAATTAAGCTACATCAATTGAGCATCTTATTTCGAAATAGGGAGCATCTACACTGCACTTATTTCAAAATAGAGCGCTCTTCCTCCGACTTCCCTTACTCCTCATACAATGAGGGTTACAGGAGAGAAGTCCTCCAGCATGACAATATTTTGACACTATTTCAAAATAACCTGCTGTGTAGACATGGACTAAGTTATTTCGGAATAGTGTTGAGTGTAGACGTAGCCTTGAAGGCATTTCTACTCATCGCTGTAGTACCAAAACTTATATTTGTGAAGAATGCCCCTCACCATGGTGTCTGGGCAACAAACCTGTCTTATTTTCCTATTTGTCACACTGCAAGCACAAACTGAACAGCGTATGGGACCACTGCAGCTCACCGTGTGAAAAGAAGATAGAAAACAGTTTGTATCCAGATGACCACTGTAAACTTCCATCTTGAATAAACTACTCTTTTTTTAGTTGTTTATAACTGTACTTAAAGAAAAATGCCTCCTTTATAGGAGATGGTTCATCTTTTACTATAGGGTCAAGCTGCAGTCATAAACAGCCCTGTTTCTCTGCTGAAGTTAACACCAAAACATTTCAATTAATACTCATAGTAAACGTGATTCAGTGTCTTCTCCTCTTCAAATTCTTCATGCGCTTGCACGATACATCTGGATTATGATCAACTGACATTCCGCCTATAAAGACACTTTCCCCATAATAGAATTTGAAAAGATAGTATGAAATGAGGTAAGGCTTTCGCTTGACCATGTCATAGCTAACAGCAATAGATGTGATTACATATCGCATGGTGTAAAGCATCTTGATTGAAGGTGATGGTGCATAGCGGCAGTGCGCAGCCACTCCATGTACCATCCTTAACAACGTTAGTGTCAACATTCATTTTTTACATTCAATTAATACTGCTTGCCAGGCTCCAGTTGATGCATTGCAGACTCCACAAGAAACCTAACAAAGGTGATTTATCATTTTAAGCATGACCGAGAGGCTGTCACGCTGGAGATGTCCTTAACACGGTTTTGAGAGATGAAAGGATTTAGCGTGGTGAAAGAACACTGGTAACTAAATGAGGGACGTCGCAGTTAATAAATACTGATGCACTTAGAAACAAAGATTTCCAGCCAAGACAATAAAGCAAATAGCAACAATGGCCAGGGACTGAGAACTCCCCTTGGATCCCATCTTCTAAAGAGCAGGTTTCAAAGATGGGTCCCCCATTACAGTGATTTCCCGTACAACTTGCATGGGCATGGCTGTGCAGGATTAGAACTAGAGGGAGTAGCCATGGTCAGGCATGGATAAAACCCCATGGGGGTGTCTACCCTAATGATCTTGGGAAATTCTTCCACCAGCGATGTAGTACAACGTGCAGCTATAGGGCACTATCACTAGTATGGGTGCTGATGGGCAACTCTAGCAGACACGGCGTGAAAAACACCAATATGACCATGGCTAACCTTCACATTTACAGTTGGTTCAAATGACAAGCCAGACTCCAATTGCTTATGCAAAAAAAGATGACAGGTAATTTGTTACGATTAATATTTAATGGTTTGAAAGACAGAGTAACAGTTTAAGCTAGAAAAAGGGGTGCAATGTGGTGCTCTGTGCACTGAATAGAGATACAAGAACTCCTAAATTGTATTCCTGACTCTGACATGGACTTCCTCTATGACCACAGGTAAATCACCGCATCTCTGCGCCTCAGTTTCTCCCTAGTCAAAACAAGGTTAATACTACTCATCATGGGTGCAGCTACACAGCAGCGCTAGCTCGAAATAAGCTACACAATTTGCATAGTTTATTTCAAACTTATTTCGATATATTCTATTTCAAAATTAAAATTACGAAATTGACCACTATTCTGACAAGTCCCTTAATCCTTGTGGAACGAGGTTTACAGGATGTCAGAATACCAAGCCCATTATTTTGATCGCATTTCAAAATAACGGGCATGCTGTTAAGACATGGAAAACGCTATTTCGGGATACTGGACGTATCCAGAAATAGTGCCAATCTAGACGTACCCAGTCTGTCCTATGTGGGGGTATGTCTACACTGCACACTTATTTTGAAATAGCTATTCTGCCTTCTACATGTTTTGTTAGTCTTTAAGGTGCTACTAAACTATTCGTTTTTAAGTTTTTCTAGTTACAGACTAACTCGGCTCAGAAGCTATACTGGAATACTTATTCCGAAATAGCTTATTTCAAAATAGCACGTCTACACAGCAGGGAAGCCTCACAATTAGTCTGAGGCAGGCTTCCCTAATGTAGACGTGCTCTCTCGATTTAGAGCCCCAGGATGCAGTGGGGAAGAATAACTTAGAATGGGCCTGGTGAGGGGCTATTTCGAAATTGCACCAGTGGAGCATCTACACATGCCTTATTTTGAAATAGCTATTTCGGACTAGGCATTATTATTCATAGAACGAGGTTTACAGATTTCGGAATAAGCCGTTTGTTATTTAAAAATTATTTCATAATGAAATGGTTGTGTAGACGCTCGCATTGTTATTTCAAAATAACGCTAGTTATCCTGAAATAACGGTGCAGTGTAGACACATCCTGGGTGTTTAGAAGGTTCAGTAGCTGGCATCTATAAAGTCTTTTGACAAATTAAACACTATATGTGGTAAAGTGTTTGGCTGAGAGTCCCTTTACACACTTATCTGTTAAACTCATGTTGCAAAACTGTATAAAATTGGTGTGGGCTTCTTTGAAAAAATACTGCTCAAGTTACAAAGGGAAATCCTCATCCAATCCTCTTCTGGTAGAAGAATGATTAATAAAAACACAGTCCCTTTATGGAAGCCAATACTGAAAAGTGAAGGGGAAACAGGCGAGAGCTCTAACACAGATATAGGCCTGCTCCCCTGCCCACCCCACACACACAGGTGAGGGAGAAGAGAAGCACGGAGGCAGATACACTATTTAAATACAAGAGACACAAAGCTAACAGATTCGTATGGCAAGCGCAGAATGTTTTAACCCAGGGGTGGGGAACCTCAGGTCCAGGGGCCAAATGCAGCCCCCCCCCCCCCGCTTGCCTGGATGTGGCCCCTGAGGCTCAGGGCCACCCCCAGCATTAGGGAGCCCATGCTGGTGCTCCACCCCCCTGCAGCCCCACCACAGGCCTGGAAGCACAAAATCTACAAGGTTGGAGCTTCCTAAGCTCTGGTGTGCAAGGGGAAGACAGGGAATGTCTTTCTCCTCAGCTGGGGACTAGTCAGTGAGGGTTTTATTTTTTTGGGGAGGGGGAGGTTCTTTGCTTCTCACTTGTGTGCCCTCCTTGCCCCCCCCCCCCCCGCGGACCCAATAAAAGGTTTCCCACCTCTGCTTTAACCTTTCACTGATAGTGCTAGGGATCGTTGTTTTATTCAAGGCTCTTTCGCCATAGAGATAGGATGAACTGCCTTCAAATAAACAACAAATGTTCTGGTAGCAGTTTATAGACTAACAAAACATGTAGATGGTATCATGAGCTTTCGTGGGCACGGCCCACTTCTTCAGATGACTGGAGATGATTTGAAGAAGTGGGCCGTGCCCACGAAAGCTCATGATACTATCTACATGTTTTGTTAGTCTATAAAGTGCTACCAGACTATTTGTTGTTTTTCAGTTTATCCTGTACAGATTAACTCAGCTACCCCCTGAAGCCTTCAAATACACACCCCATCCTGACACTGCAATAGGAAGACAAAGCATCTTTTCAGAAATTGACCGAGATTACATAGATAACCTGCCTAGGAAGTTATCCTTCACAAACCCAAGACTAGATCCTGCTCCCTCTGATTTCAACAGGAGGACTGATTGCATCCCAAATATGCAAATACTCTGGCAGACTCTCTGCTTTCCTGCAGGGGCCAGTGTCAAAATAAACTCTGGTTTGTTGTTTGTTCTTGAAAAGCAGCATACCAAAAAAAGTACCATTAAAATGAATATTCCAACATCAACTTGTGCATGCTGTTTTTAAGGCACAGATAAAAATCTTTCGGGATAACAGATGAGTTTAGCAGCTCTAAAAGAATGAAGGTATTGTTTAACAGGAAGCAGATGTATGTCAGATGGCAAACTCATTAGTGTGTCCCATCGTTAAAGGAAACAGGATAACAAAGAGCCGTCTGAAAAAATGTGAACTGATCAGGAAATATACAAGCCGCAGCTAATCTCCTATTTATTGGTAGGTAATGCCTTTAAGTCATGCACATGCATTGAGTTTAAGACCATGAAGGACTAATCTTTGTTCACATGAAAAACCCATAACAACAGAACCCTTTTCTGGAGAAGTTTTCTGAAGCACACATACAAATGAAAAAACCAATAAAAAAAAGCCTGACACTTGAAGATGATTTTTTAAGCTACTTGGTTATGCACTATGGAACACTTTTCTCTGATTCCATAACACTGATGATATTTTAGACCATTTCTCTGTTTTTGGTATTTTTTAAACTACAGCCATAGAAACCGGCCATACAAGCAGCTGATACCCCGGACTCTCCAAGAGAGACACAAAACGAGACTCAAGAGAATTAATTTATGAAAGGATGCCTGAAACCCAAGACATTCATACCGCAATAGTGTTATATATTGAGTTTCTATGCACCTGAAAGATTAGTCAGAGTCCAGTTCTGAAGCCCATACACAGGAAAAATGGTCACTGAAGGCAATGGGAAGTTGGAGTGATGTATGGAGGACTGGGCACTGAGAGCCATTAATAAAATTAAAGTAGTACCAGGTGGCTGTGCCCGATGCTCCCTGCACTCACCAGCCCCCGTCTCACATGGGGTAGGCAACCCTGGCCCTCTCCCCCCGCTACCGAGGGGGGCTGGGCTGCAGTTGCACCAATCCAGGTCCCTTCTCTCTCCCAGCAGGAAGGGGAGTAGGGGCTTGATTTAAAACAGCAATTCCAAGTGGGGAGGGGAAGCAACAAGGTCGGGCTCAAACTGGGAGGAAGAGGCAGGTGGGAAAAACTTTTTTGTAATATTAAATATATATATATATAGAGAGAGAGAGAGAGTCCCCTTACTAAAGGGGCCTCTGTTTTTTCTAAAAAGACCCTGTGTGCTACAATCCAGACTACAATTCCCATGAGCCCTTGGAACAAAAGAGGTAGGAGGGACTCTTGTGAGAGAGAGGAGGCTCTCTCCATGTGCTTGAAGAAGAGGCCTAGCAGTCTAGGACTCTGTCTTGCAGTTTGGAACCAAAGGGGGAGCCAGGCTGCTGCCAAGGACATTGACCCAGTGCAGGGGCTGTTGGATGCAGCTACTACATGCCTGTTGGAACTGGGAGTTAGCAGGCTGCTTCCTATAGGCACAGCATGAGGCAGTAAGTTTGGGCCTTGTTGGAAAAGTGCTGCCTGGGACAGAGCTGCTGTCTAGCCTGGACCAAATCCTCACTACAGCTGCAACATCAGCGCCAATGCAAGCAAGCGTCTGGGACTGAGTCTAGGGGTGTGCACACTCTGGGGTGGAGTCACCGTTGTCTAGCTATATAAGCTTCAGTCATTGTGATGTGTTTTGTTAATGCTGTTCCTTGCTAATCTGTTAATCCCTGTTTAGTTAAGTAAAGATGGTTTATTTTAAAGTGTTCTATTAGATGTATATGATTTGTAGTTGTTCTGGAATTAGATCCAGCTTTATGTTGGAATGAGTATATTCCTGGAGGCTCTCAAGGCACCAGTGTGTGTACAAGGCCAGCCAAGTGGAGGCACCGCCACTTTACATTCATTGCCAGCAAGGGACTGCAGCAAGGGGGTGGATAGGGCTTTCCCCAGCTAAACACCATCTCCACTGGGGTCCTCAGGATCTCTTTTGGGTTAAAACACCAGGCGCCCAGGCACACCTGTGAGTGTGACCTGCTCCCCAGTAACCCAGGGAGGAAAAAGGGGGTTACATATATATATATATATATATATTCTGGACACAACAGAATTCTCTCATGCAGCTCTTATCCATGTAAATTTCAGAATCCCATTTAAAGGATTCTGCAAGAAAACTCCCAGCCCCCTTTTGCCAATGGGCTGGACTCAACGTTCACTAGCATCATTGGGAGTCTTTCCTCATGAGTTTGATGGGCTTTGGATCAGGTCCCATGTGTCACAAGACGGGAGGCAGTGGATGGAGAGACACCAGGGTCATGCTAATTATTTTGCTCTTATTACATGGTTTCAAGGAAGGAAGTTTGTGTTGCCAGCTTCACGGCATACCCTGGTGGTAGAAACAGAGGAACAAGTTACGTTAGGGTCCCTGCACTGTCAGGATGTCTCCTGACCCTGCCTCTACTGCTCTGCTTCTACGTCCATTAGACCCTCAGTTCCACAATGTGCGCAGGGCCCTTTCTCCCAGGGGAAATGGGAAGCGACTGTCTAGGAAGGAGTCCTGCAGAAAGGGATTTAGGGGTCATAGTGGGCCACAAGCTAAATATGAGTCAACAGTGTGAGACTGTTGCCAAAAAAAAAAAAAAAAGCAAACATGATTCTGGGATGCATGAACAGGAGTGTTGTGAGCAAGACACGAGAAGTCATTCTTCCGCTCTACTCTGCGCTAATTAGGCCTCAACTGGAGTATTGTGTCCAGTTCTGGGCACCACATTTCAGGATAGCTGTGGAGAAATTGGAGAAGGTCCAGAAAAGAGCAACAGAAATGATTAATGGTCTAGAAAACATGAGCTATGAGGGAAGACTGAAAGAACTGGGCTTGTTTAGTTTGGAGAAGACTGAGAGGGGACGTGATAGCAGTTGTCAAGTACCTAAAAGAGTGTAACAAGGGAGTAGGAGAAAATTATTCATTTTAACCTCTGATGATTGGACAAGAAGTAATAGCTAAACCTCCCCTGCTGCAATTTAAACCTAAGACATGAGGAAAAATGTCCTGTCAGGGAAGTTAAACATGGGAATGAATTGCCATGGGGGGTTATGGAATCTCCATCACTGGAGATATTTAAGAGCAGGTTAGACAGACATCCATCAGGGGAATAGAGGATGATCTAGACCAGGACTACTCAACTTTGGAAAATCCAGGGGCCACAATGATACTCATAGTACATGCCAAGGGCTGCAACTTAAGCGTGGTAGCATATACATCCAAATCTATGTAAAAATATATGCAAATAGCTTCATCACACCAATGGGCACAAATATAAAGATGAAGGCAAGACTACACAACACGCAGGCCCCATTTAAGTCAGTTCTGCTGATATTAATAAAATGCAACATTTACCTGATTTCCACCCATATGACAGCACTTTATGAGCACTGAGAGTCCAGAAATTTAAATTTAAAATGCGTATCAACAGAAGACCGTTATATTGACTACTACTTTGTTTTGGCTCCCACCCGCAGGCCGCGTGTTGAGCCCCATGTAAACCCAAACCGCCCTGCAGGCTGTAAGTTAAATAGCCCTGATCTAGATGGTGCTGGGTCCTGGCGTGAGGGCAGGGGACTGGACTTGATGGCCTTTCACTGTCCCTTCCTGTTCTAGTGTTCGGATTCTATACCAGTGCTGGAGCCCCGGGCAGCCCAGCGCTGGCACGTACCCCTGCAGGGAGAGCGGCCGCTTTGCGGGCAGGGGATGTGGGGGGGCAGGAGTAGGGACAGGATGCCACTGCCACAAATGGCATCTGATCCCTCGGGTCAGGAGAGTGGGCAGCCCTAGGCAGCGGCAGAGCAGGGAGGGAGAGGGGCTCACCTGCAGCCTCAGGGGAGCAGGCAGGAGGCGTGAGCACGGGTCGGAGGAGCAGATGGCGGACTCACCGCTAGCCAGAGAGATGCAACACTTTGAAGGGGCAACTGCCGCTTCTGTCCAGCCACCACCTGCCAGCTGCAGGGCTGCCCCCGGCTCCTCTGGACCATGCAGCTCGCCACTGCCTGCTGAGCAGGGGCTGGGCGCAGCTTGCTGGGGTGGGGCAGCCAGGCTACCGGAGCCAATACGCAACACCTAGCTGCACAGGGCTCCATGATATTTGGGGCAATATGGCTGATGCCCCAAATTTTGTGGTGCCCTATGCAGCTTCACGTTTTGCCTACTGGTAGGGACAGCCCGGAGAGCACTTAAGCACATTGTGAAGTTCTACTGAAGTTAATAGGACTTATTTATGCATGTTTCTGAATGAGGATGAACATAGCTGCTTTGCTGATTTGAGGGCTTGAGTTAGTCAAGGATTTTGATCCTGTGCATCTCCCTTCTTTGGGGGGGAAAAAATGTAAACAGCTGTTAAAGAATGCACTGATGTCAAGGGAATAATTTATTCCCTCATATTCGAGGTGCAAACAGCATCATAATAGCTTCAGGAACAGTCACTGGACCTGCACAACAGCACCAAACAGCAGCGTCTACTAGACTCCAGCTAGAATTACCTTCCTCCAAGTCTGATCCCAGAGGAAGCCGTGCGTGATCTATCTTACACCATTATCTCCACCGTGTGGCAGAGGGGGAAATCGCAGATTTATATTCAAGCTTTAGAAATGCCAAACTCTGCTCTTATAAGTCATTTTAAAAACATGTAAGATATTTTGTGCTTCTCACGAAAAAAAAAGCCCCTGCTGACATCTCCCCGTGGCTCCCGATATTATTACATGTTTACATAGTGTCATTACTGCATAGCCGATCTCGCTGGGCGGGAGGCAGCATGCACTTGCCTGGCTGTTAATCTAGATAAAAGCAAATCCTTAGCCATTCCCATCTAGTAGCCTGCCGCTCCAGATGAGAACCAGCTCAGTGCAAATCGGCTCAGACACGGGTGCTGAGCAGGTGGCAACTATCCCAGACAGTGCCAGGGGATGCTCAAAAAAACGTGGAGACTCGCAGAACAGCTGCCGGCGGGTTGCAGGCCTTTTGGAGGCGTCTGTGAAGATGTCATGCCATCCAACCTGCCAAAAACTATTGCTCGGCAGAACCACAGTTATGCCAATTCTGTAGTACAGCAGTGAAACATGGGCAGGCGAAGGCTGAAAAACACCAGCTTGACTCTTCAACAGCTGCTCTGCATGAAGTGGCAAGACGAGATCAGAAATGAGGCTACTCAGAGCCAAAACCTGCTACTGCCACCCTTAGCACAGGTTCTGTTTGGGCAGCGGTCGCGCTACGGACACATGACTAGAATGGAGGACCAACCAATTCCAGAGCATGCATACCGAGGAATGCTGCTACACACTGGCAATCGAATGGGCACCAAAAGCTTCATTAGACTGCTAAGATCACCAGTGATGGACAGAAAACAAACATCTAGCCAAATCACAGGAAAGGTCTAGCCCGTGGGTTCCCAAACTGGAGGGGGGGTAGTGAAGCAATCCAGCCACCCTGCCCCGGTCAATCCTCTTCCCTCCCCCCAAGTTTTGCTGCAATTTTGGTTTTTGGCCCCGGTCAGTTCCTTTTTTTGGGGGTGGGGGCTCAACACGTTTTGCTGCTATTGGCGGGGAGGTGGGAAGGGGCATGCGGATTTCTCAAAAAATCAAAAAGGAGGTGTGATGCCAAAAAGTTTGGAAACCACTGATCTATCCAGAGACTGATTTGGGTGGCACTCAGTCTGCAAGATTATGTCCTTTTTGGATTTGCAAGGATGAAGAAACTGAGGATGATTCTAGCTGCATGATACATGACAGATAAAGGAAGAGACAGTCCCTGCCGCAAAGTGCTTCCAGTCTCACTAGAGCTGCAGTGCAATCATTTTATGTTGCTTAACTGTAGTATTTTTATCCTACTTCTATAGGAGCGAATTCAGCCAAACAATTAAGCACATGACTAACCCCATCCAGGCTTAGCAAAGCACTGTTGACTTCAGTGAGATCACCCACTTGCTGAAAGTTAAGAGTGGACAACTTAATCAAATACATGCTCTAGCTAAACCATACGATGTGGCCTTGAGAGATTACTGGATGAAACGGTTGACCTACGTGATACAGAAAGGCAGTCCTTGTGATTATAATTAGGGCCCTACCATATTCACAATCCATTCTGGTTAATTACATGATCATATTTTAAAAATGGTAAATTTCATGATTTCAGCTATTTATTTCTGAAACATCATAGTGTTGCGATTGTAAACGAGTTATGTGAGGGTCGCAAGGTTATTATATGGGGCTTGTGGTACTGTCACCCTGGCTTCTGTGCTGCTGCTGGCAGTGCTGCCTTCAGAGCTGGGCAGCTGGAGAGCAGCGGCTGCTGGCCAAGAATCTAGCTTTGAAGGCAAAGCAACCGCCAGCACCAGCACAGAAGTAAGGACGGCCTGGTATGGCACGGCAACATGGGTATGATACTGCCATCCTTACTTCTGCCCTTACACCCCTTTACCCTGGCCACCCTTACTTCTGCCCTGCTGCTGGTGGGCTGCTGCCTTCAGATATGGGCACCCAGTCACATTATAACCACCGTTCTCCAGTTGCCCAGCTCTGAAGGTAGCCCAGAAGAAAGTGTTGCAATGCCATGACCATCCTAAAATGACCTTGTGATCCTCCTGCAACTCTCTCTTGGGTCAGGACCCCCAATTTAAGAAATGCTGGTCTTCCAAGTGAAACTGGTATGGTACAGGGTAAAAGCACATAAAAGGCCGGATTTCATGGACCATAATGTATTTTGCATGGCTGTGAATTTGGTAGGGCCTTAATTATTATGGTCTCATTTAGCCTTAAAAATCTATTAATCTATAAGTTCATAACCCGCTTTGCTGAATATGGGCCACGTTTTGCTGAAACTACTCTGATTAATAGGCTCTAGAGTAGAAGCTATTAATATTAATCCTGATTTAAATGGGTGTTGAATCGGGCCCAAAATGAACAACTAGACAATGCAAACACAAATCAAACACATACATGCAAAGACTGATCTTTTTTATTTATTGAGATTAACCAATTCTCCAGGTTTCATAGCTAAGCAGACGGAGCTCTCGGAAGCTCTGCAAACCTCTCTGCCTCTGCAGTTGTGAAAGCAGCTCTCCACTCCAAACAGAGTGTTTACCACACTCTCACCGAGCTGCAGCAGCTGACCAATGTTACTACCCAGTCCCATGCAACTTGTTGACTTCCCGGGTATGGAGTCGCAGCCTGGCTGCTGGGAACGGAGTCATGCTAACTGCATCCCTCCACTTCTGGTCCCAGGCCGGGAGGTGGCTGCCCGTCAGCAAGCAGGGAAGAACTTCCCATTTTCAGCACCCCAGTCAGAGCCCCATGAGTCTCAGTCAACTGACATGGGCTCTGAGGACTGTGCCAGAGGCTGTGTGTTGTAGCGCAGCCATAGCCCTTTCTGCAGAATCGCATGTTACCTGTTGCCATTTAAATTCGGTTCCTGTCTAAAAATTATTAGATGTTTTTCCTGTTGGATTGTAACGTCTTTGAGGTACAGACTGTCACTGACTATGTGTTTGCACTGCACCTACCACGACGGCTCCCAATCTGATTGTGGCCTTTAGACTCCAATGTTAGACTTTAATGTCCAAAGTGACCATCGTGATCATCTGGTTTGACCTCCTGCACATTGCAGGCCACAGAACCTCACCCACCCACTCCTAGAATAGATCCCTAACTTCTAGCGGAGATACTGAAGTCTTCAAACCATGGTTCAAAGCAGGGGTAGGGAACCTAAGGCCCAGAGGCCCAATGTGGCCCCCGGCTTGCCTGGATCCGGCTCCCAAGACTCAGGGCTCCACCCTCAGCATTGGAGAACCCACGCTCAGCCCCACTCACTATCCCACTGTGGGGCTGGGGCACACAAAGTCTACTAGACTGAGCCCCCATAGGCTCTGGTGTCTGAGGGGAATGCCTTTCTCCTTCTCAGTCTTCTCAGTCAAGGGACATGTCAGTGAGGATTTGCTCGGTTTAATTAATTAAATTTATTTATTTAGCTTCTCCCTTGTGTGCAGCCTTGGACCGATTTTTCTGTGGGTCAGCGACCCCCGACCCAAAAAAGGTCCCTCACGCCTGTTTTAAAAGACTGAAGACTTTCCTTTCTCTTCAGCATGTATGGCTGTTCCAGTTAGAACCCATGCCAGTTAGAACAGGGACATTAATACATCATTGTATCTGGAGAAAAGTAACATTGAACTCGATCATGGGGAGAGTGTCTTCAAACTACCACTGGACTTGTGTCTGGACTAAAGACCGATACACCGCATGCTAAGGAAGCCTCAACATCTGTGCTCGAATAGGACTAAATAAAAAGGGGCGTGAGAGTTATGGAGTTGAACCCAAACAGAGGCAGGACAAAGAACATCTACTCCTGTCAGAAGGATACTGGCAGCTTGGTGGACTAACAACGAGAGTGAGATTTGGACATATGCAGAGTCTCCCGGTAACGTCACTAAAATTATTTCTAATGAAGTTCACACCTCACCGGTTCCACTTCCCACCGTGCCCCAGTTGTGCTGCATTGTATCAGGTTTGGGATTTTCTAAATTATACCAAATTTGCTTTCATGTCCCCATCTGGTATTGGGCTATAGACTGTGTAGCAAAGCTCCGACCACGCCCCATGAATCCTGTGTTTCTGACAGTGTTAGCCTTAGACTAAGACTTGCTGTGTCCCTCCACACGGCCTCTTCTTTTTCTAGAGGCCAGGGGCCACAGTTTACTGAGCCATAATCAGGCTATTCCCCATTTTGGGGTGAAAACCCCTCCACAGTCCTTGTCTCCCCCTCTCAGGGGCAGACTCTGTGATGGAGTGGGGGAGCCGGGGGAACTGGGCATGCCCACTACTCCAGCAGCCACAGACTGGGTTTCTTACTACTCCCAGTTGGGCAGCTTTTTCCCTGAGCTACTTCCCCAAACCATCCCTGCCCGTGCCTTCCTCTGGTACCTGAGCAAGCCAGTCCTCCACTCACACACAGAGTTCTCCAGCAACACACTTCCTCCTCCCAGTCCTTCTCTCTGTCCCTTCTCCCTCCCTTACCTGGGGGAAACCTTCTAAAGCAGCCCCACAGGTCTTAATTGGCTGCAAGTGTGTGATTAGCCTGCTGCTTCAGGCAACTTCTTAATTAGCCTCAGGTGCCTGCCCTGATTACATGGCAGTAGTCTCTGGCAGTTCACGCAGGAAACAAAAAGCCCTTCACCCAGCTCTGGGCATGTCTGCCCTCCACCAGACTATCATAGCCAGCTGCCCTGGGTTTGCCACAATTGTTATGATGGGGGCAAATGCTACTGGTCACCCCAGAGGTAAGGAAACCGACATCTGGCTAAGTGGTGCAGAAGCAGGAAACAACGTGGATACTCGACCAAAGGCTAGAGCGTGTGGTAATGCCCCACTTCAATTAATGGTGCCAGAACCGGCTTTGTTCTTTGTTGTCCAGGAGAAAGCTCAGAGTGCTCGGCATGATTACAGCAAGGATATAAAATCCCGTTTAATCAGATAACCAGTTAAACGTTACATTTAACCAGTTAACTGCTTAAATGGCGGCAGGCCGGACTGGCTGGAGCAGCCCCCTGCTACGGGCAGCTCCGGCCAGGTTGGGTCCACTGCAGGCGGGAGCTGCTCAAGCTAGGCTGGAGCGCCTGCAAGGCCCAGCCGGACTGAAACAGCCCCCTTCCCTCATAGGCTGCTCCAGCCCAGCAGGGCAACTGGTTAACCAGTAACCGGTAAGCATCACCCACTAAGGGTTAACTAGTTAACCACTGACATCCCTAGATTGCACAGGTGTGGCATCACTCCTATGAACTGAGAGGGCATCCAACATGTCCTGCATCACACTTTTGAACTCTATTATCCATGTTTGAAACTCCAGCAGCAATTCAGTGTTGGGATAAGGATGAGTTCAGTTTGATCTGATAGGCATCAGGCTTAAAGCACTGTTGCATGTTTGTACAGCACCTACCACAATTAGGTCCCTGTTCCCCAACAGGGGCCCCATGGATTATGGTAATATAAATCAATCAACATCACCAAGAGTGAGCCATTTCTATCCCAGTTACAGTATACTCCCTTCCAGAGTAAGACAGACATAACACGCCTGTGCCTAGGATGACCAGCTGTCCTAATCTTACAAAGATAGTCCAAATACCCAGGGCTTTTTCTTATACAGGTGCCTATTACCCACCTTTCTCCCCCCATCCTGATTTTTCACATTTGCTATCTGGTCTCAGAGGGGGAGCAGTGTTAGTCTGTTACTGAAAAAATGTAAAAAAAAAAAAAAAAAAAATGAGAAAGAGAGGGGTTGAGGAGGGAAAGAGAAGGAAAACAAAATTTTATCAATTAGAGTATCCATGCTAAATGATGCTTTTTCTGCTATTTCTCTTTCTCTGCTCTTAATTTATACCCTGGACCCCTTACTCCACTCAAGAAGTAGGTTGTGCCCACAAAAGCTCACAATACCATCAACATTTTTGGTTAGTCTCTAAGTTGCTGCAGGACCATTCGTTGTTTTTTACGTTTTTTTCACTTGCTATCTGGTCACCCTATCTGGGCCCAGTTATCATGTATTTACCTTTTCTTGTTTTGGAAGCACAGTCAAATGGTGAAAATATTCCTTTTACTTTTCCCAACGCTGAGCAACATCTTTTGAAGTCTTAGTGTACAGTCCCTGCATCTTTAAAAGTCTGTGAGGATTTAAACCAACCAATCCAAGGAGCCCAGCCTTGCTCTTTTGCCTTGCAACACGTAGTCACTTCATAAGATAAACGACAAAAGCCTTTACAGTGTCAGACTAGTTATATAAAATCACAATAAAATTCCACCTGTCAGCTCCAAAAGCGCCCCACATGTAGAATTTACACAAGCTGCACCAGAGTTGTTTCAGGGCATGTCATAACAGTTAGTCATTTCTGCACTGCGCACTGTTAAGTTGGCCTGGAGATGAAATGAGTGCCGGCAAAGGGCAGCCATATTTCAAGTAAACTGAAACATGCTTAGGTACTTGGACTGCTCCCCCCTCCTCCAACTGCATTCCAGAGCATTTAATTTTTGCCACTTGGTTGAATGAAAAATATCCCCAATGCTCTTCCAAACTTCTGCAGTCCAGTAAAACCACGCACTGGTGGAACTTCAGAAAGGAAAAGAGTCCTTCGTTTAAACTGACAGGGTTTTGCATGGCACTCTCCAAACCTGACCTCATCAGTACAAGTCACAAATAAATCATGCTCACACAAATTGTCTGCAATAATGTCAGATCCCATAAAATGAATTGTGGCATTTCCACCCTGACAGCATCAAATTAAATCTTCCAAATGGCCATCTACTTTGTTTGGGCTAGCAGCGCTTTTCAGCATCAGCGGCATCTGACCTTGGGAAACAGTCCTATAAAAATACCATTGTAAATTAATTCACCACAATACAGGTGGCTTTCAAAGGATATGAGCTAAACCCCAGTGAAGTCCGAATACTTTCAACTCCCACTGAAGTCTCTGGCAATTTGTGGTCAGACGAGGGTGCACAGAAGGTCTTACATTATACAATGGACTCAGCAACTCCTGGGGCATTTCTAAGAAATAGAGCCCATCAAATAATGAGGGAATAAAATGTAATAAAACGTTAGTTTTATGATTTCACTCTTCATTTTCACTTTTTTGGGGGGGTTAAAAAAAAACCAGCATCACACAAGACTAGTGATTACACAAATTCGCCTACGCCTTTCTCCTCCACATACGTCTCCAAACCAGCATAAATTTGTCTCATGGCATTTTAGATTCTGATCTACACAAAGGAATTGTTGGTAGCAATTTCTTAGTTAAGAGGGCACTGAGAATTTCAGGACTCAAGACTTCCTTCCCCTCATCCCACCCCCTGCTCGCGCAGTAGATTAGCAACAGGAGGTGGGGGGGAGGCAGTTGCCCATGTGCGCCACTCTAGGGGGTGCACCAATTTAGTCCCCCTCCACTCCCCGTCATCCCTCAGCTCACCCGCTCCTTCTCCACCCACTAGCAGCAGCCGGAGCCTCCTCCCTGCCTCCATCTCCGCTGGAGAGTTAGTGCGTGCAGGGGCCCAACCCCAATCTGGAAGGGGAGGGAGAATACGCAATAAAAGCTCCACCCCTCTTCCCAGGATCAGGATCAGCCATGTGCTAGGTTCAGGGCCATGCTATGCAGCCACAGCAGCGGGGGGCACAAATTTTGCCTTTGCCTGCGGGTGCATAACACCCTTGCTACACCTCTGCCCCGCAGGAGGTATGAATTTTCTTACATGCACTGATATGGAGGTGACATGCAACATATCAGGTAACAAATGTGTATGGCGGCGGGGGCCAGAGGTTCGTAGTGTGGGGCAGAGAGTCAGGGTGCAAGGCTGTGCGCTCCGGCTGAGAGTGCTGGCTCTGGAGTGGGGCCAGGGATGAGCAGCTTTGGGCTTGGATACAGGGCTGAGGGTGCAGTCTATGGGGTGGGGCTGGTAAGGGTTTGGGGTGAAGGAGGGTACCCCGGGGCCACTGCAAGGAGAGAAGACTGGCCCATCTCGCTCTCCTCACGGCAGCACTGGGCTGGTGGGGAGAGCTGGGGGACACAACACATCTCCCCACTGCGGCATGTCCGGAGCTGCGGCAAGGTCAGGAATGGGCCACCCCAGAATCATGGCTGGGCCACCCTGTCTACAGCACGGCCATGCAGCTTATAGGGAATTTAGCACTCCACCCCCTCTCACAGCTTAGCAACTGAATGGAGTCTCCAAATGCGGCACAACCCCACGTCAAAGGCCAAGTGTATTTTTCAGGTCACATTTTTACTAAAATGTTTACTAATTTTTGCAGATAAAGTTTTAAATGCTTCCTTTAAATGTTAATCCCAATCTCTTTGGCCTTCAAAGCGCACCCAAACACAACATCTCAGACACAGGGCCTTGATGAGCTTTGATAATAGAGAGATTCTGCTTATTCAAGGTAACTGATGATCTCTATGCCAAATTCAGCAGGCGGAAATGCTTGGACGTATCAGCGGCTTGTTAATTTTGATGCCCCCCAGCCCCTCTGCATGATGGCTTGTCCCACCCCACACAGAGACAGTGAGTAGCCAAGATGGCAGACAGTTGTAATTTGATTTGTGCCAAGCACAGCTCAGCCAGCCCTGAGGATCTGCACCAGAATGCATAGGCCACTGGAGAGGGGGAAGTTTCATTTCCAAGCCAGTCCAGAAGCTGCAAGTGTAAGTGACAGTTTATTTTCTATAAATCATTTGTGCCTCTGAAGAGCTCGTTTCTTCCTTTCACCGGTAGCTTCAGCTGGGCACATTTATGAGGCGCAAATGAACTTCCAAATTCCACCGACTGTCACAACGCGTATTTTACTAGGTAATCAATTACCTTCAGGATGCGCCTCAGAGGCAGAAGAGGATGGTCGTGACAGCTCCTTTAAGATAGAGCTTGATGAGCACAGAGATAAAATAACTGAATACAGGTGTTATCGACAGATTCTTGAGAATTATGCGGTGTGGAGCAGTATGTTTCCTTGCAAACTATGAAGACACATGACCGGATTCTGTAGCCTTTACTTAAGCAAAGGTCTTTTTCAACATAAGTCCCACATACACAATGGCCACCATTTTCTGAAAAATATGTTGGCATTTCTCTCTGATGATTATGGCTTTTAAAGAATGTTAGTCCCTTTTCTGCACTTTCAATGGGATACCTCTACCAGCTGCCTAATCATGAGCATTTTCCCCAGCCATACTATATTTTAAAGAGTGAGCAATTAATTTGGTTTTCAGCCCCAAGAAAGGAAACTGCTCTGGCAGTTTGAACTCACTCTCCTTCCTACACAAGGTACTTGTGCTGGTTGAGAAAAGAAAAACAGTAACAGGGTCAGAGGACTTGGATGTATCTAGGCAGTGCGCCAGCATGGTTAGGTGCACTGTGAACATATAACTGTTCATACCCATTTTCGGTATGAAGAGAATGAATTACAGCAACCTTCCCCCACCCCACATTAAGACGGATTCACTGAACAGTGCGAAGAAAGGAACTCCAGAGAAAGCTGCTGCTTCAATTCCCAAGGATCTGGCTCTTCATATTTTAATCACTCAACTTAGGTTTGCTCTACATTTGATTTAAGACTCCTGTTTAATCCCGTTCTCTTCTCCCAGCACCTGACAATGGCTAGAAAGGGGGAGAAGGGTTTCCACACGCTAATGGCTTTTCAGGAAGGGTCAGAATCTAACTATGGGAAATACATGGGAGCAATCAGGTGCTGCTCTGTGGACAATTAATAATGGAGCAGCTGAGTTAGGAGGAGACTCTAGAACAGCCCAAAGTTGCCCTGGGGAGGAAGCGTCACTCACTGTGACTGTTACAGGCTGAAGGACGCCCCAGGGGACAGAATGGGTCTCTGTAGGAACATTCACTGAATGAGGGCTTACAGATGACAGTGAAAGGCCCGAGAGAACTGCCAGGGGGCCTCGTGTCTGCCTTTGGACCAGAGGAGCCTACAGTTTGAGCCTGGCTCTAGGGCAGGGGAAGGAAGGGGAAGAGCATGTGGATAAGGAGAAGGAGCATGCAAAGCCTGATTTCCAGCATGGATGAGGTCAGAGCAGCTGAGTCGGGTAAAGCAAGAGGGGCTGCTAGCCACTTACCGATGAGAGAAGACGAGAAAAAGAGGAAGATGCTGATGAGGAGAAAACGGAAGCCTAGAACTATTTTTTTTTAATGTTAGTATGAAGTCCCCCGTTGCATGGGCATCTGTTGAAGGTGAAGTCTGACTCGTGCCTGAATTCTGTAGCCAGTAAGGAAACTGAGGCACAGCCCAGAAACGCAGCTTGTGACAGGGACTATGACCAGTGTATTCTGAAGAGAATATCAGTGCGGCTGATGTTCTGAACCACATCTACTTGATTACAGCAAAATTAGTAGGGACCTATGCAGGAGTGGGCAAAATATGGCCCACCAAGCGCTTGGATCTGGCCCACGAGCACAGCAGGAGTCTCAGGCAGGCTCCTTGCCTGCCCCGCCCCCGCACGCTGCTCAGAGAAGCTGGCTATAATGGCCATCAACTTTGTGAGCACTGCAAGCCCAGGCAGGAGGGCAGAAGAGGCTTTGCGTGCTGCTCCGCCCCCAGCACAATCTTGCTGCTCCCATTGGCCAATTTCTGGGCAATATGAGTTGCCTATTTGCAGGCCAGGCAGAGCAAGAAGTATCCCTGGCTAAGAAACTTGCTGATGAAATTGCTGGGCAGGGCTGCTGGCCAGGAGCCTCTCACGTAAGTGCCTCCTGGACACAGCCTGCCTCTGGCACCCCAGCTGCTCCCTCCTCGCAACCCCTATCCCTGCACCCCACATAACCCAAACCCTCTATCCCTCGGCTTCTAAACTTATATCTCCTCCCAGGCCCTGCACCCTTCCTCCAAGTCACAACCCCCCCAGACCTTTGCACCCCAATCCCTATCCCCAGTCAACCCAGATCCCTGCACCCCCTCCTGCCCTAGGTCATGACCCCCTCCCAGATATTACAGCTCCTCCTCCACTTCTCTTCCAGGTCACAACCCCCTCTCAGACCCTGCACACCTCTCCTCCAGATCAGAATCTCTCCTGCACCTATACCTCCTCCTGTACCCCAATCTCCTGCCCCAGGTCACACACTCCTCTTTCAACCAAACTCCTTCCCAGATCCCACATCCCCTCCTGCACCCCAATCTCTTACCCTGAAGTCCCTTTCTGCACTCAACCTCCTTCCCAAGCCCCGCATTTCCCCCATTAATATCAGGGACGAATGTCACCCGTGACCACTTATCAAATTCTGGCAGTGCCCCCTCCGCATCAAAAATTATTGCCCACCCCGGGGCTTCCGGAAAACACTAAAAAGGACTCCTCTGCCATGAAACGGTTCTCATCTAGTGGGGGAAGAGGATGGAGCCCGTGAACTGCTCAGCATCTGCTGACCCACATTCTGTTCTACACACTTTATTGGCTACAGGTCACAAACGCTGAGCTGCTTTCCCTTGCTAATAACATCCAGCGTCCAGACTGGTTGCTTTTCTCCCTCACACTCATTTCCAGTCTGCGTATCTCTTCTGCATTGGCATCAGAGGCAGGCAAAGAGGACAGCCAACGAAAGACGAGTCACACCAGGCCCCAACGCAGCAAAGCTCTTAGACATGGGCCTAAGCAGGTAAGTAGCCCTGTGAAGTCTTGTTCCCACACAGTGTTGCAGAGTCACAGCCTAACAGAGCAATCTCGAGCTGTCATTTCATTTCTCCACCCACAAAATCTTGGGAGGCAGTCGGGATGTTAGCAGATAGTCGTGTAAACGATTAACCAATAAGCCTGGGCTTATCGGTTACTTTTAACAACCTCATGCATTCTCCCCCTCCTCCTCTTGCTGCCTCTTTTAACCTGGCTCCCCACGAGCACCAGATCCCATGGACCTGCCTGCCCCTCCACCCCCGTGCTGCTGCCTCTCTACCAGTGGTAGCAGCACAGGGGAGTGGGAGGAAGGCAGGTGGGAGCCGATATGCCCAGGGAGCCAGCTTTTAAGCTGGCTCTTCACGCATGCCAGCTTTGCCTGCCCCACCCCGCTGCCTCCCACAGAGGTGAGGGGGCATTTGGTGGCAGCTGGCTTCATGGAGCCACCTCCCCCCTCTGCTCTTCTTGCTGCCTCTGTATCAGAGGCAGCAGCGTGAGGTGGCAGGGCCTCCCCAGGAACAGGGGTGGGAGCGTGCGGGCTGCCAGCAACCATCAAATAAAGGTGTAACTGGTAAGATGAGAGGCGGTTACATGATTACTCAATGAAACAATAGCGAATATCTCTAGTAGGCAGCTCTTCTCCCAATTAAACAAATCGAGAGCATTGAGGCCGCTCTATAAACTCGCCTTTGTCCATCCTGCCTTCTTTCTCCTCTTTTACCATTAACTGCAGAACATCCAAACCCGCCCAGCACCACTCAGAATCCCGAGAACAAGACAGGCTCTGCTGCACAACAGTTCTCCCTCACCTCTTCCTCTCCCGAGTCCCAGAGTATCGGCTCGGCAGGAAAGGAGTGAAAGTGTTAAGCTGGGGCCCCCGCATCCCTGCACCTGCCCTGCCCCTGCAACTATCCCATGGCCTTCCCTATTACAATTTGTAGCCTGACCTTTTTTTTTTTTTACACTTTAAAAAGAAAAGAACCACATATGTTGCAGCTCGTGTCGCCTGGTGCACAGGGACTTATTAAATTCACCCCTGCTACGGCAGCTGTTTCCTTCCTCTGGTCTCCGTTCAGTCAACGGCCCTGATTCTGCAGAACCTGTGGCCTATGAGACATTTTGTTACCATTGCACAGGGTTGCCAGACTCTGCTGCTTTCCATGTGTACACTAAGTGAGGTGTGTGCTGACTGCACATGCCAGGCACTGGGAGAGCCAGGCGCTCCCTCTGTCACCAATCAGCACACTCCACAAATTCTGGATACAGAAACAGTCAGCAAAACTACCCTATTGCGGGAGATCACCTTGGTTCCGACAATCTTGTAGCCCACTGAGATGCCGCAGGGCCCCTCACGCGGCCCACGTACTAGTCTAGATTGCCCATCACTGATTTAAGCACGTGCTTGACATTAGGCATGTGCTTAAGTCCTAGTAACAACAGGACTTATGACTGAGCCTAAAATGCCTCATTAATTTAGAACCTTAGAATTTGAGCCAGGAACGTGTGGATTTCAGTAGGTTTCCACTTCTTCCTCCTTCCCCTTGCTGTAGCCTCCCTGCCCCCAAACTCTTCGCCATGTTTTCCTGCTCTACCCATAAGCTGCCCCATCAACACACTTCCAGCCTTTATACACCTGCTTGCTCCACTCTCCAAGCTGGCTACAGGTCACTGTGTATGTCACCAACTAAACAGGGTTTGTGCTAGCGAAACAATGTGACAGCCAAACTACAATGGAGCTCTCAGTTTGGGGAAGGAATGTGAAGTCAGGAATACAGTCTAACCAGGACTCCCCTTGTGTGACATCCAAGAAAGAGCGTGTTGAGGGCTCAGGTTGCTAGGCTGTTACTGTCTCACCCCAACAATCAAGCAAAGGCAGGGGACTCAGGGCCTGATACTTCTAAAATATCAGAAAAATAACTTGGTTTTGGAAAGTTTCAGAAAGGCATCTGGATGCACCATCAAGTAACAGTACAGGGCACAAATCCATTTTGTTCAGCAGCTCATTTACCCATGTGTCACACAAGAACAGCACTTGCCAGCATCAAAAGCTTCCCTGCATTACCCCAACTCCACAGATGGGAGCGCCATCCCACGGCCTCTCTCCTAAAGACGGACAGCCAAAAGCCAGGCAGTATGGAATGTGGGTTCTAAGATGCAGATGCCTGATGGGGCTGTCCATTAAATGGGTTTGCTTGTTTTCTCAGTGGGGTGCACTCAGCTAAACAAGACAACAGAGCAAATAAAACCGAGGGAAGTTCAGGTACCAGCTTACGCATAGAAACCTCATCCTCCGTGTTGCATCACCCAGCAGTAATTAACCAACTCTACAATGGCATTGCAAGACCAACCAGCTTCGAGGTTTAACCGTGTTATTTGCTGTAAACATCAAACCGAGCATTTCACCGTCCTTTCTTTTGCCCACGTACAGGAGTAAAACCACACTTTGGCACCGAGAATCACTTCATGGTTAGTTTGAGGCAAACACGCAGTCATTTGTGGGAAACAAACACAGCCCTAAAAGTCTGCAAAAAGCAAGACACTCGTAACCAATGCAACCTCAGATGTTATGTAGTACAAAGCTAGAGCCACAAAACTATGTTGGTCTGTGGCTGGACAACAGCGTGGGGGGGAAAAGCACCACAAACACATAGTGGTAACAATTAGATTTGAAAACTAACTAGCAAATGTGACACTTTTCACCCTCAACTAGGGTATGTCTACACTACAAAGTTAATTCGAACTAACAGACGTTAGGTCGAATTAACTTTAATAGGCGCTACACTAGCGCTCCGCTAGTTCGAATTTAAATCGAACTAGCGGAGCGCTTAGTTCGAACTAGGAAAACCTCATTTTACGAGGATTAAGCCTAGTTCGAACTAGCTAGTTCGAATTAAGGGGTGTGTAGCTCCTTAATTCGAACTAGTGGGAGGCTAGCCCTCCCCAGGTTTCCCTGGTGGCCACTCTGGCCAACACCAGGGAAACTCATCTGCCCCCCTCCCGGCCCCAGACCTCTTAAAGGGGCATGGGCTGGCTACGGTGCCCGTGCCAGGTGCAAGCCTGCCAGCACCCAGCCAGCAGACCCCGCACCTGGCACGGATCGAGCCACCCACCTGATGCCCCCCAGCCTTCCCTCTCTTCTTGGGACCAGGCTGGCAGCTCCCGGGAGCTTGCCCGGGACCGCAAGAGGCGGGCACACGCCTGGGCTAGTGCAGACATCGTGGACCTCGTCCACGATCTCCGCACTAGGCACAGGAAAGTGGCCGGCTAGGGCAGGAGAGCTGCCAGCCTGGCCACCCAGGAGCAGGTGTGCAAGAGAATCAAGGGGGTCCACCGAGACCCCCGACCCTGAGCCCTGAGCTTACAATGGCCGTCCTGGGTCAGACCAAAGGTCCATCTAGCCCAGTAGCCTGTCTGCCAACAGCGGCCAACCCTAGGGACCCTGGAGGGGATGGACCGAAGACAGTGACCAAGCCATTTGTCTCGTGCCATCCCTCTCCAGCCTTCCACAAACCTTGGGCAGGGACACCACTCCTACCCCCTGGCTAATACCACTCCATGGACCCAACCTCCATGACTTGATCTCACTTCCCTTTAAACTCTGTTCCAGTTCTAGCCTTCACAGCCTCCTGCAGCAAGGAGTTCCACAGGTTGACTCTTTGCTTTGTGAAGAAGAACTTTCTGTTACTAGTTTGAAGCCTGCTACCCATTCCTTTCCTTTGGTGTCCTCTAGTCCTTCTTTATGGGAACTAATGAAGAACTTTTCTGTATGTACCCTCTCCACCCAACTCCTGCTTTTAGAGACCTCTATCCTGTCCCCCCTCCATCTCCTCTTTTCTAAGCAGAAAAGTCCCAGTCTCTTTAGCTTCTCTTCATATGGGACCTGTTCCAAACCCATGATCATTTTAGTTGCCCTCCCCTCTCCCAGCCTCTCTTTTCCCCTCTCCCACCTCCTTTTGCTAGTCTCCCTCAGTTTTGTTCAATAAAGACAGATTCCATTTTGGAAGACACGTTATCTTTATTTTGTACATCAAGAAGAGGGGCTAGGGAAGGGTAAGTGGAAGGAGGTGAGGGAGGAATAGGGCACGAGCCCCCGATGGGGAGGACTGGGCTGGCTCTGCGGGCTTCTGGGGGTGGAAGCTCTCCTGCAGCCCCCCCAATTGCCCCCTCTGCTCAGATGGCAGCCTGTGGCAAGTGCACCCAGGTTGATGGCTGAGTGGTGTGATGTGCCCAGTGTGGGTAGTCCGGGCAATCCAAGCCAGGACTGCTTTGCAAGTGGGGCACCCCTGAGAACTGTCTGTCCGGGGTTGGGGTCGGGACCCTTTAAGCACAGCCCTCAGCTAGCCTGAGACAGCATCTCCACGCTCTAAGTCCTCCTCTCATGCCCTGCCGGCACTGCTTCCGGCCATCCTTAAGCCCGGTTCAGGGTCCACTTAATGTGGACCTGCTAGTTCGAATTAGCAAAACGCTAATTCGAACTAGTTTTTTAGTCTGGATCCGTTAATTCGAATTAGCTTAGTTCGAATTGTTCCAAGTGCGTGTACATTGCTAAGTTAGTTCGAATTAACGTTGTAGTGTAGACATACCCCTATGGATGTAAAATCCTGTTTAATTGGTTAACCAGGCAGGCAGAGGGGCAAGAGAGGACCGGCCAGCCGGAGCAACCCCTGCCTGTGGTGGGCCCCACAAAGCTGGAACATCTTTTTGCTCATGGCAGGCAGGGAGCTGCTCCAGCCCCTATCACTTAACTGCTCAGATCCCTACCCTCAACACTGTGTACAGTGAAAAAAAATGTGAGTGGCCAATTATTAGTCAGTGAGGGTGTATCCAGACTACATAGGGTTTTGTTGACAAAAGTCGACTTTTGTCGACAAAACTATACCTGCATCTACACTACCGCCGAGTTCTGTCGACAGTAAGTCGACAGAACGTGGCAGTTTTGTCAACGGTGGTAAACCTCATTCTACGAGGAATAAGGCCTTTTTCCGACAGAGTTACGTTGAAAAAAGGCGCTATTGCATCCACACCGTGCTTTTTCAAAAGAGAGTGTCTAGACTCTCTGTCCAAAAAGCGGCTTGCTTTGTTGATAGAACTAGCTGTAGTTTAGATGTTCTTTTTGGACAGAGGCTTTGTCAACAGTACAGAAAGCCTGTAGTCTAGACTTACCTAAGAAACCAAGAGAGGCAGGAGGAAGGACTGCTTTGTGGCCAAATCACTGGATTGGGACTAACAAACCCAGAGTTTACTTCCCACCTCTACCACAGCCCTTCTGTGAGCAAGCTTCTCAACCTCTGGGTGCATCATTTCCACGTGCGTGTACGTTGTATCATCTTATCCCACCCTTTGTCTTGTTCAGATTCAGCACAGAGACATTTCTTGAGTGTAAAGTCCTGATCTTTTCTGAAGACTCTAGCCAGAGCTGACCTGTCTAGAGTATGGTTTGGGGTGGCCACCCCGGACCCCGCACTTAGGGGCCCCCTCAGCAGCTGCCTCAACTGTCCCAATGGACAGTTACCGCTGTTGTGAAGTCGGAGGAAGAGGGCTCTCTCTTGGACTTCCTGCTGTATAGACAGCACCAAAAGCCAAAATAAGCTATTTTGACTTAAGGTACGCAATTGACATAGCTCAAGTTGCATAGCTTATTTCGGCTTTAGCCCTACTGTGTAGATGAGCCCTAAGGTTCCACAGGACTACTGATAGTTCTTATAGTTCAGGCAGGGAAGAGAAGGTGTGGGAAAGAGAAATAGGAAATCTAAAAGTCTAATAAAACCCAACTTGCCAAACATAACATACACATTTCTTCCAAGAACGTTGGGTTTCCAGGGATAGCGACAGCACACAAAGCACTAATGAAACAAGAACTCAGCCCCTTGGCCTTCCATTGATGTTCCCCCATAGCTTTGCCACCAGGATAATACAGAAGGAAATAGCTACAACGTAGGCCTATAAACTGGTATTAATGAGGCAATGAATTCCCCCTTCAGAAAGGGGAGCTAGGCAGCTGTAGTTTCAGACAGCTGCATGAGTGAAATTTTAGCTGCTACTAAAATTGGACCCTCAACCTCCCCCCAAGATTCTACCTACCACTGATGCCTTTAATCGTATAAAAAACAAAACCCACAAGATTATTGTGTTTTCATAATAACCCTTCATTTTCCTTAATGACTAAAATATTAGGTTTTTTCGAACATTACTTTAAAGTTAAAGAGGTCCAGGCCACAAACTCTTTGTGAACTATTTTTTAAGCAAGTTTCTTCAATACCGGTGAAAAAACCCCAGACCTCTAGCATGGCCTGTGGAAATATGTTCTAATTTGTATTCCCGGTTGCACCAGAGGCAGGTTGTACCCACCCGAGGTGGAATGACACATCTAACGCTTCACACAAGGGGAGTCCCGAGCTGACTGCAGGCGGCACTGCCACTTTGAAGCATCCTGTCCTCTTCCGCCACCCCCCCGCTGCCTCTTTCTTATAGAGGCAGTAAGCAGGGACACTAGGGTGTTGACTATCCGATAACCATTTGCTTATCGGATACTTAACTAGTCGTTCACATCCCTTCTTCCCTTACTCCTCATGAAATGAGGTTTACAGACATCGGAGTAAGAAGCCCGTTATTTCGAATTTATTTTGGAAACAACAGGCTTGCTGCGCAGACGGGCACTACATTACTTCGGAATAACTAACGTTATTCCGAAATAACACTGCTCTGTAGACATAGCTCAGCTGTTCTTCCTGACGCTCATCATCCAAAATGATTCATGGCTGTGACTGTTACAAAGGCTATTCCTGGAGGAATGCACATTTTGATGCCCCAAATCATAATTTAAACGATTCTTATAGAAAGTGGGTTCACCAGGCAGTGATGCTCAACACTCAAGCATTCAGTGATATCTTTAGATGCAAAGTGCTAATTCTTACCTGTTATAAAATATTAGTTGGCTCTCAGTGCACGTAATCCAGGATATTTAACTATTGTAATTCAGAAGGTGTCACAATAATTGAATGTGTGGAGTCTGTACCTATATTCAGGGCATCCCCACTGCTGATCCCTTTTGGTCATTTAATAGAATATGCTAATATTTTATAAACACTTATTTCTCTTTGATCTCAAAGTCCATCTCTAATATGACTACTATTATTCTCTTGGAGTTTTCTCTTAACACAGTTTTGTATTGCATGGAATACTCTCTCAGAAAAATACAAACGTGGACAAAAAATATTGTTAATTCCATGTGCACATGAAATGTGGTTCTTGGGAGATATTTTACTTGACAGCCAATGTAGTTGCTTGATAGGAGTATGTACGAAGTTCACATTAAAAGTTTTGGGGGCAGAATAACTCCTGTTAGTACAGGAAGAGCGTGAGTATTTTATTGTTTGTTTAACCCTGTAATCATAGAAACAGTTTGTAACATGCTTGTCCAAAAACACTTTCCATTTTGGTCATGGAGACAGTAAAGAAATGACTAAGAAAAAGCCTTACAGTCAGAAAACACTATCCGATTTTACTGTTTCCAATACCAAGTGCAGCTCTGGTATCCACTTTCAAACAAAACTAAAACCCATTGGAGGGTTTATGTTTTCTGCACTGTTACTGAGCCGTAATATAAATTTAACTCACAGAAACACCTTTCATAAAAATAAAAGGGTAGTACTTATAAGTCAGAAATAAGATCACACATAGTATAAATAATATTGACAGATTTACACCGAGTCTGACCACTACTACTTAAGACCAAAAAAAGTGAGGACCAGATGCATCTGAAAAAAAAAGTTCTCCATGCCCATTCAAGCATTTGTGATAACAATTGTTCTACACATGTGATCAATCTAAAACACTGTTCACTGAAGAGAGAGGTTTACCAGTCCTGCCGCACCAAGAGATGGATCCGTTACAGTCCTCTGCACATAAAACGAGATGAAATTCTTTTATATTTAAGCAGACTGATCCTCTTTTACAAGCTTCATTCTTGCTATTTCAGGAATTTGAATAAATAAACTATGGAATCTACTGCTAGACAGCTTGTTCGTACTTTTTGGGGGAAGAGGGAAGCAGGATCTCAAAATGGTTAATCATTTAGTTATCTGCAGTCTATCCACAATGATTATTGAGAGAACATCCATATAGAGAAAAACATTTAAAACCGAGTGTTCTTTTTAATCACTGAAAGGTTTTAGAAATGTCCATATTTTACCTTAAACTCATTAATCCCCACAGATGCTTGGACAACAGCCCATGTACTTTAACATCTCTCAGAGAAAAGATAAACCCCCGCAACATTATTTAAGTAAAACTCAGTTTCTTTTCCATTATTAATTCTACCTCAAAAGCCTGATCCAAAGCCCAATGACTTCCATATAGTTTTAATTGGCTGAGTAAATATTATTAAATTATTAATATGATTTCCATTGACAACTTATGCTTGTAATGCAACTACACCTTGTTAGTACATATTTCATTGCAGGAATAATAACTGATGAAATGCTGGTATTCAATAGCTTATTTATAAATCTTATATCTTAATCCTATAGGTACATTTTTAAATAGAGGAGAGGCATTTGACACTGAAAACAGGAACACACAACACGTACAAACATGGAAAAACTGTATGGAAATGCAAGCTTGTATGGAAGTAACTAACAGTTCAGAACTTCAAATGGAAACACACTAGTACCCCAAACACAGCAAAAACACCACCGCACCCAACAAAACAATAAAGAAAACAAAAAACATTTCCACTGTAGTAAGGATGATAAATTTCGATTAATCAACTAATCAAATAATCGATTAAATGTCCATCAACTCATCGATTAGTCAATAAGGACACCTCCAGCTGTTGCTCCATTTCAAAAGCAAAGAGCGCGTGGGGAGCACAGGGCCAGCGGGGGACTGCTTCAACCCCCAACTCGCCTTCTGCTCCCATGGCGGTTTGCTTTTGAAATGAAGCAATAACCCTACTCTTGCTACATTTCAAAGGCAGGAGTTCCTCCAGTTCACTGCTACGCCCCTGCCCTCCCACAGACAGTGCTGGGAGAACCAGCTTTTAAGCTGGCTCCCTCCAGCACCAGCTCCTGCTCTCCCCCCTTGCTGCCTCTCTCTGATAAAGGCAGCCAGGGTGCCGGGAGCGACTAGTCAAGTCAACTAGTCACTTACATCCCTACACTGTAGACTAGACTTGGAAAGAAGAACGGCCATACTGGGTCAGGCCAACGGTCCATCAAGTCCAGTATCCTGTCTTCTGACAGTGGCCAATGCCAGGTGCCCCAGAGGGAGGTAACACAACAGGTAATCCTCACGTGATCCCTCCCCTGTCACCCATTTCCAGACAAACAGAGGCTAGGGACACCATTTCTGCCCATCCTGGCTAACAGCCACTGATGAACCTAACCTCCATGAATCTATCTAGCTCTTTTTTGAACTCTTAAAATCGTAGCCATCACCACATCCTCTGGCAAGGAGTTCCAGAGGTTGACTGTGTGCTCAGTGAAGAAAAACTTCCTTTTGTTTGTTTTAAACCTGCTCCCTAGTAATTTCATTTGGTGACCCCTAGTTCTTATATTGTGGAAATAAGTAAATAACTTTTCCTTATTCGCTTTTTCCATATCAGTCATGATTTTAATAGACCTCTATCATATCCCCCCTTAGTCTTCTCTTTTCTAAACTGAAAAGTCCCACTCTTTTTAATCTCACTTCAGATTAAACCCTAATCATTTTTGTTGCCCTTTTCTGAAACTTTTCTAATGCCAATATATCTTTGAGATGAGGAGACCATATCTGTACGCAGTATTCAACATGTTGGGGGAACCAGGGATTTACATAGAGGAAATAAAATAATCTCGGTCTTATTCTCTATCCCTTTTTTAATGATTCCTCACGTTCTGTTTGCTTTTTTGACTGCCGCAGCACATTGAGCAGATGTTTTCAGAGAACTATCCACAATAACTACAAGATTTCTCTCTTAAGTACTTGTAGCTAAATTAGCCCATATCATATTGTATGTATAGTTGGGATTATGTTTTCCAATGTGCATTATTTTACATTTATCCACATTAAATTTCATTTGTCATTTTGTTGCCCAATCACTTAGTTTGGTGAGATCTTTTTGAAGTTCTTCGCAGTCGGCCTTGTTCTTAACTATCTTGAACAGTTTGGTATCATCTGCAAATGTTGCCACCTCACTGCTCACCCCTTTCTCTAGATCAGTAAGTCCATTCACAAGCTTTTGGAGGACTGGTAACATATATTTGCATATTCATTAAGCAAATGATGACTATGCAAATAAATTGGTTCTGATCCTTCCAAAACCCCCAGTGCCAACTTTAGCAAAGCTTCTGATATGGTCTCCCACAATATTCTTGCCAGCAAGTTAAGGGGAATATGGATTGGATAAATGGACTGTAAGATGGATAGAAAGCGGACTAGACCAGGGTTTCTCAAACTTTATATAGTTGGAACCTGTTTTTTTTCAGTGCCATTTTTTGCAGCCCAAAAATATAAACGCATATAAAAAAAAAGAAAAGTGAATAAGTTTTCACTGTTTATTATTTATTCACAATAATAATAGTACATAATATAAATCTTGTTATAAAATACTTAAGTGCCTAATTTATGATTACCTTAATTAACATTTAACCCGTAGAATTTTAACAGTTGTAAAGTTTGTTTATTTATAATTGAATGAGTTGAATACAAGTCATTTATTATGTGTGCACTTTATAGCTTTTAAATAACTAAAAGGAGAACTAATGGGAAGGGCATTGTTGTTTTGCATCACATAGCAACTTTATGTCAGGAGCAAAAGAAGAAAGTTTTATCCTCAAATCTGGTTCGACATTCAATCTATTTCTATAATTATTTTTGAAGAAAGCCAAAGACGAGAAACTAGTTTCACACTTATATGTTGTGACGAAAGGCATTAAGAATTTGACTGCTTTCTCTGATAAATGTGAATATTCGTTTCTACAGCTCAACCAAAAATCCCTCAAGGACAGTTTATCAAAGTTCTCTTTTAAGGCAGTCACAGGAAAGTTCAATTAACGAATCCACTTCTGATGCATTCAATTGTAATATTTTTTCATTTTCAGTGTCAACAGTAAACGGGTTCTTAATCCACATTTTACTGGTGTCAACTGGAGGAAAATATTCATTTAAGCGTGATGTTAGCCCCAAGAGATGTTGTAGGCGTGTGGGGGGGGAGGGGAAGGGGAGGAAGACAGGTACCGATACCTGGGGATCCTGTAGTTGCACGCCAAGGCCCAGGAAGTGTGCGGACTGCTCCCCCGTCCCGCAAACAACAGCGCGGTACCTGAAACGCTGGCCTGTCGCACACCGGACACCTTCCTGCATGGGGGGGGGGGCGCGGAAGGGGACTCCCGGACCATGCCAGCAACAAATGCTTGGGCAGCACGCGCCTTGCCCCTCCGCTCCCCATGGCAGCACACACTGATGGAGCAGCTGGAGCTGGCGCGCTGGGGAGGAGGAGGGAAGGGGGGAGTCCCGGACCACGCCAGCCCCAACCGCTTGGGTAGCGCATGCCTTGCTCCTCCACTCTCCACCGCAGGGCATGACACCCGAGCAGCCGGAACAGTCCCAGACTCCCACCCCCTCCCCTGTGCACAGGAAGGAAATAGGGGAACAAAGTCCCCAGTGTGCGATGGACAGGTGTTTTAGGTACCATGCCGGCTGTGGGGGCAGGAGGGAGAGCAGCCCGTGCACTTTCGGGACCTGGCACACAGCTGCAGAGCTGCCCCCGCCCTCCCCCGTCTCCAATCCCAGCCACTTTATTGGCTGGCACCGGGCGTTCTGCGTCGGTGCGCATAGCCTTCCCCCCGGATCCTAGCCCCTGACGGATCTAGCCCCACCTCCGAGGAGCATGCTTGGCAGAGATGCCGTGGCGGCGGGCTCTCTGCTAAGAATTTTTCTGAGGACTGTGGGGTTGTTGGTTTTATACCGGGCCACGGACCACACTTTGGGAAACGCTACTCTAGATAATTTATAAATAAGTTGAATAGTATGGGTTCCAGGATAGACCCTTGGGGAACCCCACTAGTTACCTCTCTCCACTCTGAAAACTTACCATTTATTCCTACCCTTTGTTTCCTGTCTTTTAATCAGTTATCAATCCACGAAAGGACCTTCCCTCTTATCTCACAACAACTTACTTTAAGAGCCTTTGGTGAGGGATCTTGTCAAAGGCTTTTAAGTGGGCTGTGCCCACAAAAGCTCATGATTTCATCTACATTCTTGTTAGTCTTTAAGGTGCTACTAGACTATATGTTGTTTTTTAAGGTTTTCCTGTTACAGACTAACTTGGCTGCCCCTCTGAAGGTTAAGTACACTATATCCATTGGATCCCTCTTGTCCACATGTTTGTGGACCCCTTCAAAGAACTCTAGCAGATTAGAAAGGTATGATTTCCCTTTATAGAAATCATGTTGACTTTCCCTCAACAAATTATGTTCATCTATGTGTCTGACAATGTTATTCTTTACTATAGTTTCAACTAATTTGCCCAGTACTGACATTAGACTCACTGGTCTGTAACTGCCAGGATCACCTCTAGGACCCTTTTTAAATATTGGTGTCACATTAATCATCTTCCAGTCATTAGAGGTATAGAAGCTGATTTAAAGGATAGGTAACAAACCACAGTTAACAGTTCCGCAATTTCACATTAAGTTGTTTCAGAACTCTTGGGTGAATGCCATCTGGTCCTGGTGACTTGTTGCTTTTAAGTTTATCAGTTTGTTCCAAAACCTCCTCTAATGAATGGTGAAAACTCTGAGCAGAGGACTAGATGACCTCCTGAGGTCTCTTCCAATCCAAATCTTCTATGATTCTATGAAAACCTCACGAGAGTGCCCACGAAAGCTCATCACCTATTAAACCATCTTGTTAGTCTTTAAATAAGTTAGTCTTTAAAGTGCTACATAGTCCTGTTTTTTGTTTCAGTTACAACAGACTAACACGGCTGTGATGCACAATGGAAATGTTCTAAGAGATTATACCCAAATACTCAACACACAGGCTAACATATTATGTTAACTGAAAGGACTGCAGTAGAAATACAGAGACGATCATTTATCATTCAGCATGTGTCCATTAAGCAGCTGTCTTCTTTATGCAGAGTTCTGTTAAAATCCAGTCCCACAGGGCTTGCTCTGGGAATTCTGCAGTAAGGATGTAATAGTGTAGTCGATTAACCAACTAACCCATAAGCAAAAGCTTATAGGTTAATGCTATAGACAACCCGCATTCCCCGCCCTCCATCAATAATTTTTTAGCAGACTGGCCAACAGTCCGGCTCAATCCCAGTTTATGCTGGGTCCAGGAGCTACTACTGCTGCAGATCTGCATTTAAAGTGTATTGGGAGCTTGGTGGGCAGGGATTCCGGCTCAGTCCTGGTCTGCACCGGGTCCGGGGCCTAACCCCGCTGCGGCTCTGCATTTAAAGTGTATTAGGAGCCAGGCAGGCAGGTAACCTGGCTCAGTTCCAACTCGCATTGGGTTTGGGAGCTTAGACCCTCCCTGGACATGGCTGTTGCCACCCCATGCTGCTACCTCTGAATCAGAGGCAGCAGCACAGGGGAACAGGCAGCTGGTCCACGAGTGGAGCTGGTTTTTAAATGGTCTCCCCTCGCAGACCAGCTCCCTCCTGGTACTCCACGCTGCTGCCGAAGTGGCAGGGGACTCCTCGGGAGTGGGGCCAGTCCCACCCCCAGAGACTATAGAATAGTCGAGTAACCGCTAAGAATTCATGAGGTTAATCGACTACTCAAGTAACCAATATTTAACATCCCTAGTTTGCAGGTTCATTACCTTTGGTGCCTTCTTCTGGTTCAGAAGAGAAAATTAAAATACTTGCCACAGACGCATTTCTCAATGGTTTTATGGAGCCCTTCTTCCCATGGGAGTGGAATCTCTTAAGGTACATCTACACAATACCCTAAACTCAAAATAAGATACACAATTTGCGATGTGCAAATTGTGTATCTTATTTCATTTGAATTTCAAAATAAGCTATTTTGAAATTTGGTGCATCTACACAGTGCCAAATTTCAAAATAAAGTGCTATTTCAAGACATCCCTTAACATTACCAGGATGCCGAAATAGCACGTCGGTTATTTTGAAAAATATTTCAAAATAATGAGCGGCTTGTGAAACGCAAGGTAGCTATTTCAAGAGGGCCATGCAGTATAGATGTACCGTTTGGGTGACTGTCAACAAGCCATTTAATGAACTGCTGTCGCAAGCCTTAAAGTCATAGGGGCTTCAAAGCTGATTTAAAGGATTGATTTAAAAGACTGAAAAGGATCTTTTAAAAATATGTATATTATTTGCTAAATTCTTTCCCTGGGCTGCTCATTCATAGGCCAGGGGGAGGGGAGCGGGAGGGGAGAATCAAACAATCATTCCTATCTACATTAAAAAAAAAAAAAAAAAAAAGAGCAAGCATCTGACTTGGCCAATAGTTGTCCACCCAGATGCCAGCTAAACATCCCACAAGCGAGCTGAGATATTGTAAGCACAAACCAGGGCAAATAGCTCCATGTTCCAGACTTGATGATGAGCAGTACAGCCAAGCACACCACCAGGATCTGTGACTTTACACAGATTGAACCTCTCGAGTCCAGCACCCTTACGACCCGACTGGTGCCGAACCAGAGAATTTGCCAGACCATGGGAGTTCAATACTGTCTAACAGCATTACCAACACTTCCACTGCTTGCTTGGCTCTTAAAAGACATTTGGGGTAAATTAGAGCTAAATAACAGCACAGAACATGCAGATCCAGGACTGGTGTCTGTAAAACTTTATGGGACTGTGGGAAACTTAGCCACACCCATAATAAGTGGACATCCAACTAACTAAAATCATGCTGGACCACAGTATTGCTGGACTGGAGAGTGCCAGACTCCAGAGGTTCAACTTGTAACTCATTCCTCTTCTACTCAGCACAAACAGTGTCTCCAGGTACAAATGTACCTTGCTGAACAAAGGTGAACACGGGGCTTGTCTACACAGTGAAAAGAAGTGCAGCCTACAGGGGCGTGAACTGTAAACCATGCCAATACATTACACGCTAACTACTTCACATAGACATTGCTGGCACATGCTAAAATGCACTCAAATCGTGTTAACGGAGCACAGTTTGAAATGGGACCACATTGGTGCTAATTAGGTATCTTTTAGTCACGTGTGGCTTCAATCTCAGCATCAAAGTTGAGACGCAAAACAGCCTTTTCCCCTTTCCCTCAGGAAAGAAGAACCTGGGATGATTTCCCTCTCTCTTTGTAAAGCAAAATCACTAGGGAACGGAATAAGATGTGTCTGTTTATATTTAATCAGTTTGGCCACAAGAGAGACAGAACACATGAGGTTACTGCTTAGAAATGTTCAGCACATGACAAAACAATAAAGGCCTGCGTATAGGGTTTGGAATTTACTATCTGAAAAACAACAACAAAACCCAAAAAACAAGACAAAACACCCAGAGGTTAATCTTTCCCCATTATGGGTAGTTCAATGGTTGGGAATTGAAGCAAATGGAAGAGAATCCTAAACATGTTCTCTTTAAGATATTGTGTGGTTTTCCCCCATTTCATTTCAAGTCTACAATATGGAAAAGAAAAGAAAAGAAAATCTAAAATTCCAAATGAACAAAATTCAGCAATAGGAGAATTAAATAACAAGGTGAAAAGATAACTCATGGACCTATAAAATATGCACCTAAATCCATATTTCCATACCTAAATGCATGGCTTGATTGTTTCTGAAGATGTTGAACATGTAAATATACCACTGATGTCAATAGAAAGAATATATACTCAGCATTTGTGTGGGGGACATCAAAACCAAGTCCCTATCTGACACACAGGAATCCTGAAACCAGTTGGTCACCTTCTGCTGAGGTAATTTGGGATGTCAAAAAATGGTTTTACATTCTCTGCTGTTGGTACTAATGCACATATAAAATTTACAAGGACCAGGGAGGGCATCAGACACAGTATAGATCAGGGGTAGGTAATAATTTTTAATGGGGGGAGGGTCACTCCAAGATTTTGGCAAGTGGTCAAGGGCCACACTTCTATGGAGGGGGTGCAGGGGCTCAGATGGAGGTCAGGAGTAGAAGGGAGCAAGGGGTAAGGGACTCGGGTGCAGGAGGGGGTGTGGAATCTGAGAGGGAGTTTGAGTGAAGGAGGAGATTGTGATCTGGGGCAGAGGCTTGGGGTGCAGGATCCAGGAGGAGGCAGAAGTGCAGGATTCCAGCCTGGGGGAGGGGTTGTAGAATGGGGTGCAGAGTCGGGGAGGGAGTTGTATCTTGGAGGCGGTAGGGAGAGGGATTATAGTGCGTTTGGGTGGTGACCTGCGGCAGGCAACTGAGGGGAGGGAAGAGATGGGGTGCCAGAGGCAGGCTTTGAGTGGGGGGTGCTTTCCTAGGTGGCTCCCAGCCAGCAGCCCTGCAGGACCCGGAGGCAGGCTCCCTGCCTGTCTGCTGCAGTTCCAGGCTCATTGGCTGGCTGCTCGACATGGCTCTGCTCTGGGCATAGAATGGGAGGGAGGAGGGCGGTTTCACATGTTGCTCCTGCTCCGAGCAAAATTTCTCAGCTCCTATTGGCGGGAAATTGGTCAACGAAAGCTAAGACATTTTACTGGCGGGGGGGCAGTGTGCAGAGCATCCCCGATTCCTCCCCAACTTCCAGAGCAGAGAGCAACCAGCCACTGAAAGCGTGAGCTGTTCTGTGCCTAAAGGACCCCGCAAGGAGACACAGGATGTGGGCCGGATCCAACCCATGATCCACATCTTACCCATCATTCCTGGTATAAATATTCACATGCTCAGACAAGAACCAATTTCTGACTCTCCAAAGGGCAAAGCTATTGATGCAGAGAGTCATTAAGCATTATGCAACTCACTGGCTTAGGTCTCTTAAATAGAATACTGGAGAGTTTGGAACATGACTCTGTAATAGAAAAGATACATTCAAAACATAAACAAAGGGTGGAATTTTCCTAGCACTGGCCACAATAAATACATCCAAGGGGGAATAGGGGAAAAAAGACATTGGAACAAGAAATGATGCCTCTCTGATTGCGAAGAAAAGCCTGTTTGTGCCCAATGGATTGAGGAACATGTTCATTCTTGCCTAACAACTACAATCCTAGTGCTATAGTGTTGCGGGGGTCACTGGCCGGATAATTCCCAATGGTGCCTCTGATCTAAAGAAAAAAATTAGGTTGACGCTAAGGGAAAAAGGAAGAAGCTATAAACGATACAATAGACATAGTTATAGATTTTCAAATTCTAAAATACTAAAACAGTACCACTCATTATTTATTTCTATTACCATAGCACATAAGAACCCCCATTCACAAATACAACCCTACCAAGTTCATGGCCATGAAAAACGTGTCATGAAGCATGCAATCTGGTCTTTTGTGTGCTTTTACCCTATACCATATAGCTATGGGAAAAGGGGAGACCTGACCCAAAAGTGAGTTGCATGGGTAGGGTTGCAAGGTTATTGGGGGGGGAGGGGAGAGGGTCCATAGTATGGCCACCTTTACTTCTGTGCTGCTTTCAGAGCTGGGTGGCAGGAGGGTGACGGCTGATGGGCAGATGCCCAGCTCTAAAGCAACACCCTGCCAGCAGCAATGCAAAAGTAAGGGTGGCAATACCATACCACGCCGCCCTTACTTCTGTGCTGATATCTTCGGAGCTGGGCAGCCGAAGACTGGAAGCTGCTGACTGAGAACCCAGCTTTGCAGGCAGCATTGCAGAAGTCAGGATGACAACAACCTACCATGCCATCCTTACTTCTGCCCTGCTGAGAGCTGGGCTCCCAGTTGCCCAGAACCACAGCCAAGTACAACAGCACAGAGGTAAGGGTAGCATCACTGCAATCCCCCTACGATAATCTTGAGATCCCTCCCCCTCTGCAACGCTGTTTGGGGACAGGACCCTACAATAACACCACCATGGAATTTCAGACTAACTACAGGTTGCTAACTCTATAAACAGCAACTCTTTGGTCTAGAAACATCCATGGTCTGGCAGGACCACAGATGTTCCAAGATCAGAGTACCCTGGTGGGCTGCAGGGGTGAGGGGCTGGGGAGCCCAGCAGGTGGCCCAGCTGGAGATGGAGGGGGGCGGAAGCCAGGAAGCCTGGCATGCAGAGCTCAGCTGGGCTGGGGATCAGGAGCTGGGGAGCCTGACGTGTGGCGCAGCTGGGAGAGGCAGAATAGGAAGGCTGACGGCAGCCCAGCTATTCTGAGTGTTGGAGGAAAAGGGGGACAGGAAGCCTTGCGCCCTACTCAGCTGGGCTGCCGGGGAGAGACAGGAAACCCAGTGGAGCTGGCAGCAGGGGGACCAGAAATGACCTCTCTTGGTCTGGCAAAATCCCTCATCCAGGACCAGTCAGGTCCCAAGGGTGCCGGACCAGGGAGGCCCAACCTGTAGCCGAAATCATGAAATTTACCATTTTTTAAAATCCTGTGACCGGGAAATTGACCAAAATGAACCGTGAATTTGGTAGGACCCTATTCGTGAAATCAGCAGGACAGGCGCCTGTACGAATAGAAGAGAAGACATACTGTAAACTGTTTGAGGCAGGACATAAGTAGAACTAACGGTTCTTTACTTTTCCCCTTTTTGTCACAGCAAACCCTGCACAGCTTGTGGTTACACTGTTTCAGCTTTGCACAGTTTTTCTCTTGCCTGTCTTGACTCCCCTACCCTGGGACTTGGAACGTTACACAAATGATGAATTTGTTCCCAAATAGCTGCATCCAGAACAACAGGCTCTGGTGGATTTCATGAACTTCCGAACTTCCACGCCTACTCCCAACTCTGTGAGTAACTTCCCCGAGGCCTGCAGTCCTTGGGCCAGTTTCCACACTGCCAATGCTAAGTGTTCAAAAATCCTACATCATAGAATCCAAAGGCTGGAAGAGACCTCAGGAGGTTAACGAGTCCAGCCCCCTGCCCAAAGCAGGACCAAACCCAACTCAATCATCCCAGCCAGGGCTTCGTCAAGCCAGGACTTAAAAACCTCTAGGGATGGAGACTCCACCACCTCCCTAGGTAATCAATTCCTGTACTTCACTGCCCTCCTAGGCTACATCTAGACTGGCATGATTTTCCAGAAATGCTTTTAACGGAAAAGTTTTCCATTAAAAGCATTTTCGGAAAAGAGCGTCTAGATTGGCACGGATGCTTTTCCGCAAAAGCACTTTTTGCGGAAAAGCGTCCGTGGCCAATCTAGACGCGCTTTTCTGCAAAAAAGCCCCAATCACCATTTTCGCGATCGGGGCTTTTTTGCAGAAAACAAATCTGAGCTGTCTACACTGGCCCTTTTGCGCAAAAGGGACTTTTGCCCAAACGGGAGCAGCATAGTATTTCCGCAAGAAGCACTGATTTCTTACAGTAGGAAGTCAGTGCTTTTGCGGAAATTCAAGCGGCCAGTGTAGACAGCTGGCAAGATTTTCCAGAAAAGCGTCTGATTTTCCGGAAAAACTGGCCAGTCTAGACACAGCCCTAGTGAAATAGTTTTTCCTAATATCCAACTTATACCTCCCCCACTGTAACTTGAGACCACTGCTCCTTGTTCTGCCATCCGTCACTACTGTGAACAGCCTCTCTCCATCCTCTTTGGAAGCTCCTTTCAGGAAGTTGAAGGCTGCTATCAAATCCCCCCTCACACTTTTCTGCAGACTAAATAAGCCCAAATCCCTCAGCCTCTCCTCGTAGATCACGTGCTCCAGTCCCCTAATCATTTTGGTTACTCACAGCTGGACCCTCTCCAATGCGTCCACATCCTTTCTGTAGTGGGGGAACCCAGAACTGGATGCAATACTCCAGATGTGGCCTCACAAGTGCCAAATAAAGGGGAATAATCACTTCTCTAGATCTGCTGGCAATGCTCCTCCTAATGCAACCTGATATTCCATTTGCCTTCTTGGCAACAAGGGCAAGCTGCTGACTCATATCCAGCTTCTCATCCACTGTAATTCCCAGGTACTTTTCTGCAGAACTGCTACATATACAGTTGGTCCCCAGCCTGTAACAATGCTTGGGATTCTTCCGTCCCAAGTGCAGGACTCTATACTTGTCCTTGTTGAACCTCATCAGATTCCTTTTGGCCCAATCCTCCAATTTGTCTAGGTCACTCTGCCCTCCAGCGTATCTACCTCTCCCCCTAGCTTAGTGTCATCTGCAACTTGCTGCAGGTGCAATCCATCCCCTCATCCAGGTCATTAATAAAGATGTTGAACAAAACTTTCCCTAGAACAGATCCTTGGGGCACTCCACTTGAAACCGACTGCCAACCTGACATCGAGCTGCTGATCACTCCTGTGTTTGGTTCTGCACCCTGTGTTTTTATTTGCACCCAGTGCCCTTAACTTTACAGTTTGACAGTCTTTTCACTGTTTTACTTAGAAGATTGGGGTGTCCCTCTGCTGGGACTCAACTGACACAGCCTTCTATGGTGGTGGGGGGGGGGGGTCCAGGCCCCCCCTCGCTCACGGACCGCAGCCCAGGGCCCTAAGGAAGAAGACCTGTCTGAGTCTGTTCTGGCTGGCGAGGCTTCCCGCTGAAATGCGCCAGCCTTGAGGGCTTCACATATGCCCTGCCCTGGGCTGCTTCCTCTCCCCCTTGTCCTAAGTTCCTGCCTCTTGTGCCTTACCTACCTTCTCTTACCTCCCCCTTCTCTCGTCTCCTTACTTGAGACTCCCGTGTCCTCCCCCCTGGTCCACTCACCTCCCTTTTACAGCTTTGGACGGAGCCCACGTCACTGGATGTCCTCCCCCTCCGCTGACTGGATGCTGTGGGAGCACGGTGTGCCTGCGCTCCCTCGCTCGCAATCCTCTCCCCCCTCCAGAACCAGCCTGCCCTTGTCTTCTCCCTCTCCCAGCTGTTTGGCAGTGTTTGAACATGCTACGCATGCACTCACCCCCGCTCGCTGCCGGCGAGCATACCAAGCCAGCGTGGGGGCTTTTAAAGTGCGGGGTCATGGCGCCCCGTCACAACTACCAACTGGGCCCAAAAATCTAGCCAGCTTTCTATCGACCTTACAGTCCATGTATCCAATCCATACTTCCTTGCTGGAAAGAATATGGTGGGAGACCATATCAATAGCTTTGCCAAAGTCAAGATCTATCACATCACTGATTTCCCCATGTCAACAGAGCCAGTTATCTCATCACAACAGGCCTCAAAAAATCATGAGATTGACTTTAACTTCCTGAGATTAAAAATACAATGTAGGGCTCTTTTTGGAACATAGAAACATGTAAAAAATGCCATCTTTCATCAGACCATTGGCCCATCTAACCCAACAGGAGCTAGTACCAGTGAAACTAACAGAACAGGGAAATGCTGGAAGGCTTCCGGAAGTTGGAGGGTTAAGGGCGTCCCAGGCATGGGAACGCATTTCTGATCATCCTGGCTCTTAGCCATTGATGGACCTACCCTCAGTGATCTCATCTGGTCCTTTTTTGAACGCCATTATACTTTTGGTCTTCACAACCCACCGGGGCAATGAATTCCACATCTGAGTGTTGCATGAAAAAAACCCCCACTTTCTGTTGTTTATATTAAACAGAGCTGCCTACTAACTTCACCAGGTGATCCCTGGATTTGTATGGTGGGAAAAGATAAAGAACATTTCTCTCACTTTTCCCCACCCACACACCATTCATGATTTTATAGATGCCTATCACATCCCCCTGCCATTGTCTCTCTTGTAAGCTGAACAAGCCTAATCTTTTTAGTCTCCCTTTATATGAAACCTGTTCCATACCCACGATCATCTTTTGTTGCCCTTCTCTGAACCTTTTCCAGTTCCGCTATATCCTTCTTGAAAGGGAAGTGACCAGAAGTGGACATAGTATTCACAGTGTGGGTGCATCGTGGCGTTACAGAATGGCTTTTTTTTATTGTGAATCTCTTTGCTAATATTCTATTGGCCTTTTTGACCACTACTGCACCAGGGACTGAAGTTTTCAAAGAACTAACCATAATGACTCCAAGATCTCTTTCTTGAGTGGTAACAGCTAATTTAGAACCCATCATGTGCAGCTGGGAATAGTTTTTTCCCCCCAAAATGCTTTACTTCATACTTATTGTGACACAGACTGGCCAACCTGTGTATAACACACAACAATTTAACAAGGGACACTGAAAGGAAATCAAAAGACAATCTACTTGTATGTGAATTTCAAAGAGAACTTCCAGACCAGCAATCATTAAGCCATTTATTTGTAGTAATGGAAATCAAGAGTAGATGCTAATTGTCTTTGTCTGTGTTTACCTTTATCCTTTATAAGGGTAACAATGTAATCAAATTAGCTCATAAATGCTAATTCCCTCTCATGTCATAATTGCCTTAATTACATATGTAATTCTGTCCATTTAACCTTAAGATAAAGATGTAAGATACTGCAGGAATCTAATAATATTTTGCTGTTAGATAGATATACCTTGGATTCTGTTATTTCCACTCCAACTCATCTAATGAAGTGGGTTTTACCCATGAAAGTTCATGGTCCTATATATGTTAATTTCCAAGTTGGTACAGGGGCTGATCATTTTTAATAATATTATCTACACTGTCCTCAACTTAACTATCTATGCTAAAATGAAGTACGGCCTAATTGCCCTATGTGAATGAACATAAGTTTACCTCTGTATGGACAGAAAATAGGAAGATTAGTTTCAAAGCAAAGCAAAAATCTGTATTGCCTGTTCTTTCTTATGGGAAAGCCCTGCTGTGACCATTTCTGGGAGGAAGCTTGTCAGCCTAACAAAGGAGCTATAAAGGAAAACCTCAGGCCTGATCCAATCATCTCTTGTCGGCTTAAACTCTGAACAGGGAAAGTATAAGTCATAAGATGGAGCTCTTACAAATAATGATTTGGAATACCCTGGAAAATGAATGGAAGAACTTGAACAGACCCTGCACCTGGACTGCCTATTGAATTATAAGCCTTTAAATTAATGCCCGAAAGACTTTTACAAATCAGCAGCTTCATCATCTCGGATCTGAACCTGACCTGCGGACTTCGCACATATTTGTGTGTATATATATATATATATACACACACACACACACACACAGATTTTTAACCATTTGCAACTCTCTTCTTTTGGATTCCTATTATTATTAAGCCTTTTGTTTTTAGCTACTAAAGAACAGGTATCAGCATGATTATTTAGTAAGCTCTGAGACTCATCTTGACCTAGGGGTAAGGGTCTGGTCCTTTGGGATTGGTGGAGCTCACATGTGGTGAATCAGATTTCCAGTAACCCCTCACTATATTAGACTTAGATGTCTAGACGAGAACCAAGGGCTGGCATGCCTAATGGGAACTGTGTTTAGCTTCTTATTAACTTGCAAAAACTGGTTTGTTGCTGGCTTGGTGAATCTAATTATATAATAAACCACCAGTTTTGGGGATTGGCTGCCTCACTCAGCCCCTCAGGCCAGACAGCAAAAAAAAAAAAAAAAAAAAAAAAAAAAAAATCGGGTACTCTCAGCATGACACATCCAAGCATCCAGTCACACTTTTCAATGGTGAATTTCATTTGCAATTTTGTTGCCCAGTCACACAGTTTTGTATGTTCGCTTTGTAACTCTTCCCTGCCCATTTTGGGATTAACTCTCTTGAATGATTTTGTATTCTCTGCAGACTTTGCCACTTCACTGTTCCGTTCCTTTTAAAGGATGCTTTTTGCCTCCATTATTTTGGTGTTTTAATGGCAACAAGGCGGAACCAAACCTGGGATCTCTGGAGCTTAGTGCAGGAGCCTGTAGAGCAGCGGTGGGGAACCTCTTGGGTCAGGGGCCGCTGACCCACAGAAAAAACCTCGAGGAGACAGAGGCTGCACACAAATGAGACGCAACAGGCCCTCTTTATTTACACCTAACCTAAACCTTCATTGTGGTGTGGTTCCCCTTCTGCAAGTTAAATGTAAGGTACTATCCTCTCCTTCCCTCTCCCTCCTCATTCTTTCCCTCTCCTATCCTTCCCGCCCCCCGCTGCTGCCCCAAAAATGGTTAAATTGAATTATATCATGGTCATCACCACCCAGGAGTTCAACTGTTATCACCTCTTGGATCAGATTCTGTGTTGCACTTAAGCCTAAACCCAGAATTGTCTCTCCCTGCGTGGGCCCTGGACGAGCTGTCAATAAGTTATATCCCTCTATCACTCCTTGAGGTGATACAGACCCAGTCGATTCTATTTATCTGCAAGGTTTGCACCTTAAGAATAGCATTTAGTTCACATTTTTAAAGCTTTTCTTCAGAGTCCTATTACTAGAAATATCCTGGTGTACGTAAACAAAAGTCAGCATTCTCCCTTATTCACTTGACTCCAGGATATGGGGCTTATAAGAAAAAACCCCACCAAATACTGTGAGACTTGCAGTACAATCATGAAAGTTGGCAACAGTGCTTGGGACATCTGCAGAAACAAGAGCAGATGTAGCTGTGAATTTCACCTGGGACTCCTCTCTCTAGTGTGTGAGCCAAACCAAATCCAAAGGTTTTAATATTCCCACAACTGGGGAGAGTTCAAATCTGGCTCTGATATTTTGCAGTTCAGACTCCTTTCTAATTATAAGGGTATTTTTTTAACTAGAGAAAATTGGTGAGAATTCTCTTGTGGCAATCAGAAATCGTACTGATTTTATCCTTCTGAGCCAAAAAAATACCGCATGAATATGAGAGACGTTAAATATTGGTTGACCGAATAGTCGATTAAACTCATGAGTTCTTATCAGTTACTTGACTATTCTATAGTCCCTGGAGGTAAAGCTGGCAGCCAGTGAGCTCTGGTCCCATTCCCGAGAAGCCCCCTGCCACTCTGCACTGCTGCTTTTGTATCAGAGGCAGCAGCATGGGGGGCCAGGCAGGAATTGGTCTGCGAGGGTAGCCAGTTCAAAAAACAGCTCCCCTTGCAGCCCGGCTACCTGTTGTTCTGCGCTTCTGCCTCTGTATCAGAGGCAGCAGCCCCATCAGGGGGGCGGGGTCTGAGATCCCGAACCCCACCAAATTTCTGCCCCCCCACTCCTGCCCTCCTACCCCACACAAGCCAAACCTATGGTCGTGCACCCATATCCCCTCCCAGATCCTGCACCCCCATCTGCTGCCCAAGGTCACAACCCAAACCCCTGCACCTCCCTCCTATATCCCAGTCTCCTGAACCAGGTCACAACCCCCTCCTGACCTACGTTACAACCCAAATCACTGCATCCCAGTCCAGTGCCCCAGATCAAAACCACCTCCTTCACCCAAACTCCCTTCCAAATCCCACACTGCCTCCTGCACCCCAATCTCTTACCCCAAGCTCCCTTCTGCACCCAACCTCTAACCTCCTTCCATTAATACCATGGAAGAGTGCGGCCCTTGACCACTTTCCAAATTCTTGGAGTGGCCCTCCCTTAAAAATTATTGCCCACCCCTATACTATGGTCAAGGCACGATTTAAAAACCTGAATAAAATACTACTTGAGTGGAAATACTTTATTTTAAATGAACAAATGCTAATGGCTGTAGAACTGGGGTGGGAAACCTAAGGCCTGGGGGCCAGATGCGGCCCCCAGCTTGCCTGGATCTGATTCCTGAGGCTAAGGGCTCCCCGACATTGGGGAGCCCCTCATTGGTGCTCCAGCCCGCCTGCTGCCCCATCATGGGGCTGGAGTACACAAAATCTACTAGCCCAGGCCCTGCTAGGCTCTGGTGTGTGAGGGGAATGTGGGGAAGGTCTTTCTCCTTCTCAGTCAGGGGCCACATCAGTGAGGGTTTTTTTTCTGCTTCTCACTTGTGAGTGGCCCCTGACTGATTTTTCTGTGGGTCAATGGCCCCCCAACTGAAAAAAGGTTCCCCCGCCTGCTAGAGAAAAAAGATTTGGTCTTCTTTAAGACCCAACTCTGCTAAATTCCAATTAACTGCAACAAAGCAGGAGTGTCTATAATGAATACGATAGAAGATGAAAAGCGCAAGCCCAGTCCCATTAAGAGATGTAAAAACTGACCAGAATAGTTAACAGGTTAAATGATTTGTTTAACTGGTTAATCACCAGCCACTCGTGGCAGGGGCTGCTCCGGCCCACCGTCTCCTGGCTCTGCCAGTTGGGCCATCGTGGGGGAGGAGGCTCGGATTAACTAGCTAGCATGACAGTAAGGCATATGCTTACCATAACCTTTAACACCCCCAAATCCTATGATGCTTACACCAGGAGCCCTTCTACTATCTCAGAGAAGGGCAGCACTATCAGACCCATGACCCTTTGCAATACCATTTCAGTGGTGTTCATTCTCCCACCTGCGACTCCTCCATCTCCAAGCTAGCTCAGTCACGGGTCTCACCTAAAAGCATCATCTGACAAGTTACAAAGGAGTGCTTTGGTAACGTGCGCTACGTTAGCTCCGTCTGCAGATCCCTGGTCAATATGGGAGATGTTTTCATCTGCTAACTCATTCTCTTTTCCTTCGGAAATGAGACTTTCAATTCTACCCTGAAGTTCAAAGGAAACATCGGCATGAATGGATGTGGTCTCTCTCCATGAGCATACTGTAAACACGAAGGAAAAAAAGAAAGCTGAGGTGGCAAGCATCAAAGGCTTGAAAGTAAGTGACCCTTCTCAGAAAAAAGGAGGAACGGTGAGAGCTGAAGCCCAGATGCTGCAGGCAAAGAAAAACACAGATCCAAATGGCTAAGGAGGAGGCTTGCATATTTTTAAATCATAAAGACACTGAGTTTTACAGCTGGTATCCAGCCAGAGGCTGCCAAACACTCACCAGCCTGGAAGGACAGACAGCATCAACGTTCATTTCTGGCTTTGAAAACTAAAAGGTGCTGCACACCCAGGTGCCAGATTTGTAGAATTGTGGATGGTACCTTGAATGGGTCCCAGCAAAGCCTTCCCTTCCGTAGGACTAACCAGGGCAACAGTTGCAGCCCGCCTGCTTCGGGGGGAGGTGGGGTCAGGACAGCCTGGGGGATAGCAGCAGAGCTGGAGCTGGCAGCATTGTGAGATCCAGCCATAGCCCACCCAACTCCATCCCGCCTGCTCCAGGCATCCATCGGAGGGGAGGGGGCAGCAGCTGCAAAGAGGCAGAGCAGGGAGGGGTTGCTTACTACTATGGGCAGGACAGCTCTGAAAACATAGGCCCAGCCACGGGTGGAGCTGGGCCCACGTTCCCGAATATTGGTGGAGCGCGGTTTGGTGTGGGCAGTGAGTGCTCTTACAGCCAAATTGGCAAGCACTGACAAGGACATTCAAATTAAATACCAATAAAACAGTGGTCCTCAACATTTTTTGGTACCGGGGACCGGCAAACCCATTCACAAACTTTTGGCAGACCAGAAACATTATATTTGCATATTCATCAGGCAAGTTATGAATATGCAAATAAACCAAGTGCAGTCCACCAAAAGCCCTGCTCCTGGCCAGCGCTAGTTGGCTGAGAGGAAGGGCAGGACATGCCTCTCCCAACAGCAGGATCAAGAGCCGTGTACCTCAGCCCTGACCCCCTTGAGCCAATCCAGCCTAGTAGCTGATGGGCCACGGCCCAGTGGTTGGGAACCACTGCGAGAAGAGTCTGTATAGCACTTCTACAAGAAAGACAACAAAGAGTCTTCCTCCACAAAGCTGAATTTGACTAAGTCCAGTTAAGCACAATATGCCCACAGTATAAAAGAACATACAGATCTCTGACCAATTCTAACTGCGAGTTAACATGATTTTCGACGCTGTGCTTACACTTTTTTCTCTCCCTCTTCAGTATTTCACGACAGCTTCTAGAGGATTTTGATGTTAAAAGTCTTTCCCTCATACCCAACTACGTCTATATACCTTTGGGGGTTTTGGATGTGTTCGGCTATTTTTCTTTGTGACATGGAAACTAAGTCTGCTGCCAAGTGTAGCAGGTGTGAGATGAATTTGTTCCAAAGCTGAAATGAATTCTCATAGTAAGACGTCATACTGAAATGCTTTCTCTGTTTGCACAGTGTTGCTAGCAGTTCTTTGGGTTATTAATTTTCAGACGATGAGCGATAACATTTAGGGGACTATGCAACGAAGGCAAAGGAAAGCCATGTAATCATTTATGGGATCATCTTCTGCCACAGGGTTTTAGAAGAATTGTGTCCTCAAATTGTTCCCTCACATCTTCATGCTAAGGGTTTTAGCTATTGGGTTACTGAATAGTCGAGTAACCGCATGAATTCTTATCGGTTACTCAACTATCCTATAGTCCCTGAGGGTGTTGTGACAGCAGCCCCTGTGCACCAGGGGGAGAGAGGGGATGAGCTCCCCATGGACAGAGGTTGCTGTGGGGGGATGGGGAGGTAGGAGAGGGGGAAGCTGCCATGAAGCAGCCTCTCTCCACAGCAGCCTGGGCCCTGTCCGCTTCCCACTGAGCTCAAGCCCACCATGGACAGAGGCTGCTTCACAGCAGCCTCCCCTGCCCCCCTGCGGTAGGAGTGGGGCAGGTGGCACCGTGAAGCCGGTGCTGGGGGAGAAACCAGCTTTTAAGCTGGTTCCCCCATGCACCAGCTCCTGCTCCCCACCCCCGTGCTGCCAATGTATCAGTGTGCATGTAGTCGACAAGATTAGCCTACAAGCCTAGGCTTATCGGCTAGTCATGTAGTCAACTACATGTCAACATCCCTAGTTTGTGCAGGATTCATTAGTGCTTAACGATAAAATTCCCATGGACTTTAATGGAGTCATGATCCAGTCCACAGAGGTGGATATGCAGCTATCCAGCAAATATACTTTCTGATGTTTCATCTATAGTAGATTTTCTTTCTTTCTTTCTTTCTCTTTCTTTCTTTCTTGTCCTTGTTTAAGAGGAGTAACGGGATTGTGTGTGTTCGTCCATCGAGGTCGATGAGGACCACCCAGTGTCATCAGTTTGGTTGGGGGTGGGTTCAGAGATGGCTGATTAGTCCAATCCGAGCCCGAAATTGACGGTTACAGCGGGGACATGAAAGATCAGACTGCCGACCGGAGGAAGAGAAGATACCAGCCCTGGACTTGCGAAGAAGACGTTTCTCTGCAGCATAACGCAGTCTCTTTTGTTCGTGGGCTATTGCACCATCATGTATTCATCTGCGCCAGGCGGAACGATCAGCAGCAATACTCTCCCAATTTCCAGGATCTATGTTACAGTTCTTAAGGGAGGCCTTAAGGCTATCTTTGAATCTCTTCTTTTGACCTCCAAGAGATCGCTTGCCGTGTTGCAATTCACCATAGAGCATCTTCTTGGGCAATCGATCATCGGACATGCGCACAACATGGCCAGCCCATCTGAGTTGTGCCTTGCAAAGCATGGTGTGAATGCCTGTCATATTAGCCTGTAGAAGAACGTCAGTATCTGGAACTTTATACTGCCATCTTATCTTCAGCAGTTTCCATAGACAGTTCAGGTGGAAGTGATTCAGCTTTTTCTCATGACTACTATCTACAGTCCAGGTCTCACAAGCATAGAGAAGGGTGGGCAAGACGACTGAGTAGACTTTTAGCTTGGTCTCAGTCTTAATGCCTCTTCGATTCCAAACATTAAGTTTAAGCCTTCCAAAAGCTGCACTGGCTCTGGCGATTCTAGTATTCACCTCCTCGTCAATGTTGGCTGCCTTCGATAGAGTGCTGCCAAGATATGTAAATCTGTCCACATTATCGAGCTTCTGGCCATTGACAGTGATGGATGGATCAGTGTAGTCACAGCCAGGAGTGGGCTGATGCAGAACCTTGGTTTTTTTTGGTGGAGATCGTGAGGCCGAAGCTCATGCACGCTGCAGAAAATAGATTAATGCAGTGTTGCATGCCTGCTTGCGTACCTGAGTTGAGGGCACAGTCATCCGCAAATAGAAAATCATGAATGGTCTCGACCTGAACCTTGGTTTTGGTCTGAAGCCTCCTCAAGTTAAATAGCCTTCCATCAAAACAGTAGCACAAGTCGATCCCGATATTATTTTCTCTAAAGGCATCAATCAGCACAGCAGAGAACATAAGGCTGAAGAGACTGGGGGCCAGGACACATCCCTGTTTCACACCATTTGTGACTGCAAATGGCTCTGAATAATTGCCACGATCTTGGACTCTCGCAAGCATGCCGTCATGGAACTGCTTCACCATTTCAATTAAGGTGTCTGGGCATCCAAATTTGGCCATAATCTTCCAGAGGCCCTCACGACTGACAGAGTCAAATGCTTTAGTTAGATCCACAAAGACAGTGTAGAGCTGGACATTCTGTTCTTGACACTTTCTTGTAGTTGTCTGGCGGCAAATATCATGTCAGTAGTACCTCGTCCCTTCCTGAAGCCACACTGACTTTCCGGCAAGAGACCTTGGTCAAGGTGCTGTGTGAGTCTGCTTAAAAGTATTCTGGCGAGGACCTTTCCTGCAACACAGAGCAGAGTGATTCCTCTGTAGTTGTCACAAGAGTGGCGATTTCCCTTGTGCTTATATAGATGAATAATAGACGCATCTTTGAAGTCTTGAGGAACGTGTTTCTGTTTCCACATCTCACAGAACATTTCAGTAAGCCTCTTAATTAACTTGGGTCCACCAGATTTATACGGGATTAAAATCATTCTGATTAGCCTCTTTTCATATCAATCATTGCCCAAAACACAGTACTTTAGCTACCCCCAAACTCCCTGCAATTTAATAGAAAATGTTTAATTTTAAAATGCAAAGACTTCTGTATTTCTCAATTATTTGTCTAAGTCATTCATTGTTTGGATGGGTGGTGCCACTAGTACAGGGTTTACACAGGTCAGTCTACTTATCCCTTACCTGCTTTCTGTGAGGTTCCCACTAGGGTGAGGCTCAGGGGTCAACTGTTAATCATTAACACCCCTAGATCTCACATCATCATCTGAAACATGTGGCACTGGTCACTATGGGAGACAGGAAACCCGGCTAGATGGCTATTAGGTCTGCTCCACTTGGGGATGTTAATTTGTATAAACATGTAATCACTTGAAATTTTAGTGGTTACACAGATACATGCAGGGGGAGGGGCAGGCGGGATTTCCCATGAGCACTGGCTCCCGTCTGTCCCCTTCCGCCCCCTGCCTCTGTGGAAAGCAGCAAGGGGGGGGGGGGAGGGAAACAGATTGCTCTGTGGAGCTGGCTCCCACCTGCCTCCCCACCCCCATGGGAGATGATAGGATGGCAGGCAACTCCACAAAAGCTGGCTTCCCGTGTGTATCAACTCCCGCCTCCCCCGCTACCTCTGCTACAGAGGCAGCAAGAAGAGGGGGAGTTGGTGCAGTCAATAGATAAGCCTGGGCTTAGCAATTAATTTTGTAGTTGACTACACATTGACACCCCTAGCTCCACTATGGTTATTCAAGTGTTTCCAATTGTATTCTCTAAACAGCTACTCACACCATCTTACACACTCCATTGTGTGTGCAGCCCAGTGAAAATGGGTGCATAAACACGGGATGGTGGACATCAATTTTCTCCGCAATCCACCCCTCCTAAGGACACGATGTGTTTCATGTAAAGGTCGATTTCTCGTGATATACTTTCACACACATACACAGGCATCAGGGCCTGGAGAGGGTAACTGCTATGCAGCTGGGTACTGAGAATAATTCAGATCTTGTGTTTACATAGCAGATTTGATTCAAATGGATCCCAGAGCACTCTGTCAATGTCACTGTGCTGTGTAAAACAATCGGAATCCCATCGCTAAATACCTAAGCATACCTTTGCAATGAAGCAGCAGGGGGTTTAGTAGCACACAACACCACTATGCACCAGTTTAAGACCAAGTGAAGATTACTGCATCCAACTGAAACTGGAAAGAATGGAATTAAGAACACCCAAGCTGGCAAGGTGATGGCCAAAAGTCAGAGCCTCACCCTTATCTATATTTTTCAATCACATTAAACTCACATTCTCCCTCCCAAGATAAAACTGAAGTCAAGAGACAGTTAAAAAAGTGTTGGTGGGCTAAGCTTTCCTATAGAGTTCACGTAACAAATGGAGTCTGTTTGGTAATCTCACGAGCCATTACTGCCCAGCTAAATCCACCACACCACTTGGATTTAAGGTCATTGGGAAAATGGGGGAGGCTGCCATTTTGCGTGCAAATTACCCACACTGAAAATTAAGGCAGTCCTGTTACAGAGAAGAGGGGGGCAAGCAAAAGAATAAGCCATAGAATGGTTGAATAAAAGCATTCGTGGAGTTATTTTGTTGAGCAGGTCATGCAGTGCTGAAAGGTGAGGCAATATACCTGCTACTTTCAGATTGCAAAAAAACCCAACACAAATGAAGGTGGCTTCTTCTGACTTCACCATTATGCCTGTTTAAATACTTGGGGAATTCCTTCATGTCAATCTGCTGCAGCTATCATATATATAATAGCCCAGTGTCTGTGCGTCTGTAACGCTGAAATGCTGGCTGTTCCTTCTGGGCGGTGCTGTTGCCTGAAATGCTGGCTGTTCCCTTTGGGCAGCCCGTGCCGCATGGGGAGTGCGGGGCCCAAACGACCGCTTGCTCCTCCGTGGCGGCCTGGCTGAGCGGCGCAGAAGTCAGCCGAGCGCCATGGCGGGAGGCAAAAGGGGGGCGAAGTGGTGGGGGGTCAGCGTGACAGCGGATCCAGGCCCTGCCCCCTGGCCGTCAACGTCACCTCCCCGCCCCCCCTTTGCCTCCCGCCGTGGTGCTCGGCTGACTTCTGCGCTGCTCAGCCAGGCCGCTGCGTGGGAGCAAGTGGCGCAAGCGACCGTTTGGGCTCCACACCCCCCATGCAGCAGGGGGAGTGCGGCACCCAAACAGCCATTTGGGCTCCGTGGTCCCCCGAGTGAGAGGCAAAAGGGGGAGGAGAAAAGAAAGAGAGAGACAGAGAGAGAGGCAGGAGGTGGAGGACAGCTGAGAGAGAGAGAGAGGGGGGAGGCAGTAGGAGGAGGAGGAGAGACCGGAGGAAAGAAGGCTGACGTGGAGGAGAGACCTGAAAATCCCGTCTTATGACGGACTAATTGGCTAGTTACAACACAAAGACTGAAATGATTTTTGGGGAAGGGGAGGACGAAATCACATACTCTATGAAATCACAAAACATGAATAATTGTCTCAATCTGATTCTAAATTATCACTAGAAAATGAGCTCCATATCTAAAAAAGCAAAAGTCTCATAGATGGTTGAGGTACTTTGAGCAAGGCATTACAATCCATTAGTTATTTACACATCAAAGACGCTCCAGCAGAGTATCCTGAAACAATCAGGATAAAAAATGCCCAGATCTGATATCATCCCTGTCCACATGTTGCTTTGAACTTGCAAATCACAGAATTGGTCAGTATATTGAACTAATTATCTTGCTCAACGCTTGCCAATGTTGATGGCTACAGTTCTTTATTGTAGCGGAAGAGAAGGGGGGGGGGAGGTGTAGCCCTCTGTAATATGTCAGGGTGGATTAAAACAGCTGTTTACTCAGACACATATTGACAAAATTAACCCCTACTTTCACACACGGTATAATGCAAAACTCAGCAAAATACTTGATTTTCATCTCAGAGGAAAATTTCCCCTTTTCCTACTTGTTTTTGTGGGAAAGGACTAATAGAACCCAATGAGGTATATGATTTTTTTTTTTAAGTTGGTGGAGTGCCCCCTGTTCGCTATGCTCGCCAACACCCATTCTCTGGGGGTAGGCAGCCCCCGCTCTCCCCCAGCTGCTGGGGAGGGCCAGACTAAAGCGTGGCAGCCCCAGCCATCAGGAAGGGCAGTGGCCAGTCCTACCCCCAGCCCCTCACTCCCCTCTGGCATGCACCCCCCCCCCCACACCCTCCGCAACCTGTACTTCCATTTGATCCCCCTGCCTACATTCCTGCACTCACCATCTTCCCAAACTCCTCCTCCCCACCCCACACTGCCTGTCCCTACCTCCACCTCCTTCCTTCATTCCTACCCCCCATCCTTCCCTAATCCCTCACTCTGCACCCCCACACTGCCCATCCGCCTCAACCTATATTCCCCTCAACCCCCCATTCCCCTTTACTCGCACCACCCATTCCCACAAACACCCTATGTTCCTCCCTACACATACCCTGTCCCCTCCCATGAATTCGTCGAGCTGCATACCCCTCCCCACCAGGAGCACCACCAGGCCGGACAGCACAGCCTGGGCCTCTGCAGAAGGAGCAACTAAGACCTGCTGAAGAAGTGGCGGGACCGGGTGTTTTTTAGGGGCCTGTGATACATAGGAGGTCAGACTCCATGATCTGACATCCCTTCTGGTCTTAAAAATCTACGACTCCATAAACTTCATTCTTATTTGTTGCCAAGAGGTCAAGCAAGGGTTGGAATTGCTGCAGAGCGTTTCTCAGCATGACATGGGTCACTTCCTTTTCTGCCTCTCTCTTGGCACTGCAGGCAAACTACATCCCCAGAGGCATCTGTTACTCCACAGGCTGTCAAATGTTCCTTGACCACAAAATGAAACGTTTTTTTTTTAATAAATGCTGCTATGAGTCATGTTAACACACACACAAGTGTTGGTGCCCTGTTGACAGGTGCATTCCTTTGATAAAATACAGGCTGAACCTCTCTAAACTGGAACTCCCTGGTCTGGCAACATCAGACCGTGGATGTTGCAGGACCAGAGTCCCGGTGAGGGGGCTGGCAGCTGGAAGCCCTATGGGCCGGCAGGGCAGAGCTGCCCAGTGAGGCCAGCAGGGAAGTGGGGCTGGTGACAGGTTCCGGCCAGCGACTGAGCTAGGGGTGGGGGAACAGGTAGCAGAGGGGCCAGAAATGACCTCCCTGATCAGGGAAATCCCCTCACCCCAAGGGTGCCAGACCAGGGAGGTCCAACCTGCAGTTTTGCTGAACTTCACCTGTGGCAAGGCATAGTTATTCATGCACACACTCACTCTGGCCTTGATACAGCAGGATGCTGTGACACGTAACTAACTTTAGGAATATGTGTAATCAGATCCATTTCAATAAATGTCACTAACTGCCAAATATTTGAAAACAAAAAACAAAAAAAACCAAAAAACAAAAAAAACACATGCTGCATTGTTTTTAGACCTGCTGTCTTGGTGGGACTGCCAGAACCTAAGCTATTAGCTAAAAATGGGCTAAAAATGCACATCTGATTCAATTATGTTGTGTGGCTGCAAGTTTGGGGAAAACGGATGCCCAGCTGACACACGATCCCAGGAAGCCTTCAACTGCAGCAAAAAGCAGAGGAGGCCCATTAATCACATTGCTCAAGACTGTCTACCATGGATTTCATGCAGTCAGGGGAAGTGCATTGTTATACAGCAGTGACAGGGAGCCATGTTAAAACAAACTGACCTAATCATACAGGTCATTCCCGGAAATAGAGGATATATTAGAAGTACAGCTGTAGAGGCCAAAAGACAAACTACTCTAACAGACCAAAATATCAACCACTGGCACAAATATACCAGTAAAAACCGGCTTGACTGGCATTGTGTGTATTCAAGTCAAAGTGGCAGGATCTCATTTAAAGCCTTACACCCAACGCAGCCCCCAAATTTTTGCTGCTGAATTTAAGGAAATCAGATGCAACCTACCCTGTGAACTACTGACCACATGCTTCTGTTTAGGGATGTTAAATATCGATTGACTAATCAAATAGTCGGGGCACTTTGCACTGACTATTTGATTAGTCGACCGGACGCCTCTTCCTTTGAAGTACAGCAACAGCTCTAGGGCTATTGCCACACTTCAAAGATGAAAGTGCCACTTGCAGGCCAGGATCAGCTGGGGATGCTGATCCCTGGCTCCATGCGGCGCTGCTGCTTTGAAACACCACGTGCAGCTTGGGGACACCCCAGCTGGCTCCAGGCTGCACGTGGCATTTCAAAGTGGCAGCTCCGCGTGGAGTCCAGGGTCTAGCCCCAAACTCCAAGCCGTGCTGCCGCTTTGAAATACCCCCTTCTATTCCCCTGCCTTACCGACTCTTTCTGAAAATAGAGGCGGGGGAGGGGGGAGGAGTCTGAGGTAGACTAGTCGACTAGCCTTTTCCCTCTACAAATCTGTGTTAACATCGTGAGTTAAGCTTCAAACAAAAAACAAGAGCTGAATGGCCCCAACTTAATCCTTAATGGAAATTTGTCCACATCACAAAGTCAACATGCCATTTGCACCACTTGAACTGGGAAAGGCTCAAGACTGGAACAGCAAGGGCAAGCCAGATACTGCAAGCGATAGGTCATGCTTCCAGACCTGCAAGTGAAGCCAAAGACTTCAAGCAAACTATGCCTACCTCTAGCCAGTACCATCAGCTCCGTACACCAAAAACCAGGAATGCAATTTACACACAGCAAAGGCAAAACAAAAACAAAAAAAGTTTGGGAGACTTCACTTTATTGCTTCAATAAAATTATCAGAAAAATAAAAGTCCAGTAAGAAAGGGCCCCAATGAAATATTACTACTTTCTGTCTGCAACTCAAACACCATGGCTGATTTGCCCTATGGTTTCTGAATAAGCCTGTAATAAAATCACATACCTGCACGCAATATTTATAGTGCATGGGCTTTTTCCTAGTGAAACCTGCATCTGCCCTTCCCCCCCCCCACCGCATACACAGACTGCCTGCTTCAGCCCCCACATACCAACCCTACATGAAGTGTTTGAAGATAGCTTCTTTTGCCTCCCGTGCCCTTAATTGCACCTTCTGCTCTGTGCCTCCAAGAAGTCATTGCCTACCATCGGAGAGCTCTGGTTTTCACGTAAGCTAGTTCAATTTTAGCTATGGAGAAACCAGCATGGAGTCTCCTAGAATTGGGAAATGTATTCCATTAACATGGGTGGTAGGTAAACATAGGGCTGGGGGAGGCAAGGCCCCGCCCCCACAGGAGCTAAGCCCCACTTCCCGTCACTGGGACAAGCCTCCAGCACCTGAGCAAGGGGAGGGTGGGCAGCACGCAGCCCCACTCTCCCTGGCCTGAAGCACAGGGAGGGTACACTGTCCCAGCGTCCCCAACCTCAGCACGGCTGAAGCTAGGGAGCCATGCTGAAGCAGGAGTCGGAGCCATACCTGGCAGTTTGGGAAGGCATGGCCTTCTCCCGCCTCTTATACCCGCCACCCATGTCTATCAATTCCTATCACACGAAAACTGGGAAGCTCAGACACACAAATCCATGTATTTTAGTGCTGACCTGAATCCTGTTCTCTTTACTTGCACAAGTAAGCCCCACAGAACTCAAAGGGACATTCCCCTACAAATACAATGAACAGGGTCTTGCTCCTTATGTTCCCTTTTTTGGTTCGGTGCAAGAGCATGATTAATGCCAAGTTAATTCTAGATACACAGATCAGACCCCCTACAATACAGGTTTGTTGTGTGTTGACATTGCAGAAATCATAGGTGCCAGGTGCCCTCTAGTGCATGAAAGCATGAACAGAACAAGGATATAAACGAAAAAACGGTCTCACTCCCTGTTTACACTTCTATCAGTAATCATTTATACAGGAGCAGGAATGCCCAGACTTTTCATCATCTTTCCCTATAACTCTCTCAAAAAATGTTGGGCTCCTCACAGAACTACAGAGACTTCAGAATACTAGGCCAGACGCTGAAATTAGATAATTGCTGCTCGTCTTCGTTGGGATTATTGCCTATTTCAAGGCAAAACAAAGCCTGCAGGACTTCTTCCTCTTTGGAATGATTTTCAGCCCCTCTCCAGCAAGAACTTCCTGTTTGAGTGGCATCAGTTTATATTGCTACAGTAAATAATCCTACATTTGTGACATGCATCTGACAAAGTGGGTCTTTGCCCATGAAAGCTTATGCTCCAGCACTTCAGTTAGTCGATAAGGTGCCACAGGACTCCTCGCCGCTCCTACATTTGTGTGGATCTCTGTAGGGTGGGACGCACTGTGGGGAAAGAGGGGTGTCTCCCTCGGGGTCAGTGGGTGGCCACTCCAACCCACTACACTCTCAAAATGCTTCTTTTAAAGGTATCCATTGTAAACACGGATATTTTACATATGTGCTTCAACTAATATACAGTCTCACACAAACAGAGTTAAACCAGTGCACACAGCAGACTGAGGTCATTTCTACAGCAGGGATGTGAGTGGTTAACCGGGTGATGCTTACC